>NC_071353.1:13763382-14076029 GCF_943734655.1 Sabethes cyaneus
GAAAAGTTTAATCTTAATTGCACACCGCCACCGGTAGGTACCTACAACAAATTCATTTATATACCAATCCAGCACTGCTACTGCTACTGCTACTCCTACTGGGTGGGTCATTAGAAACACGAAGATCGTAAAAATTACCGCGAAATGGAGGAGAGAAGTAAATTATCGATTTTAAGGAAAAAAAATCGTTCAAATACGGTAAATTGAGCTTTGTTTATGCTATTGCATTAATTAATACATCAGAAATTATATTACGTTGTTTTGATATCTGTCGTTAAATTAATTGACACATCGTTTAAGTTTTTGTATGTTTCGTTGTTCTACCGCAGTGCGTTTATCCTCTCCTGACAGGTTGCACTGCTGTGTTGACAGTTAACCAATAAATTATTACATAATGACAGTTCATGCGGAGATTGTTTACATAAACTTAGAAACATTTAATTGGTTACATTCCGAGTGCTCGTTAAAATCGCAGGACCGTAAACTTTCTATAAATTTTTAATCACTCTTCATTCAGAGCAATTGAAATCAGTTCGTTCATAAGCTGAATGACAAAAACGTGAATCGGTTTTAATTTACACTAACACGAACACCATGCAAACAAGCTGCTCGAAATGTCAAGAAAATGAGGTTAGATTTTCGCTTGCAGCAAGCGGATGCTTTTTGGTATACAATTCGAAAGTGTATTAAAAAAATTCAACAATAATAACTAGGTTATAATGCAAAAGTAACAATGACATTATTAACAATTTCTTGTTTAAATAATCGAGAGTAAGACAACCGGGACCAAAACCCACATGTCGCAAGACGTAACCTATAAATTGAAGTTTTAACCTACTGACGATAATTTGCGGTAATATAGTTTATATTTTGGTATGTAAAGAAATAATGTCCATTGTGCTGATCATGTCTTTTTAACGATCTTGATATTTAGTGGAGCAAAAATGATTACAGTAAAAAGTGAAAGAGAGCAAACAAAAGAAATTATTTTCTCTGATATTACGACATATTTATGACAAATGTGCTATTCATGTTTGATTTGACGAAACCCGTCACATAAAGACTTTTTAAAAGAATACAATGACGAAAGATTCAATACGGGAAAGCTATTTACGACGGATGGAGAGAGGAATGCCCTTTAACAGTCAAATAGAAAGTGAAATTAACCCCCCTAAAGGTCTACGCCATTTTTATGTTCCGCAAAATTCATTAAAGTGGTCGATTCTTTTGTGCTTTTTGCAATATTTTGATGAGGGCTACGTCTTACGGAAATATGTGCGGAAAGAGCACTGCCCCTTGTTTTGAAGTGTTTTGCACATGAATCCACGCTAGCTATAGCTGAACCACATGGAATTTGTTTGTAAAACACTTTGGTTTTATCTATTGTGCACTGGTTTATTTTCAATAGAGAAACACTTTCGATTCACTCGTTTTCACATAAACATGGAGAGTTTACATCATGAATCTTGAATGAATCTTTGTGGAATGTAAATTACGTTTGACAGATAAAAACAACAAACGACGCTAAAGTTTCGAAAATATACTGCCATTTCTTCAGAAGGCTTATTTTTGTACATTTAAATTGTACTAACAAATCCATTTTAAACTAAAATTGCTTCGATTTTACGTTAATCTACCATAAACAGACCAGAGAGCGAAATAAAACTATCCTTGGGTTTATTTACATCAAACACTCTTTTGTCGATTTCGCTAGAGTAAATACTAACATTAACGCTGTGGATCCATCTGAATTGATTAAGGTACCCCGGGGCAAGTGGGAATACGGAGTAAGTGGGAACGGAGCTCATATCTCTCTTCAACCTCATTTTCTCCAACCGAACCTTTCTAGAAATGAAAGATACAACTCAAACGCATGTATTAAAATTATAGATTATTTATAACAGGCATTCCAAACATCAAAATTGGACTTTCAATTTGAGCGTTATTTTCAATTTGCGTTGTAAGTTTGACGCACCTTTCTATAAATGATATTTTGACCACAGGCTTTACGTGAAAGTACATGTTTTTCTGACAGTAGGTAAACATAATGAGTGTATTAATAAATTACACCCGAAAACTAGTTGTTTAATTTGACAAACGGCATTAAAAAAATGGGTCGAAATAAGGTCGGCAGTTCAAAGCACCCGGGGCAAGTGGGACCTATTAAAAATTAAGTGTTTCAGCACAAAACTTCCTGTCTTAATACATTTTTTAGATGAACTATCGAACATTTTCAGTTCAATTACATAATATTTATACCAGTAAAGCTTTAAAATAAAACCGAAAAGGACTAAACCAAGGGGCCCCAAAAAAGAAGCCCAGGTTCACAGCTTGTGAGGGAACAAACAGTTGTATCACATTTTGGTTACACCTAAACGATGTTAATTGAATTTGGAAAGTCAAATTTGACATAATTAAGCAAATCTGCAACTGAAATTGAAACAATAAAGTGTTGTGGTTATTAAAACGTAACTATCTCTTATGAGTAGCTCTACCGAATTGGGCACGGTAGAACAAACAGATCATAATCGTATTTTCGAGCCATTAAACAATGGTTAATCGTAAATTACGTCTCGCAAGAATAGGATACAACGACAAATTCAACTACATTTTATTACAATAAGGCTTTACAGCGTAATTGCTCCCTATCTATGTTTTATATAAATTATAAAGTCGCCCGTTGTGATCTGATTTTGTTACGCTATTTTTGAATAAACCATTCGTTCAAATATTGTTTTTGATTACTTTTTACAATGCTTTAACATTGCTGTATATTAACTTACACAATTTACTATTATTTTATGCTTTTTAATCAAATTTGAATGTAGGTCCCACTTTCCCCGGTAAAGGGGGCAATCGCCATAATTTTGAAAATTATCTTCCAGATTCATTTCATGTAAATTGATTGGCCTTTTTCGTAATTAATCCTTCGAAGTGATACCACCGAAGAGTTTCTGTGCTGTGAGAATTTTGAAATAATCATAGGTATAGAAAACACAGTGAAATAAACCCAAACTATGCATTTTTTAGGTCTCCCTCTGGCCCCGGTGTACCTTAATTGATTAATAATAACTCTGATCTTAATATAGACCACCGCAGAAGATCCTTTTTTTGGTAGGGAATTTGACCATTTTGTACATCAATTTGAACGATTTTTATCGTTACTGAATATCTTCCAAATTGGCACTTACCTAATCCCGTGACAACGTTGTCGAAATTAGAAATTATTTAACTCAAAATCATTTCCTCTATCCGAATACCATCACAAAACATTATCCTAGGCATCCATCTTAGCTGAACGGAAAATCGGAATCACCGTCATTAAACGGCCCTTTTTATGGCCACCAAATTATTTCAAAACGGTTAGAAATATATTCAAAACCATTATGTAACAACTAGACTAACACAACTCTACGGCAACAATGCGGTCGTGTCTGGGCTATAATCCTATCCAGCTTTCCTCATCGCACAGTAGTCCAAAAGTGCAAAAAGTGGAACCTTTTTCCTAGTGTCTTGTTATCATTTTATCATTTGTGGTCTTCAGCACTTTTGTTCGTATGAATAACCCCCTTATTCTAAAACTATCAAAGGTTAGTCATCGCTTACTATAATGAGTATAAAGGTATGGTATGGAGTATAAAGGTATGGAAATTTAAAGCTTAAATATGCGATAACTCAGCAAGTAAAGGTCCAAGAGATTTGCGGTCTTTTGCAAAAACGTGTATTTTGAGAGCTTCAATAATTGCCTAGAACATTGTATTCTTGTAAAATGCAACTAACAAAAGCTAAGGATGAAAAACCAATTTTAAAAGAATTTGCCTTATAGTTCAGTACTCGATAAAGATAGAAATTTTATTTCTGCAGCAAAGTAGCTTGTTTTTACAATATCAACAACTTTTCCGAAGAAACTATGTCTAAATTTCCTATAACAAAAAGGTTATTTTTTTATTTTCATTATGGTAAGCGATGACGAACTTTTGACAGTATTAGATTAAGGGAGATATTCATCCGAACAAAAGTGCTGAAGACCATAAGTGAACTAATGAAAGCTAAATACACTAAGAAAAAAGTTCCGCTTTTCGCCCTTCTGGACCACTGTGCATCGAGATGCTATCCGTACCTTAACGAGCGGTGTTTGACAGTCGACTTATCGAAGAGCGCTATTTGATCGCAAGCCCCTGGCTTTCCATACAGAGACTATAGATTACAGAGGTGCCGAGACACTCAAAATCCGCTAAATTTTGAAACAAAACGGAGAGTACCATCATAAACAAAGGTAACTCTCCGCTTTCGTTCAAAATTTAGCGGTTTTTGAGTGTCTCGGCGCCTCTGTAATCTATAGTCTCTGTAGCTTTCCACGAGCGATAATGGCGGCTGATGGGTACAACTTTCTGAAGGGCACAGTTCGGTTTTGACATTCAATGCAGGAGCAGTTACTGCATAATTTTTGTGCTGTTTTAGCTATCATTTTGTGAAATAATCTTTGCATTGGGTCAATGTGACAATATTTCAGCAAAGAATAACCACAAAACTGAGCTTCCAAATAACTAAATTCTTTTTCGGCTGGTGTTCGAAAACTAAACAATGTTTACATTTTTCCACTTAACCGGCAAACAACCGTAGAGGCTTCCATAGTAACCGTAGTAACCATTCCTGCATTGAATATCAAAACCGAACTAATACCCTTCAGAAACTTGTACCCATCAGCCGCCATTGGATTACGATTTTTTTTCTTGTAAATTTGGGAATTTTCTCGAAAATCTTTGCTACGTCAAAAGGTCTGGTAGTGAATTTCACAGAGCATAAAAACTACCAAGGCATTAAATGGATTAAAATATACTAAAGTCGCTTTTTACCTGAAGGATACACTTCGCGTACATCTAAACCGCGTAAATTCCGAAATTCGCGTCAAAATAGTCGCATAAAAAGGGACTCCAGTCTAATGTGCCATAAATCAGAGTCTAACCGTGGTCTAACGCATGAAATAAATCCGACATTTGAAAATGTTATTATCATCACTCTTGTATAGATTAATGATTGATATCAGACCGGGTAAAGTTCGTTCCGCATTCCGGTCGGAAGTTCGATCGGATCGAAATGTGAAAGTCTTTTATACTTTAAATCAGACGTTTCTCAGCAATAATGATTGCGATCGATTTGATCGCTCTTTTATTCGAAATAGTTCACACTCTAGTTGATGATATTTTTTAATTGGATGTGCGTGCCGTGGAATTTGCTTTCACGGTGAGGTTAAGAAATAATACAATCTTTTAGCGTGTGCCAATGTAAGTGTTTAAAACTGAAATAATCACGTTAAGCATCAAGGGGAAATGAGTCGTCATTAACTTTTCGAATTTTAGAAGCAGTTTTTGGGCTCAAAATAGGAGTCTTCTTTTTGAAAATCTATACTCCTATTTCTCCTTAATAAACTTTAACAATATAATTTTAACTCACATTTTAGTGTTCAAAGTGTTTCCGTACGTTGTTGCCCGTACTTAACTTAATTGAAAACAAATAATTTTAAATCAGAACATGTTCAATTTGTTTTTAATCTGTTGTGAGGTTTGTTGTGCTGTCCGTAAGTAGAGTGACTATATATAGAGTGGTGACACTGTTAAGATTGGAATGACGATTATCTGTCAGTGTCATTTGCGCAGGAACGCACAGATGTGATTCGATTTTGCTCTTTTGACTGTACCGCCTCAGCCAAGCATAATTTCAACAAATTACCTAAGAGTCACTCTTAGGATTGATTATAATTTATAAAACTGCTGAAATAAGTACACTGCTGTATCTTTATTAATTACTGTTTTATAAGACTGCTGCCCCGTTAGTAGCAAAAAGAGTGCTCTTTGTGCGACCAACGCTATTACAACTTTACAGGGCGCGTGACGAACTTTTGCAATAAATGATATGTTTTAGAAAACTAACACCAGTTAGTCATATATGCGAGAAATGTTTTGTTGTTTATTTTCTTTCGTCACATATGGGAATTGTAAATTATTTTATTCAACAAAATCGCCTTCCTTTGCAATGACTGTTGACAGACGCTTCCGGAAACTGCTGCATGCACGTTTTACCATTTTTCGATCCATAAACGTCATCACCTCGATGATCTTAACTTTGAACGACCTAAGCGTGGTGTGAGGCGTCCTATTGGTATCCCGCTCGATGACGCCCCACACAAAATAGTCCAAAGGATTCATATCGGGACTGCTTTCCTTCTCCCAAAACTCCGGAACATTTTCAGCAAGCCATTTTGTGTTTTGTTGACATTATGAGCAGGTGCTCCGTCTTGTTGGAAGTTGAAGTACGATCTGGAGGTGACTACGATCTGGTGCAAGCCACCTGTCATTCTTTCGATTCACCTGTTGATCCTGATTAGTCGATGATATTTTAGATCGCATAGCTGCTGAGGCTTATCGGTTGGCTCTCTACAACAAGTCCAGCTTGGTCTGCAGTTTTCAGTTACCAACGAAAACAGAAGCCTAAATCCGTAACGATTTGCTCAATTACCAGACACTGTCCTTTTAAGGACGAAAACATTCTTATAAGAAGATTAAAAAATTTTTCTTTGCTCTGCTGTTCTACTGTAATTTGTATATAGTATTTCATGGAAGTTTAGGTCAACAAAAATTATCTACGCTATTTTTCCGAACCTGGAACTAATAACTCTCGCCTCCGGAAGAAGGCACAATGATATACTCAAGTTGTTTACCAAAGTTAATACTATCTGACTGCATGTGAGTGATGATGTAATGGTGTACGATTTGAACGCGTTGCTGCTGAGACTTTTCGGTTGGCTCGTTACAACAAAATTTATCGATTTCGAACTTCCATTCGCTTGTTACTGTCGGCTTTCTATAACCATCTAACAGCCTAACCATCTTTAAAAAAATCTGAATAATTGCCATGCCAGAATTGAATTACCATATTCAATTGAACCATATTCAAGACAGAGCCTAATTCTGGCCAGCTGCAGATTTTTCTCAAATATTGACAAATTCATAGCTATCTAAACCATTTTAATAATATAAAATCATCGGATCTAGTGATTAAATTGAATAAATAGCTAGAATTAGGCATTGTTTTGAAAATGGTACTGGCACGGTATAAAAGAGGAACAGACTTACGGACTAGTCTTGGGCCACACCCCTTCTAGGCTGCCACTGTCGCTATCCGCTTACGAAACAGTTCCAATCAATTCATAGAAATAACTCTGAAATCTGTTGAGGTCTGAACGTATACAATGTTACTGCTTTGAATTTTACATACAACGCATGTAGCCAGCGCCGTAACGTGCGGTTGGTTAGAGTGGCCCCCGCTAAGGGCGCAGGCTCTTAGGGCACCAAAAAGGGGCCACATTTTAGTAAAGCATTAGCAATAACGTATCCATTAAAAACTATTCTGATTTTAACGATTTTTCATGTCACTTTATCAGTTGATTTGCATGCAACAGCCATGATGAAAACCGTCTGACAACTACGCTCGATGCTTTGTTCGTACTTCCTGCGAAGAAGTTGAACATGATTAAGCATTTCGTATATGCCGAATAGAGCAATCTAATACTCGCAACATCTTCTTCCACGAGAAAGACGAAAGTGCTGTACGGAAGCCTAATTCCGGCCGCCTGACATTGCTGGGCGGAAGCTAAAAATGAAGACCGAAAGCATGGTGGGCCCGTGCGACTCAATTTTGATTCATTTGACAGTACCATCTCAGCCCAGCAAAATTTGACAAAGTTATAAATGGGATATTGGTAGAACTAGCTATTATTAGATTTGGTATATCTTACTAAATGAACGTTCACTAAGTTTATAATGAGGTACTACCATTGTAGCTTCGTAACTACAAAAGTTACAGCAAAACTTTTCTCAGCAAAATTGTAGATAATAACAAATTCTACAAATGTCCCATACATGACTTTGTCAAATTTAACTCGGCTGAGACGGTTCTGTCAAATGAATCAAAATTGAGTCAAAGTGATCGGACCGTCCTCGCTTTTTTCCACCGTTTCCTCCGCCGATTGTAAAAAACTACCGTTATCAAAACATTAATTGTATACTATACCTCATTAAAGGTCAAGACAAAAGACATGAGATTGGTTTAACCCATTTCCTCCCAGCGTTGGGAAAACACAACGCACTTTCACTCGATTCTGGAGAAGCCCCGGTTTAAGATATTAACTTGGACCCTGAGAAACAATGATAGATTGTTTGAAAAAATCTAATCGACCTGTTTTTACTCTAAGGTAACATAATTACAGCTGTGACAAAACAACAGGTTTTGCTATTTTTCAGATAGTTAAGGAAAAATGCTCATAAAATTCGATTTTATTTCTATTAACGCCTGATCTATTAATCAGTGTTAGTAAGAATCGGTTGCTTACCAAAAAATAGTTTGTTTCATAATTTTGATTATTTTTGTACCGTGAAAGCACCTAATTCCGATCACCTAAGGCATGATTCATCTTTGAGTCCCTACTGAAAAATATTGCTTTGATATTTATTAACACTGTTTATGTCTTTAGCAAGTATTTTCAATTATGTTTCATGGAAAAATACTAAAATACCTAAATTATTTACCGAAAGTTAAAAAAATGCATCATAGTATGATGCATCAGTGCACCTAATTCCGATCATCAATTATAAGGGGTGATTCTAATTCCGATCACGTCAGAATGAGCTGTTAAAGCAAAAAACTTTTGTCAACTCGTACCAAATGGATCTGAAATGTATTGCTTTTATGTGGTTTGACGACAATCCCCCTACCAGTCATCTTCTGCTTGCGTTAATGATCATTATTCATTATCATTAGCTTAATATTCATAAAATTTGTGTACTCAAAAGATCGACAAGCGGATTATAAAACTTTTCTCTTCTTTTATCTTTGTTCAACTGTTACAATTACAATAAAATTGGGTCACTTCGACGTTTTCATAAAGCTTTGATCATAAATAATAGTAAAAATCAAATCAGAAAGGTTGTGTTCCAGACATGACCGCGTAGTTGGCGTAGAACTACGTGAGGCTGGTTTTCGCGAAGAAACCTCGAATATTAAAGAAAACTTTTTGCACCATATTGGTATATGTGTAGCGTAAAATAGCGTAAAGTGAGAAAAAACAAACAATATAATAATAATATTATCTTGCTGTACCTTATTTATGGCAGGTGAGCTATTTTGTGATATCTAAAACGAACTGGTAAAATAAGCGCCATAATCGGAGTATTTCAGTATAGAAATTTGCCTCACGCATCCAGCTATTAACAAAGTTCTAGGAGAAAACTTAAATCTTCAAAATAATATATTATTGTTATATTAAAAGAACACGCACTAGTAAGATAGTTCATAACTGCGCTGTCGCTTGTTTGCAGCGTTAGAAAAGCAAAACGTCTGAGCCTTACAGTTGACCAGCAGCCACTGGTTTAATAACCCGATCAAATGAATATATCAAATTTATAACAGGATGAGTTCTAGATAATAAGTATTTTATAACAAAGTCTCCTTTGCATTTTGTTATAAACTTAGTCTCGTTAGCAGTTGAAATAACTAAAATTGTAACAAAATTTGCTCAAGGCATATCACAAATGTATCAAATTATGATATAATTTTATCTAGTTTATATCCATATGAGTAACAAAAATCAGTATTCTGTCTTGCTGTATAACCAAATTGTGACAAAGGTAGAAACATTTATTACAAAGTTTGATAGAAATATCAACTTGAGCAACAATTCTGTAAGATTTTTGCTAGAATCATCTGATCAGGAAGCTAGACGTCACATGTTCGAATCTCGACTGAAAGAGTCAAAGGATTTGTAGCACAATTGTCCCGTATTCTTACAGGCTACGAAGTCTGTCGTATAAAAACAGGTCAAAATTCCAAATCAGAATGTAGCACCTAGGCTATACTGTGCTTTGTAGTAAACAAAAAACACGCAAGTTTATTTTGCTTCATTGTCTTGAATCATGCTTGATGCTTGTGAAGATGCAGAGGATTCCCTGGTCTGTATTAGCAACAAGTATTGGACTAACATTCCTTCCCATCCCACCAGGACCCGCATTCGGACGTGGCCGGCGTCTGTATTAATCAGCACGCAGGGACCTGATAAGGTTGCACAAAAAGGAACAGTGCGCTGTCCTAAGCATGCTTTTTCCAGCCATCATTTTGTAATTTTCATCGGTCCTGGTCAATATCGGAGTAGCAGCACACGGGCGGAATCCTATGCTTGTGCCTATGTTTATGCTTGTTTATGCTAATCAGCACCAGCCACAAGCTTGGTGTGTGTAATGGTCGTCCGTGCCTGGGAAGCAAGACCATCGTACGGAAAATGTATGGAGAATTTTTAGCTTGAAAGCTTTCGTTAATTTTCACTATTTAGCGATTGGCAAACAATCTTTTCAAGAAAGTCATACATCTGCTGCATCGTTTATGATCAAAATCCGTTTAAAATTGGAAGAGCTATTAGCGTTCAAAATCTTTCATTCTTTCGTGACGGTGGCTTAACTCCAAATTTTGGTTGACACCTATGACGTAGATGACGTAAGACGTAGTCCTACGTCAAAAAATTTCGATAATCCTACCATGTTATCATGTTGCAATCAATCCTAAAATCCAAATAGTAACTTCGTTAGCTTGCATTTTGCCAGTTTATAACTTTGATATAGTGATCTGAATTAGAAGCAGAAAAAAAAAAGTTATGTTCATAATTCCGATCAATTACTTTAATGGAATAAATTCCGCAAATTCAGCATTTTTTCAGCCAAATTTGATACAGAACGATTATATATGCTTGTATCTATTAGTTATCATAGAATACCGAAAAAGGTAATATGTTTGCACGCTGCTATGATCTTAGCAAATTTGATCGTGCGCTTAGCACTTCGGCTAAGAAAATACATTTTGAGGGCGTTTTTTGCTTCTGCCTGTCGAATTTAATTTATTTTGAAGTGCATGGTGCCCCAAAGGC
The DNA here is from genome assembly GCF_943734655.1 of Sabethes cyaneus. Taxonomy (NCBI): domain Eukaryota; kingdom Metazoa; phylum Arthropoda; class Insecta; order Diptera; family Culicidae; genus Sabethes; species Sabethes cyaneus. Next base: position 13,774,352 of record NC_071353.1, read on the forward strand.
AATCATTTTTCAACAACTGACACATAAACACATAGCACAATAACTAAGCGTGCTTATTTACTACAGATTTTGGCTCAATTTTCTAAAAATTGACCATTTAGGTTGAGTGATCGGAATTAGGAGCTGATCGCAATTATGTGCGGTCACGGTAATTTTAAGATAGGATTTAAGCTTTGCGCTGCGAAAACGCAACGCTAGGAAGAAACGATATTCAAAATTTGCAACAGGAGCGTTTGTTTCCGTTTGTTCGCTGCGGTGTTTCATTTGATGTCGTTGCTTTTTAGTAAACAAATGAATGTAAATCTTAACTTTTGCTTGTTCAAAATATCCCGGAAACATTGTAAAAGTTTATATAACATAAAATTCGCAGCTTCAAACACTGACGTCAGATGGAGCAGCCGTTGTGATAAAAGCGTAATAAAATCGTTAAAGTAACTTTGCCTCCGGAATATCTCGGAGAATTGAGTGACAGCAACGACAGTTACATGGACCCAAATTTAATGTTACAACCTTTCCGGAACGTGTTGGTAGGCATTTGTTCATCTGTGATGCCGTGCATTTTGCACTCAAACTGCATACTATGCGCCTAGTGCAAAGATGGTCTGCAACCCACTTGTTACGATATATAACATTAAACATAACATGTAATACTCTTACTCGTTCATTTAATCTTTATTAATACTCAAAATCCAAAAAAAAAATCCTTGTTTTGATTTAACGGCAAAAAAAAGTAGAAAGTATTTCTATGCACAATTATGAAGGTATGCAAAAACGGTATACCCTCAACGCCCAGCGTTGCGCTTTCGCGCAACTAGATCTAGAAGAGAATTTTCCTGAAAGTTTCAACTTTCTATCCCTGCGGGGAAAAGTGTGGGGCTTAATGGGTTAAGAAATGTATGTTTATATTATGAATTAGGAATTATTTAATGTATCCGCCATATTCAGTAGACTATGCGTCGTCCGACCATAATTTTATTTACACCGAATGTAGGTAGGGTACACGAAGGTATTCCCTGCACGCTGCTAAATTCGGCATACATAACCTTTTTTTGCGGCGCTTCCCAATTAAAAACTTTGCCGCTATATAACAATACTGAAACGAATGTAGTACTCATAGGCTTTAATGTGTTATAACTATTTTCATAGAAATGTAAGTAATTTGCTAAATTTGATTCAATTAACATCAAAACCACTGTTTTCCACTGGCACGTAATCATGCTGAAAAAACCAGCAGCAATTACGCATATCCGCTCGTGATGATGGTTTGGAAAACACACAATTATGATCACGTTTACTTATTCTAGAAACTAAACGGCTGTGAATATGGTAACACAGAACAATTCTACTTCTTTTTATCACGGAAGAACACAAAAATTCCATTCTGATATTAAAAAATATAAATCAATTTTCATTCACTTGCAGCATTTTGTTTTTAATTTCAGCATATGGTGCTCTATTTCTACTACTACCAATGTGTGAGGCAGTTACTCCTTAAACTCTTCTGTCGTGTTGACATAGTTAGTATTTGAGTGACAACCACTTGCTTCTGGTGCTAGTGTATATGTACGATTCAATGATACACTGGCGCCAGCAGCAAGCTGTTGTCACTGCAAAACTAATTATCTTCAATAAGCCCGGAATGTAGGCAGTACCGAAACATTATCCATCGGTCTCTTTTGATCTGTTTTTGCAAAGCATCTAATCCCTGTGCAGGCAACTTCGGCCCGTTGGATTTTAAAAACATAGACACCACTATAGAAAATGGGCTCAACTTAGCCGCAGCGACTTCATCATTTCTCCCGACTATAGCTCAAATTCAGTAGCGTTTTATTAAGACCAAAATACACGCCGATATTCAGTAAATATTATTCTATCAACTTGTATAAAAATCCTGAATATTGTTCAGGCTACCGCTTAATGTGCTGGAAATACCCTCCCGTTCCCTATATAGTATTTTTTGGACATCAAGCATTAAATTTGGACCATTTTTTTCGAAAATAATGGGCAAAGCAAGACAATAGCAACCGGTAGGGGCGCAAATGTTTACTTGACGAACAATCCAGTATAAAGCAATAAAATGCCCAAAACTTATTGCAAACAAGTTTAACTTGCTTATATAGTAGTTTTCAATTATAAAAATGGATAAAGCGTTGCAAAAAAAATTTCGACTTGCAAAAATTCGGATTTCTCAACCTGCAGCACAGCCAAGCCATTTTAACAAAAGCATTTTTTATATTATTACAATACATGTATATATGTTAATAGTCTTTGATATTGAAGAGCACTTCAAAACTTATCAAATACATAAGAAAGTCTTAACCAATTCTTGAAGGAAAACAAAATATTTGCTCGAAAAAGTTTCCAATAAATTTTTTTACCATTTTTAATGACTCACTTGGTTTACAAAGAAAATATGCATCTAGTTTCTTCTCAATCAACTTGAATATAAGGGAAGGCTTAGGTTTGAAAATAATCGAATTTTCTCAACCTGCAGCAGGCTATCCTACTAATTACTCTCAAATAAAAGCAAGCACAATACCAAATGTGATAAGAAACGTATACACATTCAGGTGGAATGAAGCGGGGTTCTTCTGTGTTAAATGAAACTCTAATATATTAGCAAACAGGCAGCACCAACTGAATTTGATTTACACTTTTCAACGAAGCAAACAAACAATTCCAGCAAGCCTGCAAACGAAGCACAAATGTCGGTTCAACTTTTATTTAAACCAACCCTTTCTTCGGTAAAGAAACTACGGATTTTTGCTCAGCAATCGCCAATCACCAATCGCCGCGGAAGCGGGAATCAGTTCAAAGCAAACTGGCGTTCTATGACGAACACAGTGGACATAATCTAATGACAGGAGTTAAACGAAAGCCCGGCAATTTGCAACCGGGAGCTGATTTTTTTTTTGTCTGCATATTAAATCATAGCGTTTTAAAAAACGACATTAGTTGTGCTTTGAACTGAAAAATAATAGGAATTTTCAAAAGAAATTTAAATTGTCTTTACGCACTACAGCTTGAATGCATTGTTCGGGGAATAATTGGTTAGAAAATCCAATTTACATGTCGAATTAATTAAGTCCTTGTATTGATAGTACCCAAACAGAACGGGACAAGGCGTGAAGAGGAAAGAGCTGAAAATTCGTTAAGGGTAAGTCATTGCAGTAATGCTTGAGAAATTGTGTACCGTTCCAGTTTACCCAAGCTGGGGGACCCGCGAGTCGAAACAAGCTGTAGTCGGAGCCGAATATAACTGGATTCGTACGCACTTTTCCTCCCAGGCCCTGCGGATTGCAGATATTGGTGAGCCTTTGAACCAAAGCGGACTGGATAAAAGGTGACACGACGGGGTGAGTTAGTTTTTAGACACCAAAAATGCCTTTCTAAGCGTTGTTTCAATGACTCTCCTTTACCTAATTTTCCAGTTTTTCCCCCTTCACGCCTTGTTCCGTTCTGTTTGGATGGGTATAAAATGGGGAAGGCAACTAGAAAAAAGCGCCCAACATAGCTCTAGCCATCCCAAGCCCCTACCTAGCGCCTCCACGTGGCCATACCTGGAAATACTTCAATTTGTATAATTGAGTAGCCAAGCTAGGAGGTGCGGGGTCGTGCGGTTTTCAGTTCCTAACCTTACAAATGTTGTTTTAGGCAACCATTAAACCACACGACTTTATTTTCAAGTATTATATGATTTAAACTAATATTTTAGGCAAATTAATCTATTTTCAGAGAGCGAAATAAGGCGCTATATCCTTGGTCAATTGTAGCCTGGCTTCTGGTCTAAATGCCATTAGTTCATCCCCGAGGGTCCGGAGTATCACTTAACCTTTATTAGCAAAGATACTCCCAACGTCTGTAAATAAATCATTATCTATGATATATGGGAAGCGTTTGGTACGGCAGGTCCACGCTTTCTTCTTTCCCCTTGATTTCAAGGAGTTTAATGGAATTAGGTATTGTTTTGGTTCCACTTGATTCCTTGGAATTCTCTCTGCGGTACATGCTGCGCATTTGGCCTGGCCGTTGACAAGAAAATTGATTGATTCAAGTAATCGTCATTTTCCAGGATGCCTTCAAGAATTGGCTGCGTTAGTGTGAGATTAGATTAGATTAGATCACGCCTTGTCCCGTTCTGTTTGGATTCTATCAACGCCTTTGTTTCTCATTAAAAATTAAGACAAAAAAGACAAAATTGGTCTAAGAAATTTGTGTTTATATTAGGAAAACCTTTGTGAACCCCTACCGCCGAGAAAAATAAGTGGCAAGTTTTACTTCATCCGCCTCATATTCACTAGACTATGCGCCTAAAACTGAGGTTTAGTGAGTTTTTTACATTCACCGACAGAATAGTACATTACGATCATCAATATCGAGTTCAAAATAGTGACAGTGATGCAACCTGCAAATTGCAAGTGAAATACGAATCTGTTAAAATAATGAGAAATTATAGAGATTACCATGGAAAAGTTTCGTTTTTCTCATTATGGTTCTATCAAAAGAACACACTAAAGAAATCATTATAAATGGATAAAATAAAATTAAATCCAATGAAAAAAATTGGAATTGGAATTGGACACTAAACCTTTTAAGTTTCATTTATGTGCATTAGTGTAGAAACATTGATAAAACATTATTTCAAAATTTTGAAAAAAAGCTCCAGAGCGATCTTTTTTTTGACACAATATAAACAATATAAAACAAGAACTTATGCTTTTGCTTATGAACATAATCGACATCGTTATTCTAACTCACCCGCTAGCAGAAACATTCGTGAGGATGATTCCATCGTGGCTGTGAATTCTGTTTTGGATTTTTTTTCACTCTGGAAATCCGACAACACCTCTTGCTAAACACCTGGTCCCCCCTTGACAGGGGATTATCGATCACTTCAATCGCGTCAGTCAGCGTTCGTATTCGCCGCTCTAATCACTTCGTAGAAGTCACCTGCACTCACTCGTAGTCGCGTCCGTTGGTGTTGTTTTTTTGTATCCGAATACCACTGGTTTGATTAAACGGTGTAATCCTGTAAAATTGTCACGAAAAAATGAATCACATCACTGAAAAAACTGTCAACACTCTGGAATCAATATACGTGTTGTGTCAACCGGTCCGAGCACTGTCTCAGTTTCAACTAACTGCGTCCAGGCCGGGCACTGTTAACAGATAGCCTGTCAGAATCAAACAAATGATAATGGATCTAGATCTTTTTTCTAAATAAAAAATAAACAGCCAAACGTACGCTTGTTCTTGTATGCACAACAACCGAATTCAACCGGGCGGTCCTAACAATTATCACAATAAAACATTCTAGCAACCCTTTCGTGTGGTTTCATGTCGCGTTTTTCCGTTTCCAACATAATTCCCGTTAGTGCGCCCATTTGTTCATTAACACTGAATGGAGCTACTGTGTGAACGGTTGAGCACATTTTTCATATTTCCAGCATTTTCCAATCCACCCGTTACTGTTTGTGCACAGCTGACGCTAATCGGCTTACGACTAATTGACTATTTTTTTTTGCTTAGCCATTGTTTTTCACCGGCGCTTGGCGCTTTTGAAAAATAATTCGTCTTTCGAGACTTGGTTCAATTATCACAACACCCACAAGCCGGCTTCTATTTTCCCACCGAGAACATTAGAAAAATATGCCTCCAAGGCTGCTACCGCTGCTGTCCCTATTTTCTGCTGCTGGTGCTGGTGCCACTGCTACTGCCTGCTTGCCAGCAATCCGTCGCTGGGTGTTGAAATAATTGATTTTCACGGCACTACACAAAAGTCAAACGGATCTGTCCTGCGATCGGGCACGAACGTCTGATGCACATTCTTACTCACGAGTACTTTGGATCTCCAAGATGTACCAGCTTTGGAGTTGCGCCACACTCGAACGGGCGAACGTTACGGCGCGAGTCGACTGTACTTTCCTACGGCTAGCATCGGAATGAGCTGGCGAATCAAAATGAAAGGAAGAGTTAAGCCTTCTCACCCGCGGCGGCACACAAGATTCGACCCGTTCCGTCTGTTTTGGGGGGGTTGCTGATGTTTTCGCCCGGTTGCTTGCTGATGGCGGCGCGGTGCGGTGTCGGTCGGTGGCGTTTATTCCGCGTCCGCCGCACGGAGCAGCCCACCGGCATGTCCTACCGTCGTCGTTATTCTGTGTAGTTGTTGTGTGTAGTGTAGTGAGGAGGCAAACCGCGGTGCGCGAATCTGTACTGTGGTGGATGCATACCTTCGGCCTGGTCGCTTCTTCTTTATATTTATTTTTTCTCGTGCTGCGCTAATGGGAGTCATAATAAGACCAGCAGCAAAGCGCCGCTGCCTGGATAGATCACAAACAAAGTTCGTCATTGTAATTTTATTTCGTTGGTACTGCAATGAGCCGAGATTCGCATCTTCGGACTAAGTATAGGTTTCGTTGGCGGTGAGTCCGTAACGAACATTGGAAATTATTTTATTGCTACGGGGAGGACTTCAGATTAGCCGTATTGATAGTTCTTTATTTCGGACTTCAATTCGAACCGGGGTAGGAAATATTTATGAATATTTGTTGACCTAACGATGACCTGCTTCGTTAGCAGTGTATAAAAAGAAAAAGATATTGTTATGTCAACTCGAAAGTGATCCCTTGTGATTAATAATTAAAAATAACATATAGAAAATCAGCATTTTTTCTTTATTCTTAAGGTGAAGGTCTGCTTCTGTAATGATCTATGATAACGCAAACACATTCACAACACATACAAGAATGGTATTAGTGTATGCTTACACCCGGGATTTATTGCTGAGTTGACTAAATAGTTAGAAAATTTCATATTCATAAAATAATTGGATTGAGAAATTCAAACTAGGCCACTTTCCGCACAACTTTTGTTACATACGCTCTTATATACGCTCTTATACATTTCTAGCGATGGAAGAATGAAGAAAATTCTAAGGGTTTAAGTAAATAAATAAAATTTGCTTAAATAACCGTCATTAAGTGACGATGAAAAAGGTCATTCATCGTTCTATCAAGTTTCATTATAGCTTGAATGACGTGGTTTTAGGCATTTTGAGCTGATTACAAAACTTTTACGAACAACAACCGTCTTTTTGTTTGAGTATTGTCACAAAATTTCCGAAGGAGAGAAGAGTTGCTAGTGGTAGGTTTCGTTTTTTTCACAACCAATTTCGAAGCCTAGAAATGCAGAATTGCATATATAGGGACCCTGTAACAGGGTGTTAGTTAGCTTATTGCCGATATTTCAGGAGATGAAGGAGGACCACATTTGACGAAAAAATCCCTCTACGCATATGGTCAAATCCCAATTGTAACAGAATTATTAAACATTTTTAACTTTCGTTTGCCTTAAATTAGCTCTAGTACAACAACTATGCCAGCTAGCTCAAGTCTGTTAGTTTCATTCGAAAACTGAGAGAATTTTGTATTGAAGATTGCGTTTAAACTCCCTACTTTATGAAATTGAGTGAACTTTTAGAACAAATAAGCTTTAAAATAAGTATTTTTGAAAGCGTTTTTTACAATTTTCTCCTAAAAACATAGAATTGTTTAAGAATTTGAAGTGCTGATGATGATGATGATGGTCCCACCTCATACCCCTACAACGGTTTGAGCGGGACGATTTATCTAATTAAGATATTTATGATATAACAATGTAGCCAGGTGATAAAAACAAATAGCGAACTGGCTTCTAATACAGACATATCAAACTTTCAAGTGAATATCAAAATTTCAAAAAATGTCCAAGGCTAGTCCAAAACGTTTCCAACCCAGGAAAACCTAATCCAGATCCCGGATGTACTTATTCTTCTTACAAAACAGGCCTTTTAAATGATAACACGCTTATCGAATGATTTGCGTAATGAAAGACTCAAAGCATGCGCAAATTTGATAGTAATTAAAGAAATTTGGCGATTTTCTCTTTTAATACCTAAAATTTCTTGTTCAATTACTTTATAGAGCATTCCTCTGGTGTCTCACAAGCACAATGACATAAAATTTATCTTTCAAATGCTTGAAATTTCATGATAGTATAATTTATCATAAGAAAAATGCTGCGAAATTGAATATTTCATCATTTAGTAAAAAGTTTTTATTTCATGAAATTGCAAAAAGTTGCAAAAATTTCACTCACAACGCTCTTCCCGGGACTCCAATCTATCAAATGGCATCAAAGATTGTGCTGAGAAAAGGTGAGAACATAAACAAATATCACTTTAAAGTTCCAACTTATTTGTGCTAATTTGCTATAATAAATACTGCTCGCTTGACGTCATTATATTCATTGAAATCTAAAGTCTATATCAATAAATTATTGTAAAATCTTTGAGTTTCAAAAGCTTTTTTAAAGCTGGTCGATAGGATATGTATAGCCTTAGAAATGTAAAAAGCAACATCCTTACCTACATGAGCGAAAATATATGGCCCATTTTTATTCGAAGTTTGACAGCTCTATGCAAGATGTAAACAAGACAAATGGTTTCAAAACTAACGTTACATTGTGTGATAGGTATCTAGAAAGACAGTGAAGTTTAATTGGAGGGGATTGAACGAGTTTCAACTTTCCTCATTTTGACCAGCTTTTTGGTCCAAATACTCCTCTGTGCATTGTTGCTGCACGTTTTATTTGTCGCGGCATCGAATTAAAAAAGTTAATTCCTTTGTACAACAGAGAGTTCTGTGATCTTCCAAACAAAAAATTTGGTGTTCTAGCATCTTCCGCGTTTCTAGTGTTGTACGTATGCAAATCACTTCCCCTTTCAATTCGATCACACAAATATCGAGGCAGCATTCCATTAAGAATTTTATAAAGAAACACCATTGTCAAAAAATAAACTCTTTGCTTCACAGAAAGCCATTGCAATGCGTCCAGCATAATATGTGAGGAAGTGTATCTATTACATCTTAAAATTAATCGCATAACTTTATTTTGTAAGCGCTGCAACTTCAATATTTGTGTTTCGTTTGCAAGGAACAAGAAGGATGAACAAAAATCTATATGCGGTGAAATGATTGACTTATATAAAAGAATTTTACTACTAATTGTCAATTCATTTTTTAAGCGGCACAAAACACCGTACTTTTTCGCCATTTTCTTGATGACATTATCGATGTGAGACTTAAAATTTAACTTGTCATCAATGATTACTCCAAGATACTTTAGTTCATTTACGCGATCAATTGCCTCGCCATCAATTACAACGTTTACGGCTGGTCTGGAGTTGGCTGAAATAATCATATATTTTGTCTTGGTAATGTTGAGTTTAAGCTGTTTAAACTTTAACCAATCCGAAAGATAATGTAAATCTTGGTTCAGAAGTGTTACAATTTCATTGGGATCCTTAGCCGCAATGAATAGAACAGTGTCGTCAGCAAATAAATTCATGTCGCAGAACCGTAAAACTCGTTTCATGTCATTTATATAAATTATGAACAAAAGCGGCCCTAATACACTCCCTTGCGGTACACCAAGTGTATTAGCTATGGACTCAGAATTAAAATTATCAAAGCGAGTCTTCTGAGTTCTATCACATAAATAGCTTTCAAACCATTTATATGCTAGCCCTCCAATACCAAATCGCTTCAAGGTTTGTAACAATAAGGGCCTGGAGATTGTCTCAAACGCGCGTTTTAGATCCAAAAATACAGCAAGAATAGTTTCTTTAGCTTCGATTTTTTCTTTCCATTTTGCTAGTACCAGATTTAATGCAGTTTCGCAAGAGTGTCCCTCTCGATACCCTGATTGCTCTGGAATTAACAAATGATGACTGTTTAAATAATTCATTAGCTGGCCTTTGACAACAAGTTCTAGGATTTTCTCTAATGTGTGCAATATGTTAATAGGACGGTACTCTTCGGCTTTATCCGTTCCATTAACTTTGGGAATATGAATCACAAGCGATTCTTTCCAAACTTTAGGCACGTGCCCAGTTTGCAACGATTCATTAACAAGATCCAGCAAGTCGCGTCCGATGACATGAAAGCAATCTTGTATTACTTTTGCGTTGACATTGTCGATACCAGCCGATTTCTCTAAAGAAAAACAAATATCCTTCAACTCTGCAAAAGTAATAGGGCGAAATCCATCAAATCTGATATTAGAAATCGGCTGTATTATTTCGTGAGGTTCACTGACCAAATCAATACTTTGATTGATCAGCTGAACACTATCAACGAAATAACTGTTAAATTTATTCGCTATTACTCGACTCGATTGTTCTTCAGTGCCATTGAAAGTTATGGAGCGCGGGGAGTTATCTTTACATTTTATTAACTGTTTTAAAATTTTCCATAACTCTTTGCTGTTGTTTTGATGGTGATTAATCTTCCGTTGTATATAATCACATCGAGCCTTTTTCAAGGCTCGTGAATATACGTTACGCGCGTCTGTGTATCTACTCCAATCATCACTACTATTACTTCTACGAATTTGAAGTGCTGATTCTGTTCTACAATTCGTTTTATGACTTGAAACGCGTATCTCTTTTAGTTTCATGTTTAAAACTTATTGTTTTGGGTGTTCAATTAATATCTGAAAGCTGCACAAATTCATACACGCATAGCACACTGCGACGAAAACAATCTGACTCGTATGAAAAACAATAACGGCTACAGGGGTGCTGACGTAGTGGTTAGCATTCACGCCTCTCACGCCGAGGACCCGGATTCAAATCCCAACCCCGCAGAAGTCACGAATGACCCAAGCTGGTGAAAGCGACTATAATCAAATAAAAAGAAAATAAAATAACGGCTACAACAATGTTTGTCATAAATTTCATAATCCTGCAAAACTCAAGCCGCATAGGTTTATTCGCAGTTAGCACCTCTTCAACCTGTAGTATGGTAAGGATGCAATTTTACCAGGTTCAGCACAATTTTACCAGGTTGAAGGCACAAATCTTCCACATGATTGTGAGGAACGTGCAGATGCTGATACCAGGTTCAGCAAGCTCCACATTTCCAGGGTGACAAGGGACTGTGCCGCAATTTGCCTTGTGCTTGTCTTGAAATAAATTTCAACGATTCGCAAATTTAATGGTCAATCGCTGATGCCACTTACTGATGAAGCTGAGAGTTCCCTTGAAGCCTCGTTGAAAACAACGTTCCTGAATTAAAATCATTGTGTAATAAAACGAACACTTCTGGATTTGTGTGGATTGTTCGTGCAGTTTTCAGATGTGTGGATTTGTTCGTGCAGTTTTCAGATACTAATTCAACATCCAAAACCATACGTTTAAAATGAATTTGCAACGGAACCAAAAGAGATAGACGTTTCACGTCAAAGAACGAGTTGTAGAACGGTACTAGACTACCGCCATCCGGGGTGAGATTGTGCCAGAAACGAAAAATGTTTATTTGTGAAAATTTATTATATCTATAGAAACTGGTGACCTAAATTCATAATGATGATGAACATAACATATTTATTCATAACTTAGAATGAAACACAGATAATATTAGCAAACTATTTAGCCTAAACAGGGTTTCAAAGTTCGCGATCAAAAATACTCGGAAATAACGCTTGTAAAAAATGTCCCGCATAAACCAACCCGAACAAGAAATCGCATCAACTTGCTATTTTGAAGGTATATAAACTAATCATTTACAATGTATTGAAAGGTTATTATTAAGTTTTGATTACGAAAATAATATTTTTCGAAACTTTGTACTTTTCGAGCTTCATGGGGGTGAGATTGTGCCAAGCCATAATGATCGATCCAATTTGTGGATTTCACATACACAACAAAAATACGTCAGTACACTCACATTCTTTACTACTAAGCACAATATTTTGACAGATTAGATTGCATCATCCATTTTGGAGCAAACAGCATCATAGCTCTGCTAAATAATTTAAACTAATTTTTACTTTTTCTCTGGAAATTTCAGATACTTTGAATAAACACTCTAATATAAGACGAATACATTATACCGTGTATAAACTGCCAGTTTTAAGGAGGGGGGAGGGTGGTGGAATAGGCCACATGTTCTGCGGCCGCGGGTTCTCGAACGAAGTAATGGTTACTTTTGTTAAATGATCAAATTGGTATGCCCTTTTAGGATACACCCCTTCATATATCTCCCCCTTGTTAACCCTAGAAACGATACTGGCTATATAAAGGCTGTCCATTGACTACGAACTCATTTTTAGTTATTTCAGACCTCTCCGGGTTATTTTCGTTCATAATTTTGTTTGATGCGTTGTTTTTGGCCGACCCCTGCCCCTAATAGTCCACTTAGTTCATGGACGGCCCCATGTGAACTACTTTATACTGATATTTATGTGTATTGTTTATAAACGTGCTAATGTTCACTGTTTAGGTTTTTAACCTAACTTTGTGTTTTTGGCACAATGTCACCCCCTAGAAGGGGTGAGATTGTGCCAAAGTTCATGCACTTCCAGTAAAATTAGGTTTCATTGTAACTAAACCGTCTCTACGGTAGTTGTTAATTGAACAATTTAGTATATATTGACAGGGTTGAAATCAACTTAGTTCCTAAATTGTGTGTATACTAAGCTCAAGAACAAAAATATATGCTTTTTGGCACAATCTCGCCCCGGATGACGGTACTTAATAAAAACATCTTGAAAAATATTTATTTCAATGCTTTTTGCTTCTAAAAAGTTACTAAATTTCATGAAGTAGGAGATTTGAGAACAATTTTCAATACAAAATTTTCTCAGCTTTCGAATGAAACTAACAGAGTTGAGAGAGCTAGCTTTTATACTAGAGCTAATCTAAGGCAAACAAAACCTTAGTTTTCGGTTTAATAACTCTGTAACGATTGAGATTTGAGGATTTTTATATAGGGTGATTTATAAATTTTGGACAGGCGTTACGCATATTTATATTTTGGATTTTTACGGCAAAATCAAATGGAAAATGTCCAAAATAGAGTAGGCGTAACGCTTGTCCAAAATAGATAAATCACCCTATATCTCCTATGGAACTATTAGCTATGTTAAAATGTAATGTGAAAATAATTTCGTTCGCACGTTGATCCTTGATTAATAGGAAAAATATCTAGTTCATTTCATGATCAATTATTTAGGTTGGCACCAATGTATATCCATGCTCGTTGCTTTGGTTACATGTACACAAACGACTACCATGGATTCGCGATTGCAATCGAACTACTACTACTACTACTACTACTACTACTACTACTACTACTACTACTACTACTACTACTACTACTACTACTACTACTACTACTACTACTACTACTACTACTACTACTACTACTACTACTACTACTACTACTACTACTACTACTACTACTACTACTACTACTACTACTACTACTACTACTACTACTACTACTACTACTACTACTACTACTACTACTACTACTACTACTACTACTACTACTACTACTACTACTACTACTACTACTACTACTACTACTACTACTACTACTACTACTACTACTACTACTACTACTACTACTACTACTACTACTACTACTACTACTACTACTACTACTACTACTACTACTACTACTACTACTACTACTACTACTACTACTACTACTACTACTACTACTACTACTACTACTACTACTACTACTACTACTACTACTACTACTACTACTACTACTACTACTACTACTACTACTACTACTACTACTACTACTACTACTACTACTACTACTACTACTACTACTACTACTACTACTACTACTACTACTACTACTACTACTACTACTACTACTACTACTACTACTACTACTACTACTACTACTGCTGGCTGTTCAGAAATGTTTGCATGATTTCCATTATTTCCTTTCCTCTTTTATTCAATTGCAGAGAGTAAAGTTTTAAGAATAAATCAATGAAATTACCCCAGAAACATTTATACACTGATTAAACATTTTAGCAGCCATTATTATGCAGCCACAGCTCAATATGCATCGACTAAAATTTATGTTAACAATTCTACAATACTTATTCAGCCGAAATCGCAGCTTTGAAAGCAGCTACCCAAGTGACAATTTCAAGCTGATCAAACGTTTTTAGCTTTATTTATTCAACCTGTGGCTGAACTATGGTTTAGTTTTAGAAATAAAAACCTTTTTTCAGCTCATAAAGATCTAAGTTAAGCTTCGGGCTTGCTAATAGCTGCTTTGAAGCTGTAAGGTAGCTTAATAGAGGCTTTTACGCGTTTTCAAATCACCAATTTGCGCAAAACTGGAAACAAGGCGCACAGAGGTTATATAAAGGTTGATATAATTGCTTAACAAGTATTTTTTTCTGTCTAAAACGAAACAGGTTGTATAAGTTCTCCAATTTCGGCTGAATAATAATGGCTGCTAAAATGTATAATCAGCGTATAAATGTTTCGTGGGAGGGCTGTTTATTAAGATGACAAATCGTTTATTCAGCTAGTATAGCACAATTATTGAGAATATTGACGGGTTGTGGAGAGGTTGAAGATGCACCTAATCTGCTTGTGACACTATTACATGAAGCAGCTGATTTACAGCGCATTTGTTGGCTGCTTAAACACTTATAGAACACGGAGGCCTTTGCTAAAATTTATTCAGCGTCTACCGCCTGTATTCAGAGTTAAATCAGCTGTATAACCAAATCAGCAGCATTTCAATGCAGCTTCTGTGTTTGTTGGGTAGGCCTCGCTGTTTTAGAAAGCCTTGTTACATAATTGCCAAACAATTCGACTGTGCTTGTACTCTGATTCGATCATTCGAACAAATGGGTACTCAGCTCTTTTGAACCAATAAAATCACCAGATCCGGATGGTACTCTACCCACTTTCTTACATAAAATGGAAAGCGTTATAATTTACGAGCTCATTAACATTTTTTGCTTCGGTTTCCCTTTGGACATATCCCGGATAATTGCGGAAAGTAGGCAGATACCTAAAGGCATACCTAAGGCAGATAAAAAAGAGAAAATCATGCATAAGTCTTTCAGACTATTAAGTCTGCCATCAGTCCTCCGAAGTTCGAATCTCGGCTGGGAGAGGCTGTTAGAGTCAATTGGATCGTAGCAACTGGCCCTACAATCGACCTGTACTCTAACAGCTGGCTGCGAAGTCTGTCGTATAAAAACCAGAAGTTCAAGTTTCGATAACGGAAGAAAATCACGGATAACTATATTCGCAATGAGTTTTTAAAAAAACTCTCTGTTTTAAGGAAATCAACATGCATACCAACACGGTAAATCTCCAGAAACCGCATTGCACTGCGTAGTGACGTTAAGCGAGATATCGCTCAAATACCAAGAGACGGAATTTTGTGTTTTCCTTGATATTGAAGGCGCTTTCGATAACACGCCCTTCGCTTTAATTATTGTGGCTGTAGTGTAATCATGTGTGGCTGACCACACTATCAATGAGCTAGATTTAAGAAATGCTTTCGAGCAGACAAATCATAGGATCATTGGACGAGACGTCGCTCACGATTCTGGCGATGGATGGAAGTACGCCACCAAAGAAAGTTTGGCGCAATGCAGCTAGGTACGATAGTCACCACGATGTTATGATCTTTACAAGAGTGACGTAATCCTCCTTAAGATGCATGTACGCTTCTTTCTCAGCTCTACGGGTAATACCGATGCTATCGGTGTCGTCCGCGATTGCTAGGAGCATATGAGATTTCATGATGATGGTACCGCTTCTCTTGCTTCAAACCATCTAACGTTACAAACGAGTCCGATGTGTCATTCGCTATCCTGACGCTTGATTTTGAACCATCAAGGGTAGCTTGTAACATAACATAATATAATCGTATGCTTGCACCTTATACTTAACTCCACTCATAAAGTTCTGTACAACATCTAGCTGCAGCTTCTTCTGCAAACGGGTTTCCACATTTTTTGTTCATGTCTTCCTCAGATTTGACCCCCTTGGGATGCTTCAGTAGTGCCTGCTTCATAATAGACCAGTATTTTTCGATGGGCCTTGGTTCCGGTGCGTTGGGGGAGGTTCATATCCTTGGGTACGAAAGTGACCCCGTTGGTTGGTTGAATAGTGGCACCAAACTAGATCCGGCCAGAAGATCGTACCCAAGTAGCACAGTTTTGGCACTTCTTGTTGCGACAACTTATTTCCAACTACCGGTTGTCACAACTGGTTTCTAACAACTGTTCTAGGTAGATCTGGAGTAGATCTGCCCGTTCACAGCCCCGGTATAGTCATGAACGGCGCACTCTGTTTGCCACATGAGCAGATCACTTGCCAAATCATGCATTTCTTGGGAAACTTTGAAACTTTCTCCGGAACATCAAATTTGTACTGGGCGGTGAAGAACAGTAGCCTCCGAAGCTGCGGAAAGTCCGCCTTGACGTAAGTCAAGTCTCATCCATGATGAGACAATGCGGCTTCGTCAGCATCTGGATGTACAGCTTCCGGGCCCGTGACTCTCCTACCGTATTTTGCCGTTTGTCTCGATTTGGAGCCTTCTGCACTTTGTACGTTTGCAGTCCATCCCGGTCGTTGGCTCTCTGAACGAAAGACTTGGACAGATTTAACTTTTTGGCCACATCCCTGATTGAAGCATAGGGTTTCCGCTTAAACGCTTTCATGACACGCTTGTGAACCTGATGATCACTAACAGAACATCCATTCTGACCGCATTTTTCCTTCCTTTCGATGTTCAGAGTTTCATAGTAACGTTTAATCAAACGACTCACCGTTGACTGCACGATCCCGAGTTGTTTTCCGATGTCCGTATGAAAGAGTTGAAAATTTTCCAGATGCTTGCTCAAAATGAATTCTCGACGTTGCTTTTCGGGTGACGCCATTTTTTCCAATTTTCGAAAAACTGACAGCGCTAAAAATTCAATGTAAACAATACACTCTAAACTACTTCTACCCAAATTTTGAAGAGAAAATACCGACGGGGTAATTTTCTACAGCATGTTTTGATGTGTATATCGATGACATCCGAAATGTGTCGATCGTCTGAGAGCTGGAGACTGTTTGGATGCCTCCAGGTGTGTTTCCGAATATACAGTACGTGGAAAGTAGGTGCTACAGACAGATTGCCATTGCCCTGGCCGCGGCAAAATTTATGAGCATCAGACCGTTATCATTGGTCGATAGAAGGCTATGTAGTAGTTACTTATATATTTTGGCAGTACCTCAACTCACAAGGGGACACCGTAAACGGAATTTTTTTTCCTTTTTTCCAATTTATTGATTTTATCGCTGACGTTTATTTACATTTGTTCTGGATAAGGCTATGTTAAATATGAAAATCGAAAAGTTGGATAAGGTGGAAAATATAACATCGCAATTTTATTATGTACCATTCATATACTCAGTGAAAGTATTTATTTACTTAATTTCACCTAAAAGATTTTTATACACTTCCATGTTCTATATAATATGTATAGATTCTCTGTAGAGTGTTTTACAACAACTATGCACTTCTTGAGCTGCTAAAAAAACTGTAAAACAACCGCACTTTTATGCTGTTTTTAATGGCAGCATTAAGACATATAAAAATCAATTTCGGCAGTCATTCAATCTGTCATCTTCTGTTTTATCGTATCCGTTTCTCGAAATAAACCGTCCCAAATGCACCTCGCTGGTACAATTAATTATCGTTTACTGCTTCCGTGCCATCGCATCGTCTCGCAAATTGTTGGCTCGCTTCGACGACGTGCGAAGTCCTTGACACAAGAGACCTATTGTCGGTGGCAGCTCAGTCGAAAAATTCGATCAGCTTCCTCCTAGCTAGACTCTCTAGTCCACTGATGTTAGCATGTGAAATCGATCTAGGATTTGGTTGCCATTCAAACCAGTATAGATGTCTCATTAAAAATAAGCACTTCTCGATATACCGATCAACCGGTATGACATCGAAATCATCGTCGACTCATCACGTCGCGTCGTTGCTGTGGTTGTAGGACGGAAAACTGACACTTACCTTCCGCCATTTAGCAGTTTAACGATCCTCCGAGATGGAAGCAGACGTACGTACGACTCGGCAATGGACCGGAGATGCGCTTCACAGACTGCACGTTGGTAATCAAAGTTCAATGAGGAACGTCGCGTCTTCGTCGTCGTCATCCTGTGATTACCACGTCAGCTAAGCACAACGGCAGCGGCGTGCAAATGTCATGAGAACCTTTGGTGGGCAATCGAAAATTCTTGCACCCCAGCATCATCGCTTCGGCAAATGGCTATTTTGCTGAAATATAGGCTCGACTGTGATGTACCTACTCTCGCCGGGGATCGCGATGAATGATCGATCGTCGCAGTAGTGCAACGCGATAGTATTGGCTGGCAACAATGGCTCCGGTACGACGATGTATACGGCGCACGGCGCTGATGACCGCTTCGATTTTAACTCATTACCGGCAGTAGGGTTTGCAAAACATTTACGGTTAACTCGATGTAATTTTTGCGTGTGAACGATGTGCTAAAGTTCAAGGCACCCGTTGTGTGGGTTTGCATCAAAAAGTTAGGATCTCACTTAAGAAGCTCACCAGGAAACTATTCGAATTAAATCAAACCTAAAGTAGCAATCATTAGAGTCAAATTTCTAGGTTTAAAAAAGAACCGGAAGGACTGTTTCGTATACAATTTCCCGACTTAACCTTTGACTGGTACAAACAGAACTTGTTCCACTCTTTTTTCGTGAAACTTGGCGTCAAATTTTCGAGATACTTTATTTTACAGCGAAACGATTGCTCACCACATTGTTAATTAGTCACCGGAAAGCTGTGGGTCCCAAACATAACAAAACATTGTTTCCTCACGGACCTTTACGGTCACACATGCTAACGAGAGTGGTTTCATTGAAAGCCACGCTTTTAACGAAATCCACCGGTGTTTGGCATGGCATGGCATGGCACGGTTTTTTCGAGCAACCTCCTCTCTCGCCACGGGGTGGAAATGGTAAACATCGCATTTCCATCACATTAACTAGCCATTTAGCGCGGGTACAGCACGCGGATTGCTTCGGCGGCGGCGTGGTGTGCCGCAGTGTTAAACGAGAACTGTGATAGGAGTTTGAGAAAAAGTTTGGTCACGCCACTTGTGGGTAATGCTCACAGCTGGATGACTTTTAGCTAATCCAATGCGGAACTAAATTTTAAGTACGGGCATTGGGAGATCTATTTTGTGTGGTTAAAAAGTTCACTAGAAGAATAAGTAAAAAAAATCTGATAAATAAGTTGCAGTTCGCACCGAGTTTTATCTAATTCCAAAGTTGCTTGGCAGAATCTGCAAAACTGAACCCAACTCAATCAAAAACTCAAAATCTGTAGGGCAGTTCCATGTATGTATTAAGATCGTTTCACATAAATTGGTACCTTTATGATGAAAATTTCACTTCGCTTGCCAGAGGTAATAGAGCTAATAATTTTCTACAATATTACTGAAGAGAGCAAAACTTTATCTTTTCAGTTAGTAGCAAAAAGAATGCTCTTGCCAACCTGAAACCAACAATTGTTCTTTACATGCATTCATTCTCGACAATAGTGAATGAAATCAAATGTGAATCATTCGTTCATTTTAAACTGCCGACAACGGCAAACGAAATTACAATAAATGTAAACATTGCTCTGAAGTTTTAATCAATTTTCTTTAAAAAGCAGGCAGTTTAAATAACATCATTTACAACAACATCATTTACATAACAACATTTAAACATCAGTCAAGAACAAGAAAATTGAGGTTAGTCGAGCAATCATTCACCCCTGCAGTTCATGAATGAATTGTTTTGAAGGCTAGAAAACTGGAAAAGACAAACACTGTCAGCAGTTCTGTAGCTATATCCATAGACTACCAGGGGGTAAAACTGTAGAGTAAGGAGGGCTAAAAGTGCGATGCGGGTAAAAGTGAGATTCAATGATTTATCGGTGCAGATTCCGAGTAAATTGACTACATTGGCATGTATGGGTGACTACTTTGACAGCTTGAATTTAACGTAAATTTTGGTTGCTTACGAAGCATAGTTGCTGAGTTATGTGCAAATGTTATTTTAGGGCGGTTTTGATGTAATTTTTCGTTACACTGCCAATACGATAACAACAGGAGGATATTACTTGTTGAAAATTTGTAGCAGTGTTTTACGTCATTCACATATCTGTTTTGAAAATGTGGTGAAAAGAATTTATAAAATATATTTCGCTTTTCCGTAATTTAATCTAACCCCGCGAAACGCCGAGCGAGGTAAAAGTGCCATTCACGGACGGGGCAAAAGTGCGATTCATGGACGAGGCAAAAATGTATAGCTAATTACATACAGCTTTAGGCACTATATTACAGATTACTAGAAACGGAAGATCTGCAGAAAACTGTGTGCTCTACAGATATTGGCCGAAGAAAAACAATGTTTGCCGCTGATGAAACAAAAAACAAACGTTTGGAAAAGTTTTGATTTACGGAGGCTGCAATACACCAGCGCAAAATAGGAAAGATGCAAATTGAGAATATACCTTGCCGAAACATAACGCAGATTGAAGATAATATGGTTTTGTTAGTTACTGTTGTGCTTATTTCATGGATTCGAGATTTGCACTTTTGCCCCGTGGTATTCGCACTTTTGCCCCGCTAGTGGGGTAAAAGACTGCAAATTACTTCTATTTTTTCCAAAAAAAAATTAAAAATTTTCTAAAACTTTTGTTATGACCTAATTTTTGTAAATCTATACCTATAAAGAAGGATTTCTGTCTGTCTGTCTGTCTGTCTGTCTGTCTGTCTGTCTGTTTTGTGTTCCTTATAGAATCAAAAACTACTGAACCAATCGGCGTGAAAATTTGCATCTAGAGGTTTTTAGGGCCAGGAAAGGTTTTAGTGATGGTTAGAGACCCCTCCCCCCACTAAGAGGGGGGGCTCCCATACAAATGAAACACAAATTTCTGCATAATTCGAGAACTAATTAAGCAAATAGAACCAAATTTGGCATGTGGGTGTTTTCGGTGACAAGAATTTATTCTAGGGTAATTTGAGACCCCTCCCCTCTTTATAAGGGGAATTATAACTCCTCTCTCCTTTAAGAAGGGGGGTTTCCATACCAATTTCCTCATAACTCGAGAACTAATCAAGCAAATGGAACCAAATTTGGCATGTGAAGGTTTTCGAGGGCAAGAAAATTTTCTATGTTGAATTAGGACCCCTCCTCACTTTAAGAGGGGGGGCTCCTGTACAAATGAAATACCAATTTCCTCATAACTCGAGAACTAATCAAGCAAATGGAACCAAATTTGGCATGTGTGTGTTTTTGAAGACAAAATTTTTTTCTATGATGAATTGGGACTCCTCCCCACTTTAAGAGGGGGGGGGGGGCTCCTATACAAACGAAATACAAATTTCCTTATAACTCGAGAGCTAATCCAGCAAATGGAACCAAATTTGGCATGTAGGTGTTTTTGGAGGCAAGAATGTTTTCTATGATGAATAAGAACCTCTCCCCACTTTAGGAGGGGGGGCTCCTATACAAATGAAATACAAATTTCCTCATAACTCGAGAACTAATCAAGCAAATAGAACCAAATTTGGCATGTGGGTGTTTTCGGTGACAAGAATTTATTCTATGGTAAATTGAGACCCCTCCCTCTTTATAAGAGGAATTGTAACTCCTCTCTCCTTTAAGAGGGGGGGGCTGCCATACAAATTTCCTCATAACTCGAGAACTAATCAAGCAAATGGAACCAACTTTGGCATGTGAAGGTTTTCGAGGGCAAGAAAATTTTCTACGGTGAATTAGGACCCCTCCCCACTCTAAGAGGGGGGGCTCCTGTACAAATGAAATACAAATTTCCTCCTAACTCGAGAACTAATCAAGCAAATAGAACAACATTTGGCATGTGGGTGTTTTTTTTGGTGACAAGAATTTATTCTATGGTGAATTGAGACCCCTCCCCTCTTTATAAGAGGAATTATAACTCCTCTCCCCTTTAAGAGGGGGGACTTCCATACAAATTTCCTCATTCCTCATAACTCGAGAACTAATCAAGCAAATGCAACCAAATTTGGCATGTGAAGGTTTTCGAGAGCAAGAAAATTTTCTATGGTGAATTAGGACCCCTCCCCACTTTAAGAGGAGGGGCTCCTGTACAAATGAAATACCAATTTCCTCATAACTCGAGAACTAATCAAGCGAATTGAACCAAATTTGGCATGTGTGTGTTTTTGGAGACAATTTTTTTTTCAATGATGAATTGGGACCCCTCCCCACTTTAGGAGGGGGGGGTCCTGTACAAACGAGATACAAATTTCCTCATAACTCGAGAACTAATCCAGCAAATGGAACCAAATTTGGCATGTAGGTGTTTTTGGAGGCAAGAATTTTTTCTGTGATGAATTAGGACCTCTTCCCACATTAGGAGGGGGGGTTCCAATACAAATGAAATACAAATTTCCCCATAACTCGAGAACTAATCAAGCAAATGGAACCAACTTTGGCATGTGAAGGTTTTCGAGGGCAAGAAAATTTTCTACGGTGAATTAGGACCCCTCCCCACTCTAAGAGGGAGGGCTCCTGTACAAATGAAATACAAATTTCCTCCTAACTCGAGAACTAATCAAGCAAATAGAACAACATTTGGCATGTGGGTGTTTTTGGAGGCAACCATTTTTCCCATGATGAATTAGGACTTCTTACCTTTTTAGGAGGGGGGGGGGGCTCCCATTCAAACGAAATACAAATTTGCTCATAACTTTAGAACTAATCAAGTAAATGGAACCAAATTTGGCATGTGAGAGTTTTAAATGGCAGAATTTTTTTTCTGTGGTGTATTACGACCCCTTTCCCTTTTAAGAGGGTGGGCTTCCATACAAATGAAATACAAATTTCCTTATAATTTGAGTACTAATCAAGCAAATGGAACCAAGTTTAGCATGTAGGAGATTTTTGAGTCTTGAATTTATTTTATGATAGTTAGAGACCTCTCACCCCTGTGGTAGGGGGATATGGACTCTCATACAAATAAAACAGAAATTTTGGCGAAACTCAAAAACTAATCCAACTCGAGAAATTCGAGACTCTTCCATAAAACATTAATCAATAACAAGACCACAAAAACTATCTATAGTAACACTAGATCATTCAGGACGAGCCGGTCGCGAGTGTTGCCGGTGACCCGCCGTCGGAAGCGCCGCCCACTGGGGGACTTGCAAAACTCGAGAAGTGATAAAGATCATCCGAGATTAATGATTTATGTACAACACAGGTTAATTTGTGGCAATACGAAGTTTGTCGGGTCAGCTAGTATAAATATAAATCGATAGTTTTCGACATACAATCTTTCAAACATAATACACATGAAAATAAATACGTCTTTTTTAAAAATGAGTCTTGAATCAAAATGGCGCCAAAACCTGTGGAAGGTGCATATTTCTTCCTATCAAACACGTTTTTAAAGTTTCATCTAAATCAGAAAGGTTCAAATTTTGTCATTTACCTATTTCACGTGGAACTGCTCTATTCGCCTTCATGCAGGGCTGTCAATTTTTTCGAGTACTGACCCCAACAATATTGCAGATAATAACTAATTCTAAAAAAACCCATACGCACCTTTTGGAAATTCTGCTTGGCTGAGGTACAGTAACCCAAAGAGCAAATCGAAGCGAAAAGAGCGTGCCAGGTTTGGTCCAACAGTAATTTATCCAGCTTGCCATGAGCGGTAATGGCGGCTGGTTTGTACCCACCTCTTCGGCTGGTCTGCGAAAACTAAACAATGTTTACATTTTTCCACTCCACAAGCAAACAACCGTATTGGCTTCCATAGTAACCGCAGTAATCGCGCTTGCATTGAATGCAAAATCTGAACTAAAACCCTTCAGAAAGTTGTACCCACCAGCCGCCATTACCGCTCGTGGAAATCTGGATAATCAATTTCCACACTTAGAGTGCGAGGTTGGTTGAAAAGTAGTGAAACATGAAGGAAAAAGGACTAAAACAACGACGCTCGCGAACGAATAATGAGCAGTTCGTTTAGTCAATGAGCAACTCTCGTTGAAACGGGGCCACTACTGACACGAGGTCTTCAAGTATTGGAACTTTTGTGCTTGATTGGTTGAAAATGGTTAAAAATGAAAATTACACTTTTCATACATCGAAACAGTGGACCCCTCGTTTACCAAGAAGCCCAACAGTTTCAAAAAAAGTTTAATTTTTTGCAAACCTTGAGATCTGTGTAGGTTAGTAGATGGTTAGATAATGCGTAAAACAGACCCCATGGTGGTCCGTAGTCTCTTATC
The DNA here is from genome assembly GCF_943734655.1 of Sabethes cyaneus. NCBI lineage: Eukaryota > Metazoa > Arthropoda > Insecta > Diptera > Culicidae > Sabethes > Sabethes cyaneus. The sequence continues at coordinate 13,798,533 of NC_071353.1, forward strand.
CAGCAACTTCTATCTATACCTCCACGTGAAACCAGCCGGAATACAAGCAACTTTAGCGGAGATCGGGTAACCAACCCCGGTGGAAACTAGGGCCGTATACCAACAGGGAAGGAGGCACAGTATTGTCTCGACACTGTAAGATGGCAGCCCTCTCACGAGACTGGGTAGCGTAAGCCCTACTACGGTTACCTATCTAAAAACAGAACACTAGAAAGAAGTCAAGAAATTTCTACTCGGAACATTCGGTATGGACCTACTTACTTTACTTTAGTGGCAACGGTCCGTTATCGATCTTGCGCCGAACGAATTATGGTCCTCCAGTACCGTCGGTCCTGGGCTGCCGTTCTCCAATCCCCACGAACACCAGCTGAACGTGCATCGTCTTCGACAGCACACACCCACCGGGTGCGGGATCTGTCTCGGAGTCTGCGGCCTCTTCTTGGTTCTCTACTGCAAATAGTTTTGGCTACTCTTTCGTCGAGCATTCTGGCCACGTGCTCAGCCCACCGCAGCCTGCCACATTGCACTGCCTTCACTATATCAGCATATTTGTATACTTGGTACAGCTCGTGATTCATGCGTCTGCGCCGCACTCCATTTTCCATTTTGCCACCAAGTATAGATTGCAGAATTTTACGCTCAAAAACCCCAAGCACTCGCCGATCAGCTTCCTTTAGCGTCCATGATTCGTGTCCATAAAGGGCCACCGGGAGGATTAGTGTTCTGTAGAGTGCCAGTTTTGTGCGAATTTGCAAACTACGGGACTTCAGCTGGCTACGTAATCCGTAGAAAGCCCGATTCGCGGCTGCAACTCGTCGTTTCACTTCGCGGCTTACATCGTTGTCACATGTCACGAGTGTACCAAGGTATATACATTCCTCCACTACTTCATATCGTTCCCCATCTAACTCCACCTCGGCACCAACACCACTTGAGCTCCCACGTTCCCTACCAGCAACCATGTACTTCGTTTTGGCGGTATTAATGGTAAGTCCCAATCTCGCAGCTTCCCTTTTAAAGGGCCCGAAGGCCTCTTCCACCGCTCTACGGTTGATTCCGATGATATCAATGTCATCCGCAAAACCAAGAAGCATGTGAGATTTCGTGATGATAGTTCCATTCCTTTCCACGTTTGCCCTTCGTTATGCACCTTCCAAGGCAATGTTGAATAGCAGGTTAGAGAGTGCATCCCCTTGCTTCAGTCCATCCAACGTCACGAAAGCAGCTGCGGTCTCACCCGCTATTCTAACGCATGACTTGGATCCATCCAGCGTCTCACGAATCAGCGTAACTATTTTCGTCGGAAAACCATGTTCTAGCATTATCTGCCACAGCTCATTTCCTTTAACTGAATCGTACGCCGCTTTGAAGTCCACAAACAGATGGTGTGTCTGCAAGTTGTATTCCCGCAACTTGTCTAGCAACTGGCGCAGGGTAAACATCTGATCCGTCGTGGAGCGGCCCTCACGAAAACCAGCTTGGTACTCGCCGACAAAGGACTCCGCTAACGGTCTCAGTCTGCAGAACAGGATACGGGAAAGCACCTTGTAGGCAGAATTGAGCAATGTAATTCATCGATAGTTTTTACACTCCAGTCGATATCCCTTTTTGTAAATTCGGCAAATGAGGCCATCCAACCACTCCTCCGGCATTTGTTCTTCCTTCCAGATCCTGACAATGATCCGGCCAGCAGCCTTACCGTTTTTCAGCTCACTGATTGCCTTCTTAACCTCCTCCTGTGTTGGTGGCTCCACAGCTTGACCATCACTTACAATTTCTATCCTGTCCCTGCTGATCTCCGTATTTACCTCTCCATTCAATAGTGTCTGAAAGTGCTCCTTCCACCTGGCTGCTACCGCCGTTTTGTCGGTAAGCAGGTTGCCAGCACTATCATTGCACATCACAGGTATGGCAAAATTCCTGCATCTCACCGTTTTATAGACACTCCGTGTGTCGTTGCTGGCGTATCGCTCCTCTGCGCCGGCGAGCACGTGCTACTCGTACTCGCGTTTCTTTAGACGATAGATTCTTTATTCCGCAGCTCTAGTCTCTCTGTATCTCTCTCTGTTTTGACGCGTTGCCGCAGTGAGCATGCGACTCCTGGCCTGGTTCTTTTCGTCTGTCACTCTCTGGCATTCGGCATCAATCCAGCTGTTACGCTGTCTCCCACGCGTCGTGCCTACCACCTCTCTCGCTGCTGGTTTGATGGCACCATGGATGTTCCTCCACAGCCCATTTATATCTTCTTCTTCTACCTGCTGTTCTGCGATTCGCTGGTCAAGCTTCCTGGCGTACTCCACTGCTACGCCGTCTGCCGTTAACCGCTGGATGTTGAAACGCAGCGTCCTCTCAGTACGAGCTTTCGCCGTGTTCGACAGCCTTGCGCGAATCTTAGTCACTACGAGATAGAGGTCAAAGTCGATATTTGGTACGAAAAGACCGTACATCGATAACGTCCGAAAAGTGTCGACCGTCAATCAAGACACGATCGATCTGAGAGCTAGAATCTCCATTTGGATGCCTCCAATTGTGTTTCCGAATATTCAAACGTGGAAAGTAGGTGCTACAGATAGCCATTCCTCTGACCGCGGCAAAATTTATGAACCTCAGACCGTTATCATTGGTCGACAGATGAAGGTTATGTCTTCCAATGACTGGACGGAAGAATTCCTCCCTCCCGATCTGCGCATTTGCATCTCCGATGATGATTTTTACGTCGTGTTTTGGGCACTTTCCATAAGTCCTCTCAAGCCTGTCGTAAAACTCATCCTTAGCATCATCGGATTTATCATTTGTCGGTGCGTATAAGTTGATTGGGCCGTAGTTGCAGAATTTGCCCTTAATCCTCAACACGCATATACGGTCATCTACGGGCCTCCACCGGATAACTCGTTGCTTTTGTTTTCCCAACACTACGAAACCGGCTCCATGTTCTGCTTTCTTACCGCCACTGTAGTAGATGTGGTACTTGAAAGAAGTGCCTGCAATAGGGTCTACTGCACGGAACTCCCTTTCTCCGGAATTTGGCCACCGAACTTCCTGAATAGCAGCGATCTCCACTCCGAGTTGATGCAGCTCTCGAGCAAGCAAGCCAACCCGTGCCGGTTCATGGAGAGTTCGGACATTCCAGGTACCAAGTTTCCAATCGTTATCCCTTAATCGTTTCCTTGTCCCTTGCCGTGTCCTATACCGATTGTTCCGTCCTGAATTTCTTTGTTCGTTGTTCGTGGTAATTGAGTTTTCGGTATACTACCTCACCGGGGTCGCGATACCTACAACCCGCTGATGGGTCTGCCATCTTAGGTATAGCTTGCGGGATACAGCATTTCATATTCAGCCGCCCGTTACGAGACAGACGCTGTGTGAGCCGCCCCTCACCTGGAGAACAGGCGCTCTAGTTCGCACCTCCTAGCTTAGCTGCTTCAGTAAGTACATGAAGCATTTCCGGGTAAGGCCATCGACCGTCATGATTTGACTTAGATCTGCGTGGAGGCGCCAGGTGGGAGCTTGAGAGAGTCAGAGCTATGTTTGACATGGACCAAGGCGACGAAATAAGGAGTTGGAATGGACCTGACATGTGTAGGGACGAGGGAGGGGATCGAGTGCGAGGTGGTCGACAGGTGGAAGCAGTTCTTCGATGAGCACCTCAACGGCGATATAGCAGAAGGAGACGTAACGAAAGTTCGGAGTGCCTACGACAACGACAACAGCCTGTTGGCTCCCGATCTCGAAGAGATGCGGCAAGAAATCGGTCAACTGAAGAATAATAGAACCGCCGGAAAGAACCGTCACCCGGCAGAACTCTGCAAAAATGTCCAAGAACCGCAAGCAACGGCACTTCACTGGATAGTTTCAAGGATTTGGAAGGAGAAAAAACTCCCGAGGGAGTGGATGAAAGGTGTAGTCTGTTCCAACTATAAAAAGGGCGATCGGCTAGATTGCTGTAATTACCGCGGCTTCACGTTGGTCTACGCCGCCTACAAGGTGCTCTCCCAGATTTTGTTGCGTCGTCTATCCCCAATAGCAAGAGAATTCGTAAGGCAGTATCAGGCGGGCTCTCCGACATTTGACATCTTCCAGAAATATCGAGAGGTGCCCACGTGTCATATTTTCGTGGATTTCAGAGCATCATACGATACAGTTGAACGCGAACAGCTATGGCAGTGGCAGATAATGCACCAGAACGGTTTTCCGGTCAAACTGACGAGGCTGGTTAAAGCTACGCTGGAACGAGTGATGTCCGCTACGTCCGCGTTTTGGAGACACTCTCGAGTCCTTTCGAATCGCGCAGAGGAGATGGACTGCGTTCTGTATGTTATTCAATATCGCTATTGAAGGTATGATCCGGCGAGCGGGCATCGAAATGAGAGGTACGATCTTCAACAAGAGTAGTCAACTCCTAGCCTTCGCAGACGACCTCGACATCTTTACTAGAAACTTTGGGACGGTGGAGGCAATCTATGCCAGACTAAAAACGGAGGCTAGGAGAATTGGATTACAAAGCAATGCGTCGAAAACAAAATATATGGTAGGAACAGGTTCCAGAGAAAGCAACGTTTGCCTCCCACAAACAGTGACTATTGACGGCGATGAACTGGAAGTGGTTGATGAATTCGTATATTTGGGATCTCTGGTCACTGCCGCAATAATACGAGTAAGGAGATTCAACGTCGTTGAAGCAATTTAGTTGAGCTTTTCCTCGGCCCAATATTCTTTGCACCAGCTAAGCTTAAGCACATGCTCAGCAGTCATGTTCCATTTTCATCCGAGCTGCTTTACCTGTCTTTTTCGGTTGGACCATCATCACAATTAACCAATATTCCTGAATCCAGGGTAGAGGCTGAGTTCCACTCCTTGGGTACTACAATGACGCCATTGTCGTTGTACTGCACAATGAGAGCTTTTTCGAGAAATTAAAATTGTTTATCACAAACGCCACTGGGGTGGATTCAAATTTCTGATATCAAAAGAAAGATATTTTTATGAGGATTCAACTGGTAATGGTATGGTGTGATATATTGATACGATATTTACGGCAAGGTCGATCTGTTTTTACCATATGAAAGCTATGGAAGTGCGTTTTATTGTGGCCTGATTTTCTTCAATGGTGTCGCGAAAATTAGTAACAAAACGGTTTGAAACAAACGGCTGCTGTGAACAAACACCAAACAGTTGAATTTTACTTAAACATATCTTTTATCTGACAAAACTTTCTTCTGACTAGCTCAGTCAAGTCCAGCAATATTTTCTTTTCCACCGAGAAAATTAGGGCAAAAGGCCATTCAGGTTATCAAAACGTCATAAACCATTCATGTGCCTTAGGCAAATAGCTTCCTGTTGGCAAAAATAATATCAATTTCATCCAAGTGTATTCCAGCGACTTTTACATCTCTTTATATAAAAAAAACCTAGGGTAAAATGTACTTGTTGATAAGAGAAAGACGCATGCCGTAAACACACATTATCTTTACAAACTTTTTCTTTTGACACCAAAAGAATGTAACTTTCCTGGCAGCAGTTGAAGATATTGAGATACTTACAGCAAATTGAAACGAAAGTGTTCACATTACGTATAGCTGTAAATGGGGTTCAAAATAGGTTGGTTACTCTATTTGTTCGATTTACAATATAGTTTCTTCAAATTAGGAGTTTTTCATACATTAAAGCAAAGCTCTGGGCTTAAGCGTCTTTCTAAAACTTGACGCTTCTTTATCAACAAACTTCGCAGCCGGCTGTTCGAGTACGGGACAATTACGGGGTTAGTGCAATGGTCCTACTGACTCTGTCTAGTTTTTCATACATTTACATACAATAATTATCAGCTTGAATCACACTTTTATACCTCTCAAATAAGCTGAAGATGCTCAAACGACAATTTCATTCTGACAATGAATTTTGCATTCGAGTGCTCTTCAGTTGGCGCATCGCTCAATTAGTGAACACCCAACTAACGAACCGCTCAACTAACGAGCTCTGAACGAGCGAATCAACCCATTTCATCTCCTATATTTCACTCACAAATTTATGGGAAATACGCCAAACAAAATTTTATATTTTTTCTTCGCCTATCCATCACCGTAAAGTTTATATGTTCGTTCAGCTTTCAATTGAACTTTTGCAAATTATTGTTTGCTTTGTATTTTCCCAGAAACACATCTTTGTTGTCGGTCACTATTCAGCTCTTCTATTCAGCCAGCTTTTCACCGGATTGCAAGTTGCACATTTTTGATGGACCGATCGTAAGGAGGGACTTTCCTTTGCTCAAACACACGCTGTTCCAGTATTGTATGCAAGCAAACACCATCAGCATTGAAATCGAAACTGCGCCTTTCATTCAACAGGAGTGATAAAAATTTACGATGGTCCTAAATAGCCTATAAATCGGCAAATTAGCTTTTCTGCAGTCACAACTTCAATTCCAATATCTTAGGAAACGGTTCTAACAGTTTTTCGATATTTTCAAAAGAAAGTCAAACTAAACATTTTAAATACAGTTGTTTGCCGATTTCATTGGGCCACAATTGGGCAATATTTTTCTGAAGAGCTCATTGAAATATTTTTATTTGATATTAAAATCATTTATAAATCGGTTCTGCGGTTCAAAAGTTATGAAGGCAAAGTAAAAAAGACAAAGTTACGTATGGGTTACGTAAATAGATGCTACCTTACGTATTTTTATGTTAGATTTTTTAACCCTATTCTGTGATATAATTACATACCACAAATGCCATACAGTTAACTATATAATGCAAAGAATGCATAAATTCATAAGACCTATAAATTTTTATGCCGCGTGGTTGAAATGTCAGTAACAACCCGAATTAATCCATCTATCGGTGCGACCTAGCCTTTTTACTGCCACAATAATTATTTTTTAGTTTCTTACTAAGGCCATTCCAAATTAATTTTAAAGTTATTGTCACCCCCTTGGAAATTTGCATCAAAAATCGGGGGGCAAAAAATAATTTGTAAGATATACGTTAAATTAAAAAAAAATGATTGTCTGTGGTCTCTACAGCCTAAAACACTCGAAAAATGAGTGTACGAGTGGAGTTAACGCTTCTAACACGAAACAAAAATGGAAATTCTAACAATCGAGTTTCTGAAAATCGGCAAAAAAAAATTGTTTTTCATTTTTGTCTTTCTTTTCGTAGGTTTTTGCAAAGAAAATAATAACGTCTATATGAAAAGCAGGAATAGATTCAAAGAAAAATGCTTAAAATGCAAATTTTTTTGGTCGAATAAAAAAATATCTTTATTTCGTCGCAAATCTGTTCTGATTTAATGAGACTGACAGCCGATAAAAAAAAAAATATGAATTTACATTTACTTGACTTCAATTTTGTAATATATCTGAAATGAAAAACTAACTGGGTCGAACGTTAGATAAGAAACACAAAAAATAGAAATTGGACTTTTTCTTAGCTGGCGTTCATGCTGATAAAGGGTGTCCCACATCAAGTTGCATCATTACCCATTGGGTATTTTGTCTTGAAAATTTGGGTAGAAGTAGTTTAGAGTGTATTGTTTACACTGTATTTTTATCGCGGTCACCCGAAAAGCAACGCCGCGAATTTATTTTGCTCAAGCACCTGGAAAATTCTCGTCTCTCTATGATCTCTATGAGATGATGAGACTAACGTCAAGGCGAACTTCCGGTAGCTTGCGGGGCCATTCTACTTCACCACCCAGCACAAGTTTCCTCCGAAAAGTCAAAGGAGCCTCGGAGTTGAAGGAACTCGGAGAGAAAGTGGTAAACACCAGGCGAATTCAAAAGGGAGAGGAGTAATTCTCGCTGAAACGGGGCCACTACTGACACGAGGTCTTCAAAAATTGGAACTTTTGCGCTTAATTGGTTGAAAATGGCTAAAAAAATAAGAATTACAATTTTGATACTTCGAAATAGTGGACCCCTCGTGCGCCAAGGGGTCTTACTTACTTACTTAGGTGGCTTGCCGTCCTAAGACAAAGCCTGTTGAACAAAATTTCTCCATGTAACTCGGTTGAGGGCTACCGCTCTCCAATTCCTCGGACACCGAGTACTCTCCGCCAAATCTCGCTCCACCTGGTCTAACCATCTTGCTCGCTGCGCTCCTGGTCGTCTTGTTCCTACCGGATTTGAGGCGAACACCATCTTTGCAGGGTAGTTGTCCGGCATTCTTGCAACATGCCCTGCCCATCGCATCCGTCCAGCTTTAGCCACCTTCTGGATACTGGGTTCGCCATAGAGCTATGCGAGTTCATGGTTCATCCTCCGCCTCCATACTCCGTTCTCCTGTACGCCGCCGAAGATCGTTCTTAGCACTCGTCGTTCGAAAACTCCGAGCACTCGCAGGTCCTCCCCGAGCATTGTCCATGTTTCATGCCCGTAGAGAACAACCGGTCTAATAAGCGTCTTGTACAGGGTGCACTTTGTACGGGGACTTAGTCTGCTCGACCGCAATTGCTTGTGGAGCCCATAGTAAGCACGACTTCCGCTGATAATACGCCTCCGAATCTCACGGCTGGTATCATTGTCCGCCGTTACCAGTGAGCCAAGGTAGACAAATTCATCGACTACCTCAAACTCATCGCCGTCGATCAATACACTACTGCCCAAGCGGTGTCGTTCGGCCTCGGTTCCGCTGGCCAGCATGTACTTTGTTTTAGACATATTTACCTTTAACCCAATCTTTTCTGCTTCGCGCTTTAATCTGGTGTACTGTTCAGCCACCGCCACAGATGTTCTGCCGATAATATCCATGTCATCGGCAAAGCAGACGAATTGACTAGATTTGTTGAATATCGTGCCCCGCGTGTTGATATCCGTTCGGTTCATAACACCTTGTAGCGCTATGTTGAACAGCAGGCATGAAAGACCATCACCTTGACGAAGCCCTCTGTGTGATTCGAATGAACTTGACAATCCACCCGAAATCCGAACACAGCACTGCGTACCATCCATCGTAGATTTAATCAGTTTGATGAGCTTCCTGGGGAAGCTGTTCTCGTCCATGATTTTCCATAGCTCTTTCCGGTCGATGGTATCATATGCGGCTTTGAAGTCAACGAATAAATGATGCGTGGGAATTCTGTATTCACGGCCCTTTTGGAGGATTTGCCGCAGTGTAAATATTTGATCCGTTGTAGACCGACCTTCGACGAAGCCGGGCCAAGGGGTCTAACAGGTTCAAACAAAGTTGAATTTTGAGCAAACCTTGAGTTCTATATCATGTGATATTTTATAAATTTGCCATGAAACATCTAACAAATGGCCCGGTTCTGTAAAGAAGACGAACAGGGCTTTCAAAGGGAATAAAAAAATTTTTGGCGGCCATCTTGGATTTGGTCGCCATATTGAATTTTATAAAAAAAATCGCCGTTTTCACCATGAGCCACCCAAACGATATTTATTTTAAGACTACCATTGGAAAATTGAGAAAAAATGCTACAAGAAACATTCATAAAATTATGGCATTAACTGAATAAAACAACCAGTTGTTTGTAGCAAGGTTCACAGTTTTCATATAATTAATGTGATATTTCCAAAATTTGCTATGAAACCAACTACAAACGACACGGTTTTACAAAAAGGAGAGATAGGGCTTATAAACGAAATGAAAAAAAATTGGCGGCCATCTTGGATTTGGCCGCCATGTTGGATTTTATCAAAAAATTGCCGTATTCGTCATGATCCCTCCAACCGATTTTGATTTCAAAACCACCATCGGAAAGCTGAGAAAAAATGCTGTTAGGAACATTCATCAAATTTTATGTGTAGTGGAATTAAATAAACGAAACAATTCAAAGGCCCTGACGACGGCCTTTGACAGGGATCTTTTCGTCGAGGCACTCCGGGTGGACGGTGGAAGATCGATCTTGAATGAGAACGAGTTGACGGATATATTGGTCAAGGCATGCTACCATGCTAGAAAGCAGGAACCGAGAAAAGAGCGGCGACCAGCTTATTGGTGGAGCCAGAAGACGCGTTTAAAGAGCTAGAACTGTAACAGATCGGGAAGAGCGTAGCGCGGCGTTTAGAGTGGCCAGGGCTGCATTGAAACGGGAGACAAAACAAAGCAAACGTAACTGCTTCAAGGAGTTGTGTCGAGAAGCGGACGCCAACCCCTCGGGTGATGCGTACCGAATCGTAATGGCGAAAGCGAAAGGTCCTGCGACAATTAGGGAGTTGTGTCCGAATACGCTGAAGGCTATCGTGGAGGGACTTTTTCCGACGCACGCCCCTACAACGCGGCCAACAGCACCGTACTGATGGGATTCCCAACGTGGCTCTTAAGGCTGTGAACCATTTCGCGAAATTTTTTACTTTTTGAGTAAAATTTAACAGTTTGGTGGTTATTTCTCCTTGACTGGTGAAAATCAGTTCAGAATGCGAACCATTTCATAGTTTTTTTTGGCTCAATAAGAGTATAGAGTAGGGCGGGGCAGAAGTGCGATGTTTGAAGTTGTCATAAATTTTCAGAAGGACAACAACATAATATATTTTATAGTGATGCAGTAACTCAATGTCTTCACATTCAACTATAAATCATCTGCGGTAATAGTGTTTTGCAAAATAAATTCTTCTTTCTTCTGAATAAGTGCAGATTAGCACTTTTACCCCACTAGCGGGGCAAAAGTTCGAAGCTAGAATCCATGAAATTAGCCCAGCAGTAGCTATCAAAACCATATTATCTTCAATCTGCGTTATATTTCGGTAAAAAATATTCTTAATTTGCACCTTTTCTATTTTGCGCTGGTGTATTGCAGCCTCCGTTAGATCGAAACTTTTCCAGACGTTTGTTTTTTGTTTCATCAGCGGAAAACATTGTTTTCCTTCGGCCAATATCTGTAGAGCACACAGTTTTCTGCAGATCTACCGTTTCTAGTATCTGTAATATAGTGCCTAAAGCTGTATGTAATTAGCTATACATTTTTGCCCCGTCCGTGAATCGAACTTTTACCCCGCTAGGCGCTTGACGGGGTTAGATTAAATTACGGAAAAGCGAAATATATTTTGTAAATTATTCCTAACTGCCCTAAAAGAACATTTACACATAACTCAGCAACTATGCTTCGTAAGCAACCAAAGTTTACGTTAGATTGAAGCTGTTAAAGTAGTCACCCATCCATGCCAATGTAGAAAATTTACTCGGAATCTGCACTGATAAATCATTGAATCGCACTTTTATCCGCATCGCACTTTTACTCCTTACTCTATAAGGTGAGGATGAAAATATTATTTATTCTGTCCGAGAGGCGAACCAGCCGCAGGCTTAAGACCTCTCTAATATAGAATAAAAAAAGAAGAAATTTATTCTGTCCGAGTTAAAATTGGATGAATTTTTGATGTTCATTTGCTTTTATTTGATAGATAAAATTCATCTCATTTCAACCCGGATCGTTTGAACAAATTTATTATGCGATAAGTATCCATACCAATGATAAAAAAAATTCAACGAAAAATCAGTGAAACACGTCGAAGTTCTCTTCATCACCTGTACATATCTCATTGGCTCTCAGAAGCGAACCATCGAACTGTCAAAACCTTGGTGAAAACCAGGCGTATGAAACTGAAGGGTAAAGATGCGGCTAACATCTTTTTACGCTTCCTACACGTCCGACACAAAAAGCAAAAAAGTAACTTTGTTCGAGCGCTTACCAATACACATTCATCCGAGGCTGAAGTTAGAGTGGGCTACTCACAAATACATTTGGTCCAAGGCAAAGTTTGTTATGGGCTAGATGAGATGTTGGCTACACGAAAAATGTATGTGAATGACATTTGTGACAGTGGGGTGGTGAAAACTAACCATGTTCCCGAGCAGGGTTATTTTCGACAGAAGGTAAAAAACTATCGAACTGTCACATTTTAACCAAAAAGTAAAAAATTTCGCGAAATGGTTCACAGCCTAAGGGAGTAATACAAGCGTTCCTGGATTTGTTCAGGACTTTGCTGCAGAAATGCTTACGAGATGGAAGCTTCCTGGACAGATAGAACATCCAGAAGCTAGTGCTGTTGCCAAAGCCAGGAAAGCCTACGGGGGATCCAGCGTCATACAGACCGATATGTCTCGTCTTGGATATATGTGGAAGACTCCTGGAGACGATAATCCTGAATAAGCTTATGAGGCATACAGAAGGTGAACACGATCTGTCAAAGATGCAGTTTGCGTTCCGGAAAGCGAAGTACACGGTGGATGCTATTCGGACAGTAGAAGTCGTCCAAACAGAAGCAAAGAGGAGATCGTTTTTGTACCGTTGTAACGATCGACGTAAAAACGCCTTTAATAGTGCCAGTTGGGAGGCCATCGCCGAGAATCGCTGGATAGAATGCATGTCCCGTGCTTACGAGACCGCTGAGGGACGCAAGTCGATGAACATTACGTCTGAAGTCCCACAAGGCTCCATCCTTGGCCCAACGCTCTGGAACGGGATGTACAACGGTGTACTGTAGCTGAAGCTACCTAGAGGCGCGGTGATCGTCGGCTGTGCCGATAACATCGTGGTATCGGTGACAGGCGAGTCACTCGAGGAGGTAGAAATGCTGGTGACAGAGGCGATTAGAACTATCGAGAACTGGATGCATGGTGCAAAGCTACAAATCGCCCACCATAAAACAGAGGTTCTGCTGGTTAGCAACTGCAAAGCCGTACAACATGCAGTCGTCACCGTCGGAGAGCACATTATTACTTCAACGCGCGCGGTCAAGCGTCTGGGAGTAATGACAGACGACCGATTGAACTTCAACTGCCACGTCGACTACGCCTGCGTGACGAAGGCTATCAATGCGATAGCCAGAATCATGCCGAATAGTTACGGGCCGATTAGTAGCAAGCGGAGGCTGCTGGCTAGTGTGCCATCGTCGATTGAAGCGGAATCGCGTGAAGCTGACTAGTGCTTCCAACTCATGGCTGCAAGAGTCGCCAGTGCGCATAGAACAATATCTTCGGAGGCAATGTGTGTTATCGCTGGAATGATCGCCATCAGCATCATGCTCGTCGAAGATAACGACCGCTAGGAGCCCGGCAGTTGGCGAGAGAAGAGTCGCTGAGCAAATGGCAGCAAGAGTGGGATAGGGCCGAGAATGGTAGATGGACGCACCGACTCATACCGGTTCTGTCAAACTGGTTGAACAGGAAACATGGAGAAGTCGGATGCCACTTGACGCAGTTTCTCTCGGGTCTCGGTTGCTTCAGGAAATACCTGCACCGGTTCGGGCACGCTGTGACAACAATCTGCCCGGAATGCAGAGAGACGGTAGAAACACCACAGCATGTGGTTTTGAATGTCCTCGATTTTGCCGCGAGGAGATGCCGCCCCTGACGGTGGGCGAAATGTGTCGGGAGGAGAGCGTGTGGAATGCCGTCACCGGCATTGTAGCACAGATTATGTTGCAACTGCAACGACAGTGGAGAAATGACCAGCGAACTACCAATCCCGATTAACGTTGTCTCGACAAACGCATCGGTGAAGCGACTAGCGCGACGAAGCAAACCAAGCTTGGACAGAAACACTACGAGGGAGGCCGTGAGAGAATGGATGTTATGTTGGTCGCTATCCCTGAATCGGTTCGCGTCTCGACAGGTGAAGTGAAAGTGCAGTGACGAATTCGACAGAGCAGTGCTGAGCCCAACAAGAAACCCTGCGAGTGTGACCGTGAGGAGATGGAAGCCATGACGGTCGCCATCTCTGGATCGGTACACGTCTCGACAGATGCAAGGAAAGTGGTCGGTGAACGGGCAGAACCCTGCGAGGAGTGGACGTAATGACGGTCGCCACCTCCGGATCGGTGTGTACAGACACAGCCTCCCCTCGAAGTACAGGTCTATCTGCTTGTTGGATACACTCGGGAAACTTCTGGAAAGAGTACTTCTCAATCGAATTGCAGAATTTTGGGCAGCTATTTCCAAAACCGAGTATTGATTTATGAGACGAGCATGGGACCCAGACCTATTAAGGTTACGGCAGAAGTTCCGCAAGGATTAATTCTTGGTCCAACACTATGGAATGCAATGTACGACTGAGTACTAACGCTGAAGCTTGCCAAAAGTGTGGAAATTGTGGGCTCTGCAGACGACGTCGTTGTAACGGTAACTGGCGAAACTGGGTGGAGGAGGTGGAAATGCTGGCATTTGAGGTAATCGATTTGCGCATCATAAAACGGAGATACTCCTGGTCAGCAACTGCAAGGCGGTGGCGGTGCAGAGGACGGCCATCCTGGTGGGAGTACATGCAATTGTCTCGCGGTGCAGTTCGAAACACTTGGGCGTGATAGTCGACGATCGGTTAAATTTTAATAGCCATGTTGACTATGCTTGCGAAAAGGCGTCAAAGACGATCCTGGCATCTAGGCTTATGCCAAATAACTACGGAGCAAGCAGCAATAAATGACGTGTTCTAGCTAATGTATCTCTGTCAATATTGAGGTACGGAGGCCCAGCCTGGGTTGCGGCGCTCAAAACCCAGCGGTACAGATCAAGGCTGAACAAAACATATCGGCTCATAATTATGCGAGTTGCAAACACATACAGAACCATCTCATACGAAGCGGTGTGTGTAATCGCCGGAATGATTCCAATCGGAATCATCCTGGAGGAGGATGGTGAGTGCTATACACGAAAAGAGACCCGTGGAATTCGAAAAACCGCCATAATTGAGTCGATGACGAAGTGGCAACAAGAATGGAATACAACGGATAAAGGACGATGGACCCAGAGGCTCATTCCAGATCTGTCGCTACACATCGCTGCTTTGCCCCGAGTGTGTAGATATTGAAGAAACACCAGAACACGTGGTCCTAGTTTGTTCTAGATTTGGAGCGACGCGGAGTGGTTTGCTTGCGCTTAGCGTGGATACAATTATTAGCGACATGTGCCGGGACGAGAGCATCTGGAATGCGACAAGCATGGCGATCAAAGATATTCTGTCACAGCTGCAGCGTAGTTGGAGAGAGGAACAACGAGTTAGTACTGAAAGATAGTACCCATGCGTTAAAAAAATAGGAGCCTTAGAACGGCTATACAGAAGAAATCCTGCGAGGGTGGCTGTCAAAGAATGGACGTTAAGTAGGTCGCCATTCCCGTCTCAGTGTACGTCTCGACAGGTAAAGAAGTAGTGCAAAGGCACGCCCTCCTCCCGAAGTAATACTTGACGGTAGCTCCGGAAGGGCTGAAAATAGAGGGAGCAGTGATGAGTTTTTTAGTGGTTAGGCACATAGAACAAAGTTGTGAATCCCACACAGTGCCATTACACTACAGACCAGCCTCTGGAAATTTTTTCTCCTTTCTATAACAAAAAAACACACATAGAACATGCTCAGTGTTCGAAACTGACTCGAATGTCATACCAGATGAGCCTTTTTTCCATTTTCAGTTTTCCAAGTGATTCCTATACCTTTATACTATATTTTCATATAGTAGAAAGGCAAAAGGGGTGCACATGGTAAACAAAATCGGGGGTACCTTAAATCGAGAGTAGAATCAAAAAGAAGTAGATATAATCAAGGTTAGTCAAGATAGGTTTCCTGACTTTCAAATTTTGTTATTAAGCACCCAGCATGGGTGTTACCCTTGACGATTGCCGATTCTGTTAATAAACAAAGAATAAATATTCCAATTATTTTCACAGTTCGCATTCACTTAAAAGTATCGACATACCAGTTTTTTCCACGAAATGGCAGTACACGATTTACTTAACGTTCTTCTTTGCAGAAAACCCATTTTAGTATACTTTTATCATACAAAACTTTGTACCTAATCCTATCGTTCGGAAATGAATTTTTTCCGACCGGCAAATTTTGCTGTTGAATGAAACTGTTGACTGTGTATAAACAAGTTTGATGGTTGCTAATTATTTGCTCCGTGCACCTCTGTTCTACAAACTGTGAAAACTAGATTACCTACCTTAACTCACCTTGGATGTAATCGGTAAACCACTGTATACAATAACAATATTGTGTGTAAAATTTAACTTTGCTGTTCTTCTTATTTCTCATGTCTTTTGTAAAGACATAATTAGAGAAAAAACAAGTAACGATTACCGTTATAAAATACCATCTTATGACCTGCAGTAGGTACTTTCACGCAAGCAAATGCAATGCAAATTGACCCCATTAGTGTCTTTTGAAAATGCAAAAAAAAAACACATTCCCACTATATTTCACTGCGAGGCTCTCGTTAGTCAACTGGTCGGAAAACGCCCCGAATCGAAGCTCGCAAATCAATGCCCAATAAAAGAGCACACCACCCCACCCCACCGCGCCCGTCTGGCACCTCCGAGGGTCGTATCACGGACATGATATAGGTACGTACCTAGGTACCTTCCCAACCAGCATCACCGCACAGCGACAATTGGCGTGTCTGTCATGCGATCGGATCGTTGTCGCATCAAATGGTATGCTGCGCTGCGGCGGCGCGTCGTACCTACAGATTCGGGAACCGGGCCGTCGCAGGTTATGCAACCCGGTGAACTCAACCGTGCGATCAGGAAACCGCGAATCTAAACTTCAAACATGATTACGGTATGGAACGCTGATTCTACATATGCCATTGCTAAAACGGTACAGTACAGCGGGGTGGAAAATGTTTGTGACCACAACGAGCGATCGAAGGTAGGATCTCTAAACGATAGCCGATCTCGACCGTCACTGTAAAGTTGAACTGTCTCTCTAAATCCAAGTACCTATGGTCTTACCACGGTACTATGTCAGAGGAACATGCATTTGTACGTGACAATGATGATGATGATGATGATGATGATGATGATGATGATGATGATGCTGGTTTTCTGTAAATTTCGACACCCCTTGGTGAGTGTGATTGGATGATGGTAACTTACATGGTAGAGATTATCTCCAGTCCATGCCATTCGCTTATTTTGCGATTGCTGCCAGCATCGCCGGCTGTGGACGCATGACTGGAAGATACATATGTTTCTCAACGCCAGTCTACGGAGCTAGCGCAATCACTCGCACGGGTATGCGGTCAGTACAATAAACCTAATTTAGAGAGCGTGCGATAAAACACCGCCCGGGGAGGTCTATGCAAACAGGGGTCACAGTGGGTTTACTTAATCAGGGAGACGGTAATAATGTATTTCTCATCAGAGTTAGTTAGACCCCGAAGGACAACAAACGACTGTAAAAGGAACCTTCCCAGCCAGGGTGACATTTTCCCTGCCGTAGCGATCAGTACTAAAAGGGGGCCTGTTCGTTCGTTCGTTCGTTCGTTTCGAAGGGATCATAAACTATCATCGATTCACTGCACCACCGACCGGAGGGGCCGAAGCGCGGGGCAGAGATGATCTTTCGCTAACGATTTGTGTAGCATCGCGCACATTTCGTACGAGCAATAATATGGGAGAAGGTGATTCGTCGCGAAAAGATCATAAATTCCAACCCGACTCCGGGGGCTTTCAGCGGCTCAGCCGACGAAATGTCAACTGCGACGATTGGTGGCATTAGTTATGCCGACTTGGTGATAGCTGCAGGAGTCAAACCAAGAAGCAGAGGAGTCAAAGTACACCGTTCGTTATGAAAAATGGTAAGCTGGCTGACTGCCGTTCGAATTAAAAAAGTTCACTCGTTAGGATGGTAATATTTCCAGCTAACATGTACAGAAAAATCGTAAGTTATGCCTACTTCAGTAGAAGACTGGGGATGTTTTCATAAAGGCAACAATTCAATAAATAAAGATAGAAGTGAACCCAGTTTTAGAAAATAAATCTAAGGACTGTTCATTTCATAAAATGGACACCTATTTTTAGTAGGAAACTGTGTATATTTTGGGTTACATACATAAAAATGATTGTACGTTATGATAGAAATAAGTGTAATATAAGATTTACTACTTAGTTCTGAAGAATGCTCTAACTTTTCTGACGATACCCTAATGAGGTTTTACGCAACGTTCACTGAAACCTTTCGCACTGCTATAGACCGCATTATCTTGAAACTTTCGACGGAGATACCTTTTAATCATAGCCTTACTATATGGTTTGGAAAGTGTTGTTGTAAATTTTTACTCAATTAATACGCGCAATCAGCTCTTTAAAACTTCAAAAGGGTGCAACTAAAAAATTTGTCCAACAATTTTTTTTTAATTTGGCTGTAAGATGTAGGGTGATTATACAAACCAACTGACATTTACCGTTTTGATGGCTTATTTTCTTTTTTAATAATAGCCATTGGAACGCCGTGGAAAAATATTGCGGAATTTCAGTGAATTATTTACGCTAAGAATATGTAGGATCACAGTAGGCATTTGCTATTTGGATAAGTTAGACTTTTTAAGGTGAAGGTCGTCAGAGTCCAGTTGCTAGTAGTAGGCAATAATCGGTTATGAACAATTATGAAACGTAGAATCGCGTATCTATTTTTGCTGTTGAACGATATCCGACAGTAATTCTATCACATAAAATGCTGTTTACGGTGAATTTTCGACACCCTACGACCGTTAATTTAACAGCGAAAATTATTGGTCAATTAAATGCTCAACGTAAATATAGCATCGCTCCTCATAAACACCCGTTTCCTTGGTAACGTACAACAACGACGGTCGCGGATTCGGAATTGCAAACGAAAAGAAGTAAAGTTTTTCATATCAATTCAAGTGAACAGTTTGGGCAAAATAATTATAATATCTTACCAAATAACTATTCGGGTAGTAAATTAAAGTTTCGTGGGTCTCAAGTTGAGTCTCGCGAGTGATGTGACGACTGGAACGGCCGAAAAAAAAAATAATGAAAAATCGACGGCGAAAAAGTGAAAATATAGTGATGAATTTTAATTGGACAGAAATCTCAGTATTTAGTGTAATTTATGCCCCAAAAAGTAATAGAACCTATCCAGCTTTTTACGAGCCATAATGGCGAACGTGTTCGTAATATTTGAACAGCATTTTTGACATTTCTCTAATACATCGCACGTTTTCTTTCCGCACATTCCTATAGTTTTACCGTGGACGTGGAAAGAAAACGCGCGATGTATTAGGGAAATGTCAAAAATGCCGTTCAAATATTACGAACAAGTCCACTATTATGGCTCGTAAAGAGCTGGATTTATCTTTGGTTGATTTTAAAAGCTTTTTGCCTGGGGCTAGTTTGCCTTTGAAATAAGGGAAAGTTTAAATATCCCAAAAGATGCAGGTATTTTGCATATACTTTAAATTAACAATTCCAAAATTCTACCTCAAAAGCTCCCTGAAGTACAAAGTTTGTGCCGTTTGTGGACTACATTTCGCATCTCAGGTAATGTCGAATGATCACAAAAAATCAGAGGGGCTGTGTACAAGATTCGACCGCATAGGTGACGCAGGACTACGTAAGTCTCTTTGTACTGATAGTAGCATGTATCCACGCATGTAATAATACGATTCTTCATGTACTCGATGCTACATGCAGCATTTGTTGAGACTAACTACAGGTTGAGAAAATTCGACTGTTTTAAATGTATGTTAATAATCAAATCTTACTTCAACATCAAACACTATTTACATATATATGTATTTAGATGACATCAAAAAACCGTTATGTTAAAATAGCTTGACTATGCTGCAGGCTGAGAAATTTTAGTTTTTGCAAGTCGATAATTTCTTACATGTTTTTATTCATTTTGAAAAATATATCAAGTTGACAGTCAAATAGAAATTGACATCACTACCCTCCTGCCTTGTCTTGTCCATCATTTTCGAAAGAAATTAATCTAAATGTAACGCTTGACTATTGTAACTATGTAAAGAATTGCAGGCAACTAACTGACGCAAAGCATCAAATGAAACGTTCAAACTCGCTTTGAGAATTGCTGCGTCACCGTCACGTCAAATGCACAAACATACGATATACCACAGAGAACAGACATTTATGCTCTTATAAAATATCATGCAAATGGTGTGTAAACTTTTGAACAAGACACTAGCGACATCTCGCTTATGGTGCATCAGTTGTTCAATATCCTTGTTGCCATATTTATTATATATTCTTGTCATTATCTACACTCTTAAATGATTCTACCTGTAAATTGGTCGGATTTAGTTAAAGCTAGGTTGAAACTACTCAAAATGCCCTTAAAGTGTATAAACTCAGATTTTGAGTAGTTTTTCAACCAAAAAATTGATAGTAGGAACTTACAAGTGCGTTATTTGTCATAGAGAATAATTCAATTATCGGTAGCAAGTAGCCAAAATTGGTTGAAATTTTTACCCAAAGTTTGAGTTTGTACACTTTAAGGGCATTTTGAGTAGTTTCAACCTAGCTTTAACTAAATCTGACCAATTTACAGGTAGAATCATTTAAGAGTGTATATATTCGAAATACTGGCTACTCTAACGGCAGTAACTGTAGCAACGGTTGTTGCTCGATTTTGTTTATGTTATTTGTTGAACGTAGCTGAGAATGGAAAAATTGAACAGCATTTCAATTTTTTCTTTCATTTTCATAAGTATAGCAAATTGGTGTTAGATTTAAAAAATTTCCACATTAGATCGTGCCATTCCATAGTTTTACGCAGCATGACTCCACAGCGAGACTAGCAGGAACCTTTAAACTTTGAACATCGTAAAACATACCACTTCATCGACGTTCGCCGATGGTGCAGTATTTTTCATTGTTTCAGTGATCACGGAGGTATCGGCCGCTAAATCATGGCTTATTCTCGGTCTGTATGGCACGTGAATCGGAATCACCCTTATCGCCATGTAATATGTTTGAATCACAGAGAACAGACATTCATCTTGAACTCGCCACGTGTGTAAAAGCTCAGCCGCCATTTTGTAAGTAAGTGGTAATGCTCCCACTATGTGGTGCTCACATCACTGACAGAATGAGCTTTGGTAGTCAATGTCTGTCAACGCGTATCAAAGCTTTCGTCATATTTTCACCAAAGCATTCAACAGTTGCTACAGTAACTAACGCGATGTTTACCGCTTAAAATAAAAGTAAACATTCATCAAAAATAGTAACGACTAAATAATTTCTTTTTAATTCGTCCGAGAAACCGTGTTTCTGTTTCGAAAAGCGAACCTACCAGATTAATGTAGCTGAATGATTTGCCCATAACTTTGGCCAATTGAAATTAAAATAAAGTTCATGGCGACAAAGGTGATTTCGATTACGAATTCAGTGTTTCGAACCATACAGACAAACAGAGCATACAGACCGAGAATAGGCTGTGATTTTAGAGGCTGCCGCCTTCGAGGTCGATGCAACAGAGCCAAACGCTGCACCAACGGTGGATTTCGATGAAGTAGTACAGGTTTTCCGGTGCTCAAAGACGAAAAGGCTACTGCTAGTACCACCGCACTTTATGTAAAACGATGAATGGTACGATCCGATGTGATAAAACTCTAAATAAGATGCCTATTTGTCACATTTAAAAAATCAAAGAAAAATTTGAAATGCTGTTCGGTTTCTGTTTTCCATGTTTAGCCGTGTTCAACAAATAACATAAACACAATCGAGCCGTTGCTACAACCGTTGCTACAGAAACTGATAATAGAGTTGCTAGTATTTCGAATATGTTGTTTATGACAAGAATATATAATAAATTTGGCAACTTGGAATTTGGACAACTGGTGCACCGTAAGAGAGATGTCGCTAGCGTCTAGTTTAAAAGTTTACACACCATTTGCATGAAATTTTATATGAACATAATTGTCTGTTCTCTGTGTTTGAATGTTAATTCATTGGCGAAAGTTTGATAGCAATTCTGGTACATTCGTTTCTGAAACAGAAACACAGATTTTCGGAATCATTCAAAATAATAATTTTTGATGAATGTTTACTTAATTTTAGGTTTGATATATTGGGTAAACAATATATTAGTTGCTGTAGCAACTGCGAAATGCTTTGGTGAAAATTTGACGAAAGCTTTGATATGCGTTGACAGTCATTAACAATCAAAGCCCATTCTGTCAGTGATGCGAGCGCCACGTAGCGGGAGCATTGCCACTTACTTTCAAAATGGCGGCAGATCTTTTACACACGTCCCGAGGCCAACATGAATGTCTGTTCTCTGTGGATATACCTTCAGCCCTGTTTCCAAGCAAGACAACAGTTCCGAACGAATTCTTGCAGTATATGGATGCAATCTGGTAAAAGGAAAGGGTGACGCCCACTTTTCTATGAAGTTTCACTTTCAGGACATCAAATTGGACTAGATTTAATGTATAAAGGTGATATCGGTTGAATGAAAGGGGTGGTTTTACACTTCAACAAAATTGTTTACGTTCAGGACTAGGTTTAATATTTAAACGACAACACCGGTTGAAGAAGAGGGGTGGTTTAGCACTTTGGCGTACTTCCCAAGCACAAATATCAAATTGGTCTAGGTTCAATCGTCGCAAAGAATTTTCAACCTGTTGGAACGGGGAGATTTTGTCACTTTTTTTTCTAAAAATACGTTGCAACCAATCACGAAGCGAGGATTGTCAATTGGACAATGCTTCATTATTTTCAATTTTTCAATAGTGCGTACTTTGAAGTCAATCGGTTTCTATGTTGGGGGTGATGCGTAGAAGATTTTCCGATCGATTGATGCAAACATATTTAAAACCGATCGGAAAACCTAGCGCTCAAAACCTATCATTTTTCGTGACGCTCGCAATTTTCGATTTTTCGGAATGACACCCTATCCCAAACCTTGCCGTAAGACGTTTATTCTACGTCAAAAGTACACAAATTGACTAAATTTGTCAGAAAAGTTCTTCTAAATCAGGCTTGATTTTGCTCATATTAAGCATAAAGAGACAGACCAATTGCTTCTCACAACGACCAAGAGCTTTTATTTTCTGTTCAACCGTTAGCTCTGCCTCTAAATGATGCATGCATCCTGTTTTCTCTGACAATCACTCATCATGCGCAGAAGGAGCACGCCTACACGCCACCTGGACTGGCATTTCATTGTGACTCATGACCATACATGAACGGCTTCGTCAATCGCTGGTGTGGCTTTCCGGTTGGTTCGCTGCAACAAGCAGTTTACCGAAAAGAAAATTACGTTAAGTGCGTTAGTGCACGTTTATTGCAAGCTGGAGTTATGATGATCAAACAATCAGTTCTTTTAAGGACCACGCCACAATTGAAGATATTATTATATTTTCTTGTCCAGTTAATACGATAATAACACAGGCAACGAAGGAAGAGTTGAATTTTTCGCCGTTGCGGACGACCAACAAATGGCGGAAATAAGTTTTCTGGTCAAGGACTACATTTTCTGCCACTTCCAAAACGTCTGCAGCTTGTAAACCAGTGTTCTTCTTTTGTAAACCGCAGAAAAGTTTTGCGTAAAATTTTCAGCTTTTTGAAAACTAGCGTTTCAAAGAAATAATTCAAACTATTCATAGAAATAACTCCTAAATCTGTTGAGGATTGAACGTATACAATGTTCCTACTTTGATAAACGTTACGTACATCGCATGTAGCATGTATACATGATGAATCGTATTATTACATACATGGATACATCCTACTATCGCTACAAAGAGACTTACGTAGTCCTACATCACCTATGCGGTCGTGTCTTGTGCACAACTCCTCTGATTTTCCCCGAACTCCTCGGTAGATTAGATACCGAGTATCTCAGTGGAAAAATACCGAGATTGTCGGTAAAGTATGAGGGTTGCTTGGATCCACGAGATGTCGGTAATTTAATGCTTTACTGTTGATTTATCGTGAGGTCTCAGCTGTTGGGATCTCGGAGATTTATTTTACCGTAGATGGTGATAAAATTTAAGGAGTATAGGAGTTGCTGTAACTTAAGTGAATGGACACCCAAGTAAGATTTTGGTTGTATAATAGCTTATTAAACACTTGTTCTACGGGTATTAGCTGTACAATAGTTGAATAAGCTATTTCTAAACAAAAATGTTTGATGGGCAGAGTAGGATCTCAGGTTACACATTTTCAGCATTACCAGCCAAATTAGGTAGGTGCTGCTTAGTTATAATTTATTGAAACATGCTTAATTATCAGTTCTGATTAACCTTTATGTAATTACGAGCAGCCATTCAGAAAAATTTAACTCATTACCTGTTTCAATTTTATCCTTTGAATGGCAATAACTTGTAATCAAAGCGGGTGTGCACAGTTTTTATCACAAATGAATTAACCCTAATCAAAACAAACCACTATCTTTTGTATTCGCTTATTGATTGGGCGTTCGAGCACGCCTGTTTTACCCATTTTAGTCGGCCGACCGATGATTTGCAGATGTTCGCCTATCGCATGACCCTAGCTAGCGCACATCCCGTCACAATCACGTAACGTAACCACAATTCGGCACGGTTGCCTATGCACGCTGACCTGGCACATCGCATCGCACATCGGTGCGACGCGACGCGACGGAGGTGTCCAGGCACAGGCTCAGGCCCAGCGGAGGCGGCTTCATGCTGTGAAATGTGGGAAAATTAAAAATTAGCAACCGTAGAAAATGAATTAATCTCGTTGGGCCGGAGGTCTAATATCGCGCCCGGCGGAAACGGTGGTATAATTTCTCACGCGATAACCCACATTTTGGGCCGAGTCACGAGTTACGTGACGGGTCGTAACGGGCGGCTGTTTTGACGTGTGCTAATTGTCAATTGTAGGATGAGCGTTTTTTTTGACAGTTGAAATTAATGTTGTGATGTGTTTGGCTTTTTACTGACATTAATTTAATTTGGGTTGTATAATATAATGCTTAATAAAGGATCAATAGCTCAATAATAATTCACGTAGCAGGTACAAGGTTGTGGTTATAACGTTATTGTCCTTCTAATTTCAATCTGCATTAAAGTAGATTGCCTATTGTGATGTGCTGATGACCGATTTTTTGGCCTGAAGCCTACCCGCACAAGTGCAAATATATACATAAAATGGCTAAAATCAGATGATATCACAGCACAGCAATCAAAACCACATCCGGTAAGGTTTCCAACAGAACAATAGTACCGAAGCTAAGCTGTTAAACCTTCTTTGGTGGCTGTAACATATGCGAACATTCTTCAAGCTTCTCACGGTTGTTGTAGTTGTTGCGAACTTCGCTTCATAAGTTTAATTCAATTAATTTTTACAGCCGTCATCATCATCAGCATCATTATCATCGTGGTCGTCATCTTCATTGCCCGAGGTACAAAGCTCGAAAGAATACTTCAGTCGAGACGAATAACCCATTCTGGTGTACTAAACTGGGCACAATGGTCACTAACTGCCGCCGGTCCGGTTTCATCGGTGGTTCGTTGCTGGATAGGATTGCAGTCGCATGGCATCGGGCACAATCTCGCCGTGAGCACCACTCATACTTGAATCATTAATCTTGCATCGCACCTCATGCCAACTGAACATGAGCTTGAGTGCGTTCACAATAGGGTTGAATCACTGCTGAGGTCTCTGCCCGATGGTCAAATGGCGATGACGACCGTCGGTCGTCGTGGGGGGAAAGAGGGAACATCAATCAGGCAGGTGCCGGGGGAATTCCGCTTTGAACTAGAGTTTCTCGAATGGGGCAGAAAAGTGCACCATCTTCGTTCGCAGTGCCCACAAGACAGCAACTAAAGCTGCTACGACGTGAGTCACATATGTATTATGTACGAGCAGTTTCGTGATTTGTAATGCAAATTTTGGAGGTCAGTAAAGTACATTCCGACTCCGTATTGATTCGAACAACGAGATCACATTTTTACCAGAAAATGTGTAACCCGCAATAAATGATTTCAATTCTGAGCTTTTGAACTGATTTATTTCAATTCTGGGTGGTCGTGGTTCGCTGTTAATTTTAGATTGAATCATCAATAATTACTATTTCTTCACCCAGTGAAAAGTCACAAGCGAAGTTCAACGCGGTCTTCCAACCTGACCAAATAATCTTATGATAGAAAAAAAAAATCAATGTCTCTTATTAAACTTATAAGTGCCATGTTTGGTGCTTATGACAATGTACGTAGTTTAGTCATCTCCTTAACAGAAAAAAACACATGACTTTAAATTGATTCGGCGTTGCCATGGCATCCCGTCCGTCGCCTTGCCACTGGAACTCGACGACATTCACTTTTTGGTTCGATCGCGCATCGATTCGTACGGAAAAGCGTCTCCATGGTCGGTGAACCGTAAAATCCGCTCTAGTTCCTCTACTGTGTCAGTTCTCCCGGGTACCTCCTCCGCTGGTGAAGGTCACATGCGAAAACATCGCCGTTTCGTGTTACCTTCCCGCGGGCCAGAACCGTACGGTCTTGAGTGGAATCTAGCGCAAATCCAGTGCGCGCTTCACACTGATGCCTACGTACGACATTCGCCGCAGTCTCGTTCGATTGTCAACCTTCATGTCCGGTTTGATCGATGAGCGGAGATGTGATCGAGTGTGGATCGAAACAACATGTAGAGTAGCCGCCGCAAATTGTGCTATTAAATAAAAATTGCATTTGGCAAGTGAACAACATCGCACGGTTAATGGATGTCCCCCTAGAGCGGTGCCGATGGGTACACTTACGAACCGACGAGAACGTGCTACACTAAGTACTCGAAACACGATCGAACGATCGAAGATCGTCTTCAGCACGAGAGTACAGCCGATGAAGTAATCCATTGAACCTTCGAAAATCTTAATTATGTTTGCAATATTACGTCCCGCTGTAGCATCCGTCCTCACGCCGAAGGTATGAAGAGTCGTGTCTTCTTCAAAGGTCACCCCTCGATCTGTTTTTAATTACTCTTTCAAGCGGAGGAGGGCCATCATAATAACTGGCTCGACAAAGTTTGCACGAGCTGGGTCGGAGAAAAAGTGGCGATGTTTTGCGAACCCAGCTGAAGGAATTTAATCCAAGTGCCCGCTATTTCGCAGTCGACTTCACATAATGGATAAGAAATGTGTCCTTCCCTAGGTAATGGCAAATAAAAGGCAATTATGGCGCACACTTTGTGTGCCAAAATGATGGATGCCATTAATAAAAGTGCATATTTGGAAACGGCGCACCTTACCGCGGTTAATCTGCGGTTGGTGCGAAGTGCAATGTCGTTTGGGATGTAATTCGCTGGTTTCGCAACAGCAGCCCCGAGACTTCAGCAAAGGCGAAAATCATTTAGATAAACGAACACTTAGTAGCCCTCGAAAATAAAAAAAAACGTCGAGGTCTAATGGTCGAATTGTTTGATGGACGACTTCTACCGATAGGTGGCGGGGTATCGGGGTTCGTTGAGTGCGTGCCGGTTGTAAAGTGGTAAGGAAAATCTATTAAATACGTTGCATTTAATATATTTCACAGATGTGTAAGTGCATTCTGACAAATGGTGAATGTTCAAGTATGCCCAAATAATGTATACAACATTGAAATGATGCATATAGCGTTTATTTCTAATTCCTGTCGTAGTAAGTAAAGCCATTCTAATTTTCATCATTTGTTGGATGGATTTAATGAATACTGCAAAAGTTCTTGTGTTGATTTGACTAAAACACACTTACCTTCCGATCCGTGAACTTTGAAATCACTGAAAAGCGATTATTAAAGCATATTATTGAAATTACGCAACTGACTTTATTTCTTAAATTCGTCGTACCGTTTTAAAATCCGTCCATCAAAATTTTTCGTCGTCCGAACTAAAAATCACAACAATGTTTACGAAGCTAACGCGCATGTAATTGTGTAGGACGGCATGACAAATATTATTCTGCAAAATTTCTGCAGGCCAGGCAAGTTTTCCTGGCTGTAGAATAACGACAATGCCTTGCGTGAGTTATTTTCATTTATGAATGACGGAAATTAAAACGATTTGTCGACATTTTCTTCTCCGTCGTACGAAAAACCGTTGGAAATTTGGCTGGTAGGACATCTTTAATGATAAAAAGTATTTAAATAGATCTCAGCTCACTTTGATGGATCGCGTATGATAGACGACAAACTAAAATATTAGGGAATAACTAGTTTTGCATTGTGTGTCATAAAAATGCTGATATTTTTATTAACTTGTGTTGGATAGGACGGAAATAGGCAATTACGACGAAGCAGCAGCATACCCTACTTATTTAAAAAACCTCTTGTCTTCAACTCGTATGACTCTGGATTCCCTATTTTTAGAACGAGCCCCAATATTCAAAAATAGTATATAAATTTTACTTTCTGACCAACTTTTTTGTATTTGGTTTCCTTTTAAGAGCAGAATTGTTTAGAAGTAGTTTTTTCTGCAATGAAAAAACTAACTATATCAACAAGAAATTATCTGTGTGTATTGAAACGCATTCAACTAAAAAAGAATTGAAGGCGCCTAACCTTAGAGGACTTCATGGCATAATCAATCGATTTTTTGTCTTTGCTTCTCGACACTCTGCAGCAGAAAACCGTAACTTGTTATTTTATGTTTGAGATTTATTTTCAATCGCTTTTAATTGGTTTTCATTTAGAAGACACAATTACTCATTAAATTTTTTGATAAACGTGCCAAGTTAGAATGATGTCAACCATGGTTAAAATTTTCACAAATTCTCTCGGAAGAAGTGAAATAACTCAACATTCTCAAACATCATTGAGTACCACACAGACAGCAATCGAGACATACCGAAAGGCGATTACATATCCGGAGTGATTCGCGATAAGGGCGCAACTAGCAAAGTGTAAACAATGAGGAATATCACTGTGATAATTTGGCAGTACATTTTCAAGTCATAATTTAAATAAAAGTTACAAAAATCAAGTTTAAAGACATAAATTGGTGTAGAATAAATCATTCTTATAATTTCACAACAATACTGCATAAAATTTGTGCATTCAAGCTCAAAAACTAAGTTTTATAGTTGAATACCTTGGAATGAGCCTCAAAGCATTTTAACTATGAGATTCGCCCAGCTCTGTTTCGCCTTGTTTTAATTTTTTTGTTGTAGGACTACGTCTTTGTTTACTATACTGGGACTGGGTAGCACTTTGTGAAAACGAAAATAGAAGTGTAACGTTTGAATGAAAAATTTCAAATGCTAATAACTACTAAACTACTGAACGCAACTGAACAATTTATATGTCGTTGGATAGATAAAATGACCAGCAATTTTTTAGCAATTTTAAGGGGGCAGAGCAATTTTAAGGGAGGTGTAAGAGGGGCTCCTATACAAATGAAACACAAATTTCCTCAAAACTCGACAACTAATCAAGCAAATGGAACCAAATTTGGCATGTGGTTGTTTCAGAAGGCAGGATTAATTTTCTACGGTATACTAAGAACTCTTCACCTTCTAAGAGGGGGGGCTCCCATACAACTGAAATACTAATTTCCTCATAAATCTCGAACTAATCAAGCAAATGGAACCAAATTTGGCATGTGGGAGTTTCGGAGGGCAAAATTTTTTTCTATGGTAAATTGAGACCCCTCCCTTCTTTAGGAAGAGGGGCTCCCATACAAATAATATACAAATTTCCTCATAACTCAAAAACTAATCAAGCAAAAGGAACCAAATTTGGCATGTGGGGGTTTTAGGAGGTAAAAATGTTTTCTATGGTGTACTGAAACCCCTTCTCCTTCTAAGAAGGGGAGCTTCCATACAAATGAAGCACAAAGTTCCTGAAAACTCGAGAACTAATTAAGCAAATGAAACCAAATTTGGCATGTGGGGGTTTTTGGAAGCATGAATTTATTTTATAATGGTTTGAGACCACTCACTCTTTCGTACAAATAAAACAGAAATTTTATGTGCTACATTTTCTGCTATGTAACAAGCGGTAAGCTGTGAAAATAAACTGTAAAACCTTCTCGTAGCAAAAGACAGTGAAACGACGCCGCTAACTTACGTGCCTGTTGCCATTCATGTCAAAAGAGAAGCACATTCGAATGGCACGTCATATTTGCGATGAACGTGCTTTGGTTTTAATGGTATTTGTAACCAATGGCCCTTTTAAAAGCCACAAATGGGTTAAGTAAGATTATTGAAACATGTCAAGCTGCGCATAATCATATTTAACACAATAATCTTTGGGCTGGACATTCATTACTATTTCAACCTTTATGATGCACACAAGTGACTTTTAAAAGAAATCTCTATGTCTCAATGGTTGCAGGCGTTGTACTTATGAACCTTCTTCCACGTATTTTCAAAGCCACCATTGCATTCAATGAAGAATTGAATCTGAATATTTCGTTCTTCTCTTTTAAACATACACTTAAACAATGGCACTCACAGATTCAAACATACATATACCAGGAATGCAGTTAACATCTAATGATCTGATATAGTCCTACGTCACCCTTTCGTACAACCCTTAAGGCTGTATACGTTGTAGTTTTTATTTAGTTTCGCCTATTTACAACGCAGTTTCGCTCTTTACTATCGCCTGTTTACAAAACGATTTGCAAATAAGCCTGTTACTTCATAACAATGAAAGGGGCTAAACTGCAAATTGTCTTTTGTTTTGATTAAACACTTCTATCGCCCATCACTAAAAACTTGTTTTAAACGATTTTAATGATTAAAAGAGAAGAAAGGATTCTTGCCAAGGATATTATCAGTGTTTTTAAGGCTGATGGTGTAATAAAACGATTTGTTTACAATTTGCTAGTTGAGCCACAATCGCAAATCACTCCGGATATATGAAATGTATCTCGTTGTTGTTAGAACTGTTGATCGCCCAGTTCGCTTCACAGTACGAAGCTGATCTAACAAGTCAGCCGTCTCATGTTTGAATCGCGACTGGGCGGTACTCCTCTATTACAAAAATATGAATACACGAGCTGTTATGACAGTTTCTAATATTCCAGATAACACAAGATCGTAATAGAAAGTCCACATTTAGTCCTATGTATATCAATTTTACATTGGAATTGCATAACGATTAGATTATGTCAAAGTGAAGTACCGCGTAAATGGAAAGCGTGTTAATGGAGTCTACGTAGCATATGGGAATTGGCTTAATTGGTTCCAACAAGGTGTCTTCGACAAAGTTGTTCAGCAGATCTAGGGCTTTTCGTGGATTGTAGTATTTCGGAATTGCCGCACTACGTGGCGTTAGCGTGTATGTAATATTTTTTGTACATATAGGCTGTAACTTGCGCTGCTGACTATCTAGAAAGTTGCGGAGTCAGTTCTGCGCTATTTTCCATGCCAGCTTGAAACTGTCAGTCATTTGAGTAACTTTCCCGAAGACCGCAACTTTCTAGATAGTTAGCAGCGCAAGACATAGCCTGTATAAAAGTATTGCATATACGCTAGCGCCACGCAGTGAAGCAATTCCGCAATAATATAATCCAATGAAAACCTGTTGAAGTACTGAACAACTCCGTCGAAGACGGTCTATACGGTCAGGGGATTTTGACAGTTCCCAATATGATTTCTTTAGTGTGAAGCAAACAACGTTGTTGTAATGTTCTGCATGCCCAAATAACTGGAATCGTTGTCCTATTCGCATTGACGGCATTAAACGATCTCTTGCACACTCATAGCAATTCTCATATGTGAGTGTGGATGAAAATCTGCCAAAATGTTTCGATCTCTAGCGCTCTTTAACAAATTGCTAATATTCTGCTTCACCCCTACAGTAAATTTTTGGAGGTGGCAGCAGCTTACGTTCGCCAACGCGAATCAATTAGCTTTGGTACCGGCGTAAAACCAAAGACAATCGGATATCACTGTTTACTTCGCGGCAACTGTACAAGTTTGACTATTATCAACGGCTCCTAATGTCAAAAATTTTCCACATTAGAGTGCCTAATATCCGAGTGCAGCGACAGTGCGCTCAGAACGACGGAATATATGGTGATTGCATGGAAAATTTTTCATTCAAGAGTCCGGAATCGCTTATATAAAAGTACTATTTTAGATTGAATCCCTTCGGTATCCTCGGCGAACTTTTTCGTTATCTTCCAAGCAATAAGTGCGCCGAAGACACTGACACGATTCAATCTAGAATATCAGTTTTATGAGCGATAGCGCACTTTTAAATGTAAAATTTTTCTTGCAAACAGCAGCATGCGGGACAGTACAGGTATGGGACGGAACAGGGCCCGTCTCTCAGTACTTAACGTAATCTATCTATATATATTAAAGTGAGCGTGAGTATGTTTGTATGTTTCACCATAACTCCAGAACGCCTTGACCGTTCTCTTGGCAAACTTGGCACAAATGTTCCTTGATATAAGGGAATCAATACTAGGAAGAAGACAAGAAGCTAGGGGGGTTCAAAACCGGGAAAGGCCATAATTCCTAGACGTCTGAACGGTTCTTCATCAAACTTGGCATATATGTTCCTTGACAAGAGGCAATCAGAACTTAGGGGGCTGACAAAAAGGGTGAGGGGAGGGTAATTAGAACAGAGGGGACTAACTCCGAAATGCTTGGCCGTTTCTTCATCATCAAACTTGGCATACATTTCTTGACATAAGCGAATCAGCACCGGGAGGTTGACAAAAGGGGCTGCGTTTCTTTTGCTTTTGAATCGATTGCAGCTGTGCAAGGGAGGAATATGCGGTAAAAAAACCTTTGTTTCGTTTCCATTATATGGATTTTTATTGAGCAAACCGATGCATAATTAGATACCTGACAGAAGGGGCTATGTTCCGCCATAGCTCCGGAATTTCTGAACTGTTCTTCACAAAAGAATCAGCGCAGAGGGGTTGACAAAAGAGGGAGACGGTCTCATTCAAAAGGAAAGAAAGGTTCAAATGGGTAAACGGGTGCGCTTCTCTTGCATTTGGAACGATAGCAGTACAAGTTATACAAGTTATTGGATTTCGGAAAGGGGAAATAGAGTGGCCATTAACAAGGGGGAGGTTCAAAAATTAAAAAAAAGGCTTTGTGTCGATTTATAGAGTTTTCCGAGAAGAAGACAGATTTACAATTGGTTGGGGAGCAACGTGAGGGGACCTGACAAAGGGAGTAGACACATTCAAATGAAAAAAAGGGTTTTGTTTCTCTCATTGTGAGAGATTTCGTTACAATAACAAACGTACAAGGGACTGAGGGAGCAGAGACAAAAAGGCTCCGAATAAAATCGGGCAATCAGCTTGTGTAATATAAATAATACCAGACTTTAATCTTTTTAAACGATAAATAAAAACTGTTGAACATTTTGGCTTTCAGAAACCAAAACAAAATGGCGACGAAAATATGACTAAAATACAAAGAAAAGACAATGAAGAGATGGCAAACTGACGGCGTAAAGACGACGAAAATGTATAGAAAAAGCAAAATGGCTTCGAAAATAGCGACAAAAAATGCTAAAACAGAGGTAAAAACGACGAAAATACGATGAAGATGGCAAACAGACTAGGAAATGATTGCAAAAATACAAGGAAACACGACGAACACAAAGAAAAGACAACAAAGAGATGTTGAAAGATGATGAAGGGACGGTAAGGGAAAGTAATGAAGAAGGATTTTTTTGAGAATAGAGGGGGAAAGAGTGGAAAGGAAAGGGGGGGGGGTAATAGGCAGCTACGGTTAACAAGTTGTCGTTGTGACTCCTACCTTTTGTCCAAAGCTGGAAGGTGCATGGGTCGAACCAACCTATAATCTGAGATTATAACCGGCATCGAACCCACAACACCCGCCAGGGCATGTGGCTCGCTGGTACCTGTGTACCTATAAACCACAGAGGCGCTGGACAAAAGGCCCAACCCAAGTCGCTACACTAATAAGGGGGGTTGTGCCGACTCCTTTTGTCCAGCGCCTCTGTGGTTTATAGGTACACAGGTACCAGCGAGCCACATGCCCTGGCGGGTGTTGTGGGTTTATATTAGAATAGATGAAAGACAACAAAAACACGATGAAAAGGTGCCGCAAAAATGCCAAAGAA
This sequence comes from Sabethes cyaneus, assembly GCF_943734655.1. Lineage (NCBI taxonomy): Eukaryota > Metazoa > Arthropoda > Insecta > Diptera > Culicidae > Sabethes > Sabethes cyaneus. The sequence goes on from NC_071353.1 coordinate 13,832,246, forward strand.
GCGACAAAAATGTTCAAAAAAAAAAAAACTATAAATAGATGCAAAACGGCGATGACTAGATAGCAACAAGAAATGGTCAAAAAGTCAACAAATGACAATAAAAAGACGCCATCAAGAGCAAGTAAAATGCCAAAAAAGACGGTAAAAAACAACAGGAAATCGCTAAAACACGACAAATAGACGATGTAAAGATACCAGAAGCAGGGATGGAAAAAAATCATGAACATAGGAGCGATCAGATTCAGATTTATTGGCATCACTACTGTACAAATTAGACAAACGACCAGATACCCAGATAACACAAAATCGTAATAGAAAGTTCGCATTAAATCGTTTTCGTATCAATTTCACATTGGAATTGTATAATGATTAAAGTATGTCAAATCGAAGTGAACAATATGTTGTTTTGCAGTCGTGCGTGTCTTTATATACAATTCATGACTGTGAATTATAAAGCAGGATAGACAATTGCAATATTTGATTATATCTTAATCATATATTCAGGAGTATTTAGTTGCGTGTTATAAAAACTGCGCAAAATAGCATTACAAATAGTTGTCAAAATTTTCGCACGTATATCGCCTCCACTTTGGTACATATATGTTCTTATATGGCGTGAAATATAACTTTTTCGTTCAGATATGATTTCGTGTACCTCAGTTGCAATCGAGATATACAAACCAAATGGTTTACTGGGTATTGACGATCGGTTGTGTGCAATGCGTGAATCTGAATATAAACAACTTGAGTAACCTTTTTTCTTCCAGCTAGGTGAAATTTAATACTGCGATCAACTGCTACAAGTTATTAATAGAACAAAATTTTGTGATTAAAGCTAAAGAACCACTGTTTGTCATGATCTGTATAGATCGTGTTCTGTGCATGTGACGATAACTCACAGATCAAAATCGCTGATTTTTCATCCCTGACGAGATGGACATGTTACCATGTTACATGCACATGTTAAAAACAACACAAAACGAAGTTAAAAAGACAACCCAACAACGAAAAAAAACGACACCGAAAAATGAAAGATAAAAGACGGAAAAACGAAAGATCAAGAAATCGTATCGTGAACTGTTTTAATTCAAAAAAATATTAATTTTTTTTGCAGAAAACCTACAAATGAATACACAAATGTCGGTTAAACTTTTATTTAAACTAAAATTCAAAAATTTTTAGTTTTGAAATGAGATTATAATTCGGTGATGACAGCACAGATAGTCAAATTACGGATTTTTTTCAGCAAAATGTGGCAAAGTGACGCTGATATTTGTCTATTATTTAAAAGTTTGTTACGGAGAAATATTATTTACTGTATTGTAAAAGATGGTCAGCAAAATTTTCAATCGGTTAAAACCGAATCAACAAAGGAATGAGTCTGTTTTGAATAGCTTTCTACGCAAGGGAGAGACAGGGGGTGAACAGAGCTAAGAGTTGGTAGCGTCGATAAAAGTTTAGAATACCATCATCAAAATTGTTACCCTTAAGGAAACCGGATGTCTTGCCACAAAATTATTGTGTGCCATCTTGTGATATTTTAGCTTATAGCGTCTTTTAAATTTGATTAATGATTGCTAAAGCGCTTCGTTGAGATAACATTTACAGCCCAAGAAGAGTTCAACGTAATAAAACGGATGGCTTTACGAAGATGGGTGATTGATTGATGCGTACAAAAACATCGCCGGCAGTGTTTTGACCGTTCCATATCAATAATCGTTTCGATCAAGGATCAGGCCTTTTATATCATGGCCAGCCAGGCCAAGATAAAATAACAGTTCTGTAATGTTTATGGTTAGAAATAAAACCAAACACATGTTCTCCATTACGTAAGCAAGCAACGTGAACACACTACGATTTGGATACGATTTGATTGATTTCACGTTTATTGTAGGTGCCCATCGCTGTTGGTCTAAAGGCCTGGGAATGGTGACGAGCGTGTGACAGTGACAAATCGAACGTACTGCACAGGTTAAGGTGCTGTTTGAAGTAGCAGCGTATATTTTCGTTCAATAACACATTAAAGCGTTATTGTGCATGAACTTACTGTGTTACCTAACTTTATAAAAGAACCGCTAGGCGGTAAAAAAATGATCGCACATGTTAAGAGAAAAGCTTACAAAGGAGACGCAACGGTGACTCACCGAAAAAAAAAGACAGAAAGATGAGCAGCCTGCCTCGAGGCAAACGATCATTATGATTATTCCAGCATTCAGTACTTTTCCCAATGCACGCCGTGCCGCGTTGGTCGAATGATGTAAGTGAGCTTAAGAAGAAGAAAAAAAAGATTCACAGTAAGGCTCTTAGAGTAGCAATGTTCATTGAATCAAAAATATGCTCCTGTGATAACATGACGAAAGTAATGAGGAGTCGTATATTGATGCACGAAAAAAACAACAACCAGGTATTCGTCCCCGAACATAACACCTATAGAGGCAGCTGTCGAAGTTTACCGAAACATGTTGCTCGCTCACCGGGGAGGAGCGTCATGTAACAAATCAATAAGTCTTTCTTCGCCGATCAGTTTCGCCTCATGAGAAAAGAACAAGCAAAACAAATACCCACTTGACGGCTCGATGTGGTGATCCCTTTGCTAGTAGCTAGAGTGGATCTTAGAGAGAATCCACCGGGTAGATTGCTGTTTTCGAACAAATACCGCCCGTACCACCCTGCCCTTTTTGCAGCAACAATGGAACAATCTCGCTTTCGGTTGATCCCCCCGGTCGATCATGTTGAACCAGTTCGCAGCATCAGAATGCGAAGAAGGCATCGAGGCATTGTACAAAAATAAACAGAGTATTTAAAGTATTTCTGTGCCCAACAGCAACAACAGCAGCAGCAGCAGCTGCTGCTGCAAGGCGGGGAAAAATTATGCAACCCTCTGGCACAGGGAGGGAGCACTACGGGGAGGCACACGGCTTGATCTAGACAGTCGATGGGAAAGCCATCGTTTGCAGCTTTCCTAATATGTATCTCTAAGTATAGATTAGGTGACGAAATGTAAATTTCGTCGAGTTGCATCGGAATCAATTGATCCGCCAAAAAGTGAGGTTAGGTATATTGGCCGATTGCATTGACAGCTACGGGCACCGGGGGAGGTTGGGAATTGAACAGTATCAATAGGGGGTCGAACTGGGAAATCATCAAGAAAGATTAGCTTTAACCATGGTGTTTAACTGTCAACGTGAATTGGTTGGGACTGGACTTCGAACTTGTTTGCTAATTTGTCGTTTTGATGTTTGGATCGTATTTGTAATAGTTCTGATGAAGAAAGTTGCAGGTCTAGTTCAGGATTATTTCACAAAAAAAACGCACAATATTTCATATTCAAACAACTCTTCCTTTCACTGCAACCTGTAATAAAACGACATGCGATTCATTTGTGCGATTGCATCAACGATACCCCACTCTTTCTCAATAAGTAGAATGTCGTAATTCGATTTTCCTTTTGCAACAGATACCGAGCTTCGGTTTAAGCTGAAATCCAACAGGTTCCAAGTTGCATTCGTTGCGGTAAGCAACTTAGAACTCGTCTGCAGAGATAACACTTGCAAAATGAAGTGCATATTAGTGCCTGCAGCAACCATCGAACCATCCATCGAGTGGACGAGGTGCGCTTCTTTTATGGGAAAATTTATTACCGATAAAATGTGAAATTCAGCATTCGATGCTGGGATGCAAGCACTCAGCGCGGCCCATCAAGCGGCGAATGCACGATGCGATTAAGCAATTGCAGCAGCAGCGCAACGGCCGGTTGCGACCAATTGAGGGACAGCACACTGTGCCGTTGTAGCGCGTGGTGCACCGTTGTTGGGCCCGATCCGCTTATCCGCTGGGTGAGAAAATTCTTTGCCTGCTGTCAGTGCAGTTACTTCTTCTTACATAAAATATTTGGCTAATGTTTCGCAACAGAATTTCCTCTTACAACTTCAAGCGTTGTAAATTGTTTGTTATGCAAACCAAAATGTTGAATCATTTGCATTAAATTCAGATTGTACAAACGAAAGGGCCTCCGTTATTGCTTTTTTGACAGATAAGCCAAAATAAATTAACGTAGACGATGCTCGAGCGAAACAATTCACTTCGAATCGCTTGGCGATTAATCCGGACCTTTCGCATTGACAATCAGAAAGTGTTACTATATAGCATTATTAACTATTACTGCGAAGTATAGTTACGATTAACGTAATGCTGAGTCCTAAATTGAGAACCACCATTCAAAATAATTGTATAGCTGTATTCTCCACGGGTAAGGCACGAAAAGATTCGACATCTCCTATTTCTCGCCCGGTCATAGCCACAAGTATCACTTTAATCAACATATTTTGTCTTATAATTACGGGCTGAAATTTCATCACATCAATCATAGAAACCCATGACGAACGCGACGCTACTGGCGCGTACTATTTAAAGGCATTGTATGCAAATGTATGTAGATTTACTTCACACGGGGTGCCGAGTGCCAGGGTGCCGTTTGCCTTCATGGTTTGTCAGCGAAACGAAACAAAAAAAAAAAGACCCATACAAACGGCTACCGGCCAAGTTGGGCATGATTTTGGCATGAGCGCGAAACGCAACTCATGGATAAAACAGGAAAGCAAACAAAAGACTTCAACGGCGCAACTTTACTTTCGGTGAACGGTGGCTGGCGGCGAACCTGGATCGCTTTCAATAAGTTCAGGCTTGAAATTAATCGTACTCATGTGTTCATCCTTTCTATTGCATGAGTCGAATCACACTTTCGTTCAAATGGTCCTCGATCTTGATTTAGATTTTAGGTGCTGTAAGACACCCTACTTGAAGTCCCATCCCTAGGGAATTCAGTAGTAAGAATGGTTGCACCTGTCTATAGAATCATTGGCGTAGCTATGAAATATCCCTGAAAAGGGAAATGCAGGGGATTGCCTTCCAAAAAAATGTATGGATCCACTAGTAAACACACAAATGTAATGTTCTCAGCATGACCATTTCAATTATTTTATTAAACTATCGCCGAGTCGTCGTGTGTAACTAAATTTACAGTTTGTTTTACAACGCTGCATTTTCATATACGTACAAGACATATTGAATTGCCATGGAAAGACCAACCGTGATTTTATTCAATGATCGACATAAATTATGTTTGTCCGAATCTTTTCAGATATGGTATGTTTATAATAAGCGCAATTAAGTTTACGAATAGTCCACTTAAAAAATAGTTTCGAATTGCATACAAACATGCAGTGACACTTCTGCTGCTACAGCAGCAAGTGATATGTCTATGACAGAGAATTAGTGTTATATAACTGCGTTTTGAGCCTGCGGACATTGCTTGGTAGATGTTTACCAACATATTAAATATGTTTAGTGTTTTTCCCCTGGAAATTTTCTGGTGGAAATCCAGACGTATACTGTGAGGCACACATATATTCGAATAAAAATCATTTTATGCTTGCAACGGCATATGGGTCATTCCACGTCAAGTGACCGAGAAAAAGTACAAATTTGTAATCGACCTTCTAGGATTTGAACCAAATTTTGTCGGATTGTTCGTTTCAGGCCAGCGAGAAAAAAATCCTAAGTTCGGTGCCGATTGGACGTTTCCTCGATTAATGAGAGTAACTCCATGTTTAATGAAAAGTTTTCTATTTTCTTTAGCTTATATCTCTGGAAATACTAGGTTTAGAAAGACTACTTTATCATGTTTCAAAAGGAAATTGTCCAAGGAATCCGAAAAAAATATTAGTTTTGGGCGGCAGTTCTGCCAAATATTTTTAAATTTGATTTAAAAACTAAATTTGCATTTTTCTCTCAATGAGTAAAATTTGTTTTCAAAAATTCCAATTCCATCGTATTCCTCAGATTTTTTTACATAAGAATCGCTCAAAACCACGAGGTGTTCTTGGCCGTTCCAGAGTTACTGCGATTTGAAGCAATCTACCCCCGATTTTTCATAAATAATCAAGAGTAAAATTACATTTCATTGAAGCAGTGAGTCTCTGTGCATTGCAAAAACAATATGCGGTACCGTGGAAGCATGTACACTGCATACATAATAAGCTTTTTCTTAAACGTGTGGCCAAATTTTCCGTTTTTCTAAATATTACCCACACTAATTGAATCAATATTAGTATCTTAGCAGCAACAAACAAAGGAGGTAAAATCTAGAGGCTATCAGGGAGCTGAAAAACATTTTACAATGCTACGGGCAAGTCGCTAGAATATATTACGCCATTTTAAACTTATATTTCCATAACTAGCGCAAGGTTAGTCAAGAGAGGTTTTCTAATGTTCAAATTTTTTTTCACCCCCGCTGGGTTGCCCTTAACGATCACCGAAATTTTCAAAGCGGAAACTGTTGAATGTATAAACAACGTCGATGGTTGCTAACCAATCGTTCCGCGCACTCCTGTTCTACAAACTGAGAAAACTAGGTCACCTATTTTAACTCACCTTGAACTAGCGTTAACAATTATACGAAAAACTAAAAAGTTGGCGACGCTGTTAAGAAAAACTTTATTATCTGCGCTATATATGCTTTTTCAATAACAAAAAGTGTTTTTACATTGCTAAGAGCGTCAGTGCTTTAAGAATATGGGCACGCGAAGCGTCCGAGCCCCGTGTAATCGACCTTCACGAATTTGAACCAAATTTCGCCAGATTGTTCGTTTTCGGTCAGAAAGTAAAAATCGAAAATTTGGTGCCGATCGGACATCGATTAATGGGAGCACCACCATTTTTAAGGAAAATAGCCGTTTTTGTCAAAACCTCTTATTTTCTTTTGCTTATATCTCCGGAAGTAGGGTACGGGTGGGTATTTCCAGCCCATTAAGCGGTAGCCTAAACAATATTCAGGAACTACGTTGAAACTATATTTATTCGAGACAAGATTTTTATACCAGTTGATAGAATAATATTTACTGAATATCGGCGCGTATTTTGGTCTTAATAAAACGCTACTGAATTTGAGTTATAGTCGCGAGAAATGATGAAGTCGCTGCGGCTAAATTAGGCCTGTTTTCTATAGTGGAGTCTGTGTTTTTTAAATCCGACAGGCCGAATTAGCTTGCACAGCGATTAAATGCTTTTCAACAACAGATCGAAAGAGACAAGAAAAGAGAGACCGATTGATAACTTCTCGCTATTGTCTACATTCCGGGCTCATTGAAGATAATCAGTTTTGCAGTGACAACAGCTTGCTGCTGGCGCTAGTGTATCATTGAATCGTTCATATACAGTAGCGCCAGTTCACTCAAATACCAGATATGTCAGCACATATGTAGTCTAAAGAACGCACCATAAGCTGGAATTAAAAACAAAATGCTGCTAACGGCTAGTGAATGAAAATTGATTTATATTTTCATATCAGAGGGGAATTTTTGTGTTCTTCCGTGATAAAATGAAGTAGAATTGTTCTGTGATAGCATATTCACAGCTGTTTAGTTTCTAGAATAAGTAAACGTGATCATAATTGTGTGTTTTCCAAACCATCATTAAGAGCGGATACGCGTAAGCGATTGCTGCTAGTTTTTTCAGCCTGGTTACGTGCTAGTGGAAAAACAGTGCTTTTGATGTTTATTGAATAAAATTAAGCAAACTACTTACATTTTTATGAAAATAGTTATAACACATTAAAGCCTATGAGTGCTACATTCGTTTCAGTATAGTTATATAGCGGTAAAGTTTTTATTTGGGAAAGTGCAGCCAAAAAAGGTAATGTATGCCGAAATTAGTAGCGTGATGGGAATACCCTCCCGTACCCTATTAGGTTTAGAAAGACACTACTTTCACATTTTTAAAGGAAATTACCCAAGAAATTCGAAAAAAATATTATTTTTAAGCACCAGTGCCGCCAAATATTTTTAAACCCAATTTGAAAACAAAATTTTCATTTTTCTCTCAATGAAGACAATTTGATCTCAAAAATTCCAACTTCATCGTATTTTACAAATTTTTTTACATAAGAATCACTAATCGCCTCGAGGTATTCTTTGCCGATCCCGAGATATAGCGTTTTAAATCAAGCAATACCCCATTTTTTATGTAAAATTATAAGCAAAATAATGTTTTTTAAGTAGTGATTCTCTTCGCAATGTGAAACTACTTTGCTAAATCGGGAAAGCATTTATAGAATATAGGGCAAAGTTTTTCTTAACAGTGATGCCAGTTTTACAGTTTTTCGTTTGATTTATATAGTACTAGATGAGGAAATGTTATTTCAAAAAGCGCGTAAAATATACGTTAGTTGTTTGATCATAGCCTTGTAAACTGTTTTTCATCTCGCTAATAGACATGACCTTCCTTGTTTATTGCGTTTATTGTTGCTAGGAGACCCTTAATTAATGTAACTAATCATGCAGGAAACTGAAAAGTTGGCAACACTGTTAAGAAAAACTTTTTTATATACTGTATAAAAACTTTTCCAGTATGCTAAAGTATTTTTACATTACGTAGAGAGTTACTGGTTCGAAAAAAAGTTGTTTTGTTCTTAGTTTTCCATTAAAAATGGACAATTGCTGACTTTAAAACGCTGTATCTCGGGATCGGCAAAGAATACCTCGGGGCGATGAGAAATTCTTGTGTAAAAAAAATCTGCGGAACACGATGGGGTTGAAAGTTTTGAGATAAAATTGTCTTCATTGAGAGAAAAATGTAAATTTAGTTTTCAAATTGAGCTTAAAAATATTTGGCAGCACTGGTGCTCAAAAATAATATCTTTTTCGAATTTCTTGGGTGATTTCCTTAGAAAATGTGAAAACAGTGTCTTCCTAAACCTAATACTTCCGGAGACATAAACAAAAGAAAATAAGAGGTTTTGACAAAAACGGGTATTTTCCTTAAAAATGAAGGTGCTCCCATTAATCGAGGAAATGTCCGATCGGCACCAAATTTTGGATTTTTACTTCCTGGCCGAAAACGAACAATCTGGCAAAATTTGTTTCAAATCCGTGAAGGTCGACTACACGTTTGAACTTTTTCTCGGTCACTTGACATGGAATGACCCATATATAATTTTACTATTGATTATTTATGAAAAATCACTGGTTTCTTTCTTTAAATCGCTATAACTTTGGATCGGTGTACACGTACCAATGTTCGAGTTACGGTCGTTGATAATAAATACATTCCGAAACGGTGCTGCATGCAGTACTATTTTTCGTGACCTCAAACTCTTGTCTTGTGGAGTCCGCACGACTCCCGGCAAGAATACGTCTGCGTATTTCTTTGCTACAGTTGTTATCCTACGTCATCAACAACCCGAGGTATATAAATTCGTCTACCACATCGAATGTCTATGCGAGCTCGATCGCGCTCGGTTCCTTCTGCTAGACGTGTTCATTACTAATCCAACCTTCACTGATTCACTTTTTTTTCTTAAAAACGCACCCCATTTCCTCACACAGCACTCTACACCAGCCATCGTGCTGCTCGAGCCAAATATGCTGATACATGATACACCAGCCATCGTGGGCATAATCAGTCTTCCCAGCTTCCCGGGAAAGTCATTTTCGTCCATAACTTTCCAGAGCTCTTCACGGTTGATAGTATCATAGGTGGCCTTGAAATCTATGAATAGGTGGTGCGTAGGGACTTGGTATTCGCGATCCTTTTGGAAGATCTGTAGCAGCAGCACAAAGATTTGGTCCGCTGTCGATCGCCAATGTCTCATAATCCAACTTGTCGCCTTTCCTGTATATTCCGCCGTACTGATATGAGCATCACTTCTGCTGTCTTGATATTCCGATTCCGCGCTATACAGGTACTCACTGTAGTACTGTTTCCACCCTTCTAACTTCGACTTCACGTTTATCCAACAAGATCCCGGCGTCTTTATCCAGAAAAATTTCGGCTCGCCGCACAAATCCTTTGCAGGATACATTCAGTTTCTGGTAGAACTTACGCGTTTCCTGAGAATGATACAGCTGTTCCATGTCCTCGCACTCCATTTCTTCCAGGTGGTGTTTCTTAACCCGGAAAAACTTCGTTTCTATCTAAATCGTTCCGCGTTATGATGGGTTCCCTACTGCAGCGTCAACGCTGCATTCTTTTCGTCAAACATCCTCTGGCATTCCTCGTCGAACCAGTCGTTACGTCGACTCCTTTCAACGAATCCAGTGGCACCATCCGCTGCGCTGCAGGTCTCGAGAAAGGCTTTGTTTAGCTGTCCCTCACCCGATCAGCATACAACCTTAGTTTCCACAGAGGGTTGGTTACCCGATACCCGCTAAGGTAGCTCATATTCCGGCTGGTACCACGAAGAGATACGAATTGCTGGATAAAAGGTGTTGCGTCGAATTTTACACGATAGCGTACATGGTTTTTTCTTGGATCTGATGTTGCTTTGATGCATCTCTATGACTCTTTTGCACGGGCGAACATAACCTTACTTCTTTGGCCTCCATCGGTGGTTTGTTTACATGGACTTAAAATGATGGAAGTGAATATTGTTAATGTTAGGCCGGAATAGTACAAAAACTGCCATTTCATGTAGTTTGAAGGGGAACACTACTGGAGAATATGCCTTTGAGTTGTTTTACTCGAATGTACGTAAATGACGTTCGCATGTAAACTCCACTAACAGATAGTGAATAAATCACTGATGGTTGTCAAATGTATGAATAGGGTTCATTCCTGATGTCAGCGTGCAAAAATTTTAATTTTTGCCAACATAAACGATACGCTCTTAGCTAGTTTCGGTCAAAGTTGATTCAATTTTACCGCGAAAAATCGCATCTGGTGATCAAGATCTTAGGAGCGATCAGATTCAGATTCATTGACATCACTACTTGTAAGCGACAAATACTTTGTCGCGATCTGTACAGATTATGAAAAACCTCATGTTAGAAATATAACAGATACAGACGATTGGTTGTGTGCAGCGTATGAATCTCAATACAAACAACAAGAGTAAACTTTTTTCTCGCAGCTAGGTAAGATTTAATTACTGTGATTGACTGCTGAGACTGTTTTAAATGTGGTTTTGTCATGCAATCATTCGCCATTTTGGATGAGTCATTCGGTCACCTAGCTCTCACGGTATGTGATATCCTGTTTTATTCCCGATCAACAAAGATTTTTTCCGGAATTCGAACCCCCACCCTAAAACGTCTGACATTTTAATTGTGCACTCCATGATTGGCCGGCCAAAAATAATTATGAGCACTTAAGACCAAGTACCACAAATGTGACAAAGGAATCAAGACAAAATTAGTACAAACTTTAGTTCTCTGGTGTTTGTTCAGTTAAGAAATAGAAAGCATACCATAGTTTTCACGATTTAAAATTGGCCTGTGTGTGACAATGCATACAGGCGCTCCCACGGCACACGGGTTATATCGACGACCACCCGCGTAATCGCCGTTAACTCAACCGCCTAAACGATTGAACAGATCAACCCTTAATGCGAAAGCTGTGTATACATAGTGCCATGGCAGGCGATTTGTAAATTAATGACTAATTTGCACCTAAATTATCCTACCAATTTCTAATACCGTACAATTCGGGCTGAATTAACCGGCCATAAAAGGGGATCATTTGGGTAATCGTGGACGACCACTGGAGGCAACCAACCGATCGAAACTTGGCAAAAGCGAAATACCAGCACATCCAGTGTATCTTGGAGTTGGATTGCACCGTTGTTGTTGGTACCGGTATTTGGCACAAAACAAGCTATTTGGTTTGATAATTGGTACCATAGATTGAAATGTACAACTTGGACACCGAACAAAAAGGCGAATCAGCCTGCAGACGGAGCGTTTCACAACCCGTGACTGATGCTCTGGTTAGCTGGCTCGAGATAGATTTACGACCATACGAACTAAACATTGTAGGAGATGTTTCAATAGCTACTTATGGGAAGAGCTCGTTTCAATTCGGCGCAAGGCGTTCAATCTAATGTCACGATCTCAAGGTTGCCGTCCGATTGATGATGGAATATTAGTTCGCCTCATGCCTCATGGAGAACGATCAGGATCTTATGCACGTCCCGTCACAACCGACGAGAGCCAACAACGGTGAACTTTCGCCTTTTCCACGAAACCGGATAGAAGAGAGACCCCACAGTGTAAAGATTTATGCGCCGTACATATATTAGCATTCAACTGAATCAGGCTCATAGAATCTCAACGCGGCCGTGTCGCGTTGCTGCGAATGTTGCTGCCACGAAATGAAGAGGCACGGAAAATAGCTAGCCTATACCTACCTTGTGGTACAATAAATTAGTTTGCTGGTTGCTGCTGCTGATGAGAACGACCTTAGGCAGTAAAAAGTCATCTTCGAAGCATCGCTGCTGTTCTCCGGGGAACTTTCATAGATGCAGCGCAACGTGGCTAATGTCATCGTAGGGTAAAGTGTGCGGTTCAATTATGCATTTTTACGATCAAATTTATTTTTTAACCTGACTTCTGAATTTATCAATTTTTTTTAGATGTTTAAGTTGAATTTATTGACAAATAAAACCTAAACAATATGTAAAATAATTTAGTTCTGTGTGCTCTGTGCAATTTACCTTTCCTTTCGCTATTCACCACGTGTTTACGTTAGTTTATGCCTACTCTTACAAACAGGCGACCTGGAATCCGATCCATTCGCGTAGGAATATTATGTTTATTTTTCATTTGCAATAAGTAGTGAGATGCTGAAAGTAAGAAGCAGCTTTGAAAAACACAAATGTCACAGTGGAGACTGACGCGACGGCTGGAAATTGTATCCGTCTAGAATGAATCAGCGCCTACTAGTAGGGTTTAGGCACAGCCTCACTGTCGTGCGCAGGCTGCGGCACACTAAGGCACGTGCTCCACCTTCTCTGTAAAATTTAATGTAAAACAAAATATTTAAATAAAAGTTATAAAATAAATTTGATGTTTAGTTTCAAACCTTATCGAAGCTGAATTTTAAGTTCAAATTCAATTCGGATTTTATACCCAATACAAGAGAATCCAGATTTTTACGAGCCAATTTCACACACAATTTCACACCCCTTGTTTAAATAATACGAACACGGATTATGCCGTCCGCCATTATGGCTCCTAAAAAGCTGGATACAGAAACGTCAAAAATGCTGTTCAAATATTACGAACGCAGATTAGACCGACCGCCATTATGGCTCGTAAAAAACTGGGTAAATACCCAAGTGGAGGCAATATATGTGAAAAATTTTGACAACAAATGTAATTCTATCTAGCGTGGTTTTTAGAACACGCAACTTAATACTCCTGAATATATGAATATGAAATAACTTAAAATTGCAATCATCTATTCAGTTTTTTACGAGTCATAATGGCGGACGTGTTCGTAATATATGAACGGCATCTTTGACATTTCACTAATACATCGCACGTCTTGTTTCCGCGCGTTCCTTTAGTTTTACCGTGAACGTGCGGAAAGAAAATGTGTGATGTATTAGGGAAATGTCAAAAATGCTGTTCATATATTACGAACGCCGTCCGCCATTATGGCTTTTAACGAGCCTGGATAGGAGCAAGCAAGGCCATTACAAATATTTTATAAAGTTTTTGTTCTTCCGGTTTTGGGCAACTGAAGGGGGGGAGGGCGAAAAAAAACAAAGAGAATTTTTTAATCGAGCAAAAAAAAAGGATTTTAGGCATTTCTACATAAAGTGTAAACGTGAAAACCAAATCTTTTCTTGCTTTTAATATATATGTTGTTATTTTTCTTGCGAAAATCTACGAACAAAAAGACAAAAACGAAAGAAATTTTTTTTGGCCAGGTTTCGGAAATTCTACTGTTTGAACTTTCATTTCTATTTCGTGCTAGAAGCGTTAATTCAACTCGTACACTTTTCGAGTTTTTCAGGCTGTAGAGCCCACAGACAATTGATTTTATAAAAACAAATTTAACTCATATCCTACAAATTATTTTTTGCCCCCCGATTTTTCAAGCCAATTTCCAAGGGGAGGGGTGACAAAAACTTTAAAAATGATTTGCAATGGCCCTATTATTTTCCACGCAAAAAACTACGAAAATAACGAGATAAACGAAAGCAATTTATTTTGCGATTTTCGGGGAAATTCCATTGTTCCAATTTTCATTTCTGTTCCAAGTTACTACGCTCGTACACTCATTTTTCGAGATCTTTAGGCTATAGAGTCCACAGAAAATTGATTTCATAAAAAAAATTAACTTAAATCCTACAAATTATTTTTTTGCCCACGATTTTTCAAGTGAATTTCAAAGGAAGGGTGATAAAAACTTTAAAAAATATTTGCAATGGTGTAAATGGTGAAACGAGAATAGAAAATGAGGTAAAACGGAACAGAAAATGAAATGAAAAACAAATAGGGAGAAAAAAGTGAAAACATGAGACAAAACCGGATAAAACAGAAAACAAAAACATAACACGACAGAACGAAAAAATGTATTAAAATTGAGTTTAAAAGCGAAAAAACGAAAACCGGGACAGAAAAAAACGGCACAGGGACAGTGAAAGTGAACAGTGATTAGTGAAATAGCAAAGAAACGAGACAGCAGAAGAAAAAATAAGGCCTGAAGGACTCAGGAAAAAGGTGAAAACAGGAACGAGAAATGAAGTGAAAGAGAAAACAACGAGAAACACGAGACCAGAAAAGGAATATGGAAAATAAAATATGAGAAACCAAAAGGGAAAAGAAGAATAGTACAAACGAGCTATAAAAGGAGAAATATAGGATAAAAACGCATGAAAATGGGACAGAAAAAGAAGAAAACCCGAAGATAAAAAAGGAATACCAGAGAGAATGAAGCAGTGCAGCAAAGCAGAGCAATGAAGAAAAAGAGTCAGAAACAGAATAAACGTGGCAGAAAAGACGGAAAAATTGAGCAAACGGAGATAGAAAAAAGTTAAGAAAAAGTCGAAAACAAGGCAGATAGAGAACGGACGCGAAAGGAAATAACAATAACCAAGAATAACGGAATAATGAAGCAGGAAACACCGGATAGAAAAGAGGAAAACGAGATGAAACAAGTCAAAAAAACAAGAAAAATGGTTAAGAAGAAAACGAGAGAAAACAGAAACAGATGAATAACGGAAGCGAAAATAAGAGAAAACGAAGAAAACCCATTAAAAACAAGGAAAACGAGAAAGAAAATGGGGAAAAGACGAAATTATAGGAGCCAGAAAATGTAGAAATGAAACAAAAAGAAAAACAAATAGTGGAATGGAATAATAAAAATGAGAGACAAACGGATAAAACAGAAAAGAAAAATATAACGTGACAGAAAAGGTGGAAAGCAGGACACAGGATGAAAAACAACAAAGTCGCAACGGGAAAATGGTAAAAACGAGGCAGGAAAAGAGAAAAAGGAGCCTGAAAAGGAGGAAAAACTGAAGACAAACTGAATAGAGGAGAATCAGGACTCAGGAAAAGGGTGAAAAATGGAACATTAAAAGAAGAGAAACCCAGCGGGCAGAAAAAAGGACCAGCTGTTCCGTACAGAAAACAAGAGAATCCAAAAGAAGAATAGCGAGAGAGAGAGAGAGAGAGAGAGAGAGAGAGAGAGAGGGGGAGAGGGGGGGGGGGGAGAGGGGAGAGAGAGAGAAAGAGAGAAGAGAGAGAGAGAGAGAGAGAGAGAGAGAGAGAGAGAGAGAGAGAGAGAGAGAGAGAGAGAGAGAGAGAGAGAGAGAGAGAGAGAGAGAGAGAGAGAGAGAGAGAGAGAGAGGGGGGGGGAGAGGGAGAGACCGGGTGACGTAACGAGGGAACGGGAAAAGGAGGTCAAGCCGGCTATCAAAAAAGAAAACAAAGAAAAACGGAAGACTAAAATAATACTGGAGAGGCAAGAAGAGAATGTGAAGGCAAAAACAGAATAAACGTAACAGAAAAGAAGGAAAAAACGGGGCATCAAAATGAGGAAAAATGAAAAAGACGAAGACGAAAAATGAGATGGAAAGAAGATAAAAAGAATTAGTAAAAAACGAAAACGACGAAATGAAAAAGGGAAGTAGAGAAGAGAAAAGAAGGAAAACAGGAAAGAGAAAAATGGGTGAAAAACGTCTGGAAAACCAGGACTAAAAATAAGAAAAAATGGGACAGGAAACGAAAACAAGAAATACGGAACAAAAAAGTGAAAGAAAGGCCAACAAAAAGGTACAGAAAAGAAAAAACGGAACAGATGAAAACGTAAAAAAAATTGAAAAGAAGTTTAAAAGCGAGAAAGATGAAAACCGGGACCGGAAAAAAAATCTACGCGGAACAGAAAAAAGTCTGAAAACGACACAGAAAAGGAGAAAAACGGGCCTGCAAATAAGGAAATAGCGAAGACAAATAAATCAGAACTCAGGAAAAATAGACGAAAATGGAGCTGGAAAAGAAGAGCAAAACAGCAGGCAAAAAAAAGGAAACACGAGTACGGAACAGAAAACAAGTGAAATCAAAAAAGAAGAAAAAAAGAATATATAGAGAGAGAAAAAGCCGACAGAAAAGCGAGGGAACGAAAAAAAAGAGTCAAAAAGGCTATAAAAGGAGAAAGATGAGACAAAAAAACGAAAAAATGGGACAGAAAAAGACAGAAGGGAGATAAAAAAGCAATACCAGAGAGGCAAGGGAAACATGGAGCCAAAAATAGAATATTAAACGTGACAAAAAAGATGGAAACACATGGCGAAGGAAAAAGAGGAAAAATGGAACTGACGAAGACCAAAAGTAAGAAGGAATAAGTAGCTGTTAATATTTGGCAGGGCAGTCTTCAGAGAAATTTATCACGACTGAAGTTTGATGTTTTCCGGGACGTTTCGACACTTTGTAGGCGACTTTTTCAAGGGGTAATATCATTTAGTTTAGACTAGATGATATTACCCCTTGAAAAAGACACCAACAAAGTGACGGAACGTCGGGAAAATATCAAACTTCAGTCTTGATAAATTTCTCTGAAGACTGCCCTGCCAAATAAAGTTATGTTCCGATTTTGACAGCTCCCGATTTTGTCTACCCCCGATTTTATCTGCTTTTCATTCCGATTTTGTCAGCCTATAAATTTCGTTTAACTTTTGTGCTTTTAAACATGATTTATAAAACTTTTCAGCCCGCTTAAAACTATTCTGATTCTCTGGGGAGAGCTTTTGAATAAAATGATGCCTTCTTGCAAGTAATTCGGGGTCAAAATTAGGGTATTTTTATAGTAAAAGTTGTATAGTTCCTAAACAAGCAAAGATAGATGTATACTATTTTCAGCAATGTTGTGTATTTTTACTATTTATATAACTTTGTAAAACTGGAAAAAGTCATACAACAACTAAAAACAACAATACAACAGCTAAAATAGAAAAACTGATTTTACCGATTTTTCATTTATGAGAAATAGGGTTTTTCTATCTTTGCTGAAGAGATAGAAGGTTACTGTCTTCAGCAAAATTTCTTGTAATAATATGCTGTAAAACTTTGCAAAACACATCAATGTGCTATATTGAAACTGAAGAAAAATAAACTATTTATTGCACTTTTAGGGGGATTAATCAAAATTTGAATTCCGCTGGACGATAGAACTTTTTATTTTGAGAAACTCTTCTAAAGGTTCCATAAACCTAAAACCAAGTTTTCCCGCTCAAAGCTAATGCGCACCAAAAAAGGCGCTGTGCCCGGTACATTGAGCTTTCGGTTGACCAATTGAGGGTTAAAATTTAATTTTTAGTAGAAGTCTTCGATATTGCCAAGTCTTGAATTTTGTAAAAATTTTCGAAAAAAAAATTTCCCGATTTGGTCAGTTTCCCCATTTTGCCAGCTCAAAATTCCACATGGGGCTGACAAAATCGGAACATTACTTTATTAATAGTTACAATTGAATCCAGTCGATAAAAACACAACCTAAGAAGGAAAGTATATAAAAATATTTAGAAAAAGACCAAAACGGAGATAACGGAGATAAGGGAAATAGAGAAAAGAAGAGATGGGAAAGGAAATATAAAAAAACATGAGGAAAAACAGGACTGAAAATAGGAAATTAAATGGGACAGGAAACGAATAAAACGGAACAATGAAACAGGACGTACGTCGTGTCGTAGTAAAAGGAAAACGAGATAAAACGAGGGAAAACGGAAGAAAAGTGAGAGCAAAAACCAAAAAAAGTTATAGAAAAAGAAAAAAACGGCACAAAAAGTGAAAAACAGGACTAGAAAAGAGAAAAAGTGGAATAGAAAATAGAAAACGTGTGAGAGAATAAATCGGAAAAAGTCAATTTTAATTTCAAGTAAAACTTCGTGTTCATTTTCGTGTCCAAATTTCAAATTAGTCCAAATTTAAGTTTAATTTGATGTCCAATGTCAAGTTTAATCTCGAGTTCAATTGCATGTCCAATTTTAAGTTAAATTTAAACACTGATTTCAAGTACAATTGGAACTCCAATTTCAAGCCTAAATTCAAATGTAATTCTAAAACTAATCTTAAGTCCAATTTGAAGAAAATTTAAATCCAATTTTAAGTACAATTTCAATACAAATTTTTAATTAAATTCTAACTTTTATTTCAAATCCAATACCAAGTCAAATTCAATTCCTATTTCAAATAACATTTCAAATCCACTTTCAAATAAAAACTTCAAAATCTATTTTAAGTCTGATTTGCAGTCTAATTCCAAGTCCAATTTCAACACTAATATCTAGCCCAGTTCTCAAGTCTAACTTCTAATTCGATTTCAACTTTAATTTTACCGATAGTACCAGACTTTTCCAGGCCAAAATATTGTTATGACAGATCGGCTGCTCCACCTTTTGTTTATGTCCCGGCACAGCTTTGTCACATTTCTGCTTCTCGACTGGTTTGTTGGCACAAATTAGAAAATTTTTCTGCAACAAAAAATTGCTAAAACTCGACAGGGTTGCGGGTGGTTCATTTTTTTTTGACAATTACTATGATAAATGTTGTCCCACGTCATGCACGGATCTCTTTGTGCGGATTATTTACCGTTGATAATGAAGCCGTAGACCGTGTTTTGGGCTTGTCAAGGCGTTTAACAATGAAAGCTATAGACAGGGTTTCTCTTTCAAGCTCTGAATTTTATTATCGTGAAATGACTGGTACTGGACAGTGGTGAAATAACGCTTTAGAAACACAAATGAACATAATCGCCATAAAAGAAAATAGTTACAAATGTTTTGCAAATCTAATGCACTAAAGCTAAGTTTAACTGTCGGTAATTACACGGTATAATATAACCAACAAGAGTTGGTGAAATGGAAATTCCGATGGCAGTAAATTTCGAGCTTTTGCATAATTTATAACCAAAACTAGGTACATATTGAATTGCAAATTTTTCTTTTATTATTTTGCTCCCGAAAATTTTTACATTCTCAGACCAAAGTTGAATTACTTTTTGGATAGAGATGAATGTTACCCTATCTAGCATTACTTAAACCTTGGTCGCTCCTGCCAATCGTATCCAATTCTGTGGCCAAAAGGGCTATATCATGTAGACCCGAAATTAGTTCGCCTTAGGCCCAGAATGAACCGGAAATTACACCACACAACGCGGCTGGCAGGGCAGATCGGTGGCATCGAACAGTTTAGTACCTACAGCCTGCCTGCCAGGTTAGTAGGAGTGAACAATGAAAAACACAAAAACAAGATGCTCCATCCATCAATCCCGCCCAAGATTCGCCTGCCAAAAGGTGAGATGGTGCTATAATTATTTGCTCTACCGATTCGTACGATCCATTCACCTAGCCGATTCCTCTGCGAGTACTTTCGGTAGCTTTCAACGGGTGAGCGAGTGGGTGGACGACGTGCGAAGGCGACCGGCGGCGACGGCATCACGGATGAACGTTTTACTAGGCCAGCCGAGCCGTACGGTACAGACAGAGTCCGTTAGTAGCCGTTTGGAGAATGCGATTGCTTTTAATTGCTCAAAACCTCGACTTGATCAGCCGAATGCAACCACATGCTAGCATCCGAAGCCTTCGCCTGTCAGACAGCATCCTGCAGCTGCCAGCCCTCACGAAGCCATTCTAATTCACCTGTCATCTGCCGTTCGCCGAACCGTTCGGTAGGCGGCAGCGGGGAAGACGCATGATTTAGTCCAACACCTTCCATCTCGTGGTGGTTCATCCGACAAAAAAGGCTAATTGAATTCAGCCAGTATTCGTACGTAATCCAATAAAA
Organism: Sabethes cyaneus; assembly: GCF_943734655.1. Taxonomy (NCBI): domain Eukaryota; kingdom Metazoa; phylum Arthropoda; class Insecta; order Diptera; family Culicidae; genus Sabethes; species Sabethes cyaneus. The sequence continues at coordinate 13,852,309 of NC_071353.1, forward strand.
GCGAGAATGTCTTCATGTTTCCAACGAGTGCCGCCGTTTGCCAGCCTCCCCCTAAGTGTGCCTTTTGCCATGTTTTCCACGTGCATCACACCGGAGCTCATTCAAACCAATCTCCGCAAGTGGATCTTCACGGCGGCGTGCGATGTGTACTTACGTTCTATGCTTCGGAAAGAAACTTGTACAAGGTGAGCGGGTTCCTCGGCCAGCAATGTTCTCTATATAGGTACGAACTGTGCCCCTAGAAGGCACATAATGTCTATCGTTAAATTTTATGCTAACATCTAGGTAAATCCATTGGGTATATGTGTTTCCAAGAGAAAACTTCTCGAAAAGCTACAAAGTTTTAACCGGAAATTTGAATTTTAATAATATTTGAAAAAATTGTCTATGAATAGATTAAAACAATCTAAACTGGTTTGAAACTGTTCTAAATTTTGGTTTCAGATACTAGATTCATTTCAGAATTAACCAAGTGGTAGACGAAACTCAAATATAGATATTTTGTAAGTTACAAATAATTCAGTATAAAAACTGCTTTTGAAATCGAAAACGTCAATGACGGCTATTTGAAAATTAACAGAAAACTTTCTTTCTTTCTATCGACCATAGGTCACTTTAGTTTTCTTGTTCGGGAAGCGTAAATGTTTCATGTGAAAAATGAAAAATTTGATGAACTATAAGATCTTAATCCTAGACTGAAAATATTGACTCCGATGGATCGTGCTATTTTAACCAATTACTAGTGGTGTAATTAGGTCTGATATTTTGTCTAACATCAAGTTTTGTTGCGCTCATCCAACTTTGTCATTCTCCACACAGTTACCCAACAAGAGTATTATTTGTTCGACAAGTTTTATTCCTTTTACACAAACTGGTAGCTACCGACTTTCGCCAAATGTAGGGAGGGTTCTTTCCAAACAGTGCCTCCAAACAGAGCTCATGATTCATACCTCTCCGCCACTCTCCGCTTTCAGTTTGTACTCCGCTAAATATCGTCCACAGCACCTTCCGCTCGAACGCGTTTGTCCTCCGTGAGCACCGTCAAGCTTCAAGTCCACAAAGCACTACTGGTCTAATAAGGGTTTTGTACATTGTCAGTTTCGTACGGCGGCGTAGCGTTTTGCGAAGGGCAAAGTAGGTCCGATTTCCCGTTAGAATGCACCGCTGGATCTCTTTACTAGTGTTGTTGTGCGCGGCCACCAGCGATTTCAAATACACGAGCTCATCTAGTTTGTCGCCGTCAACGGTGACCGCCCATGGAAGGCACGCGTTTGTTTCCTTTATACCTGTTCCTTTCATGTATTTGGTGTTCGACGCATTTATTTTTAACCCAATCCTCCTAGACTCCGCTTTCAGTCTGGCGCAGATTGCCTCCGCCGTTCCTGGCAAAGTTCCTGGCTATGATACCAAAGTCATCAGCAAATCCTAGGAGTAGGTTAGCTGCCATAGCTAGTCTAGTTCGACTGTATCGTCTGCTGCTTTGAAATCAATAAAGATGTGATGCGTGGGCACGTTATACTCCCGACATTTCTGCAAAAAACGTTGGATGGTAAACATTTAGTCCGTAGTTGCGCGAGCTTCCTTGAAGCCCGTGGCCCAGGCCGTGGTTTCTTCTGCTGTACGAAGAAGTCGTCTCCATTCAACTCGGTCCATGGCCGCAATTCGCCAGCCACGTAGTCTGCGTAGGGTCCGCAGGTCGCCTTCCACTTGATCGATCCATCTTGCTCGCTGCACGCCCCGCTATCTCGTTCCAGTCGGATCGTTATTGAGAACTTTTTTAACCGATCTGTCGTCCGACATCCTCACGACGTGCCCAGTCCATCGCAGGCGACCGATTTTTGCGGTGTGAGTGATGGGTGGTTCCCTAAGCAGCTGATGCAATTCATGGTTCGTTCGCCTCCTCCACGTTCCGCCTTCCATCTGCACTCCGCTGTAGATGATGCGCAACACCTTCCGTTCGAAAACACTAAGGGCCCGAGCATAGTCCATGCCATACCTCATGGCCGTAAAGGACTACCGGTCTAATCAGCGTCTTGTAGATTGTTAACTTCGTGCGATGGCGAATTTTGTTCGATCACAGCGTCCTACGGAGTCCAAAGTAGGCACGATTTCCTGCTATAATGCGTCTTTGTATTGCTCTGCTGGTATCGTTGTCTGCCGTAACCAGTGAGCCCAGATACACGAACTCATCTACCACCTCGATTTCATCACCCTCGAAATGAATCCTGGGAGAGAGGTCAGCATTCACTTCTCTAGAACCTCTTCCTTTCATGTATTTGGTTTTCGATACATTTATGACAAGTCCAATCCGTTTGGCTTCAGCTTTCAGTCCGATTTACGTTTCCGCCATCCTCTCAAAGATACGTGTAATGATGTCAACGTCGTCAGCGAAACCAAGAAACTGGACGGACTTCGTGAATATCGTGCCACTCGTGTCTATTCCCGCTCTTCTTACCACACCCTCCAAAGCGATGTTGAACAGCAAACATGAAAGCCCATCACCTTGCCGTAACCCTCTTCGAGATCCAAAGGGACTCGAGACTGCCCCTGATACTCGAACAACACACATTACTCGATCCATCGTCGCCTTGACCAATCGCGATATCCAGAAATCCGTAGTAGTGCATAATCTGCCATAGCTGATCTCGATCGATCGTGTCGTACGCCGATTTGAATTCGATGAATAAATGTTGCGTGGGCACGTTGTATTCGCGACATTTCTGCAACACTTGCCAAAGCGCGAAAATCTGGTCCGTGGTGGCACGGGCACCCTTGAATTGCCCGACGAACTCCTTTGCAAATGGTGATAATCGACGATATAAAAGTTGGGAGAGTACCTTGTAGGCGGCGTTCAACAGTGTGATTGCGCCTTGCGCGGTAATTACAACAATCCAACTTATCGCCCTTTTTGTAGATCGGACACACGATGCCTCCTCCGGTAGAAGCTCCTCCTCCCAAATCTTGACAATAACTCAGTACAGCGCTCTAGCCAGTGCGTCACCACCGTATTTCAGCAGCTCGCCGGGTAACTGATCAGCCCCAGCCGCTTTATTGTTCTTCAGCCGACCTATCTCTTCTGCTACCTCCTGGATGTCGGGGACTGGTATTCTGTCGTCTTCTGCACGTGCTCCAAGATCTATTGCCATATCGTCACCTCCATGTTCAGCAACATCGCTGTTAAGGTGCTCGCAATAATACTGCTTCCACCTCTCGATCACCTCATGTTCGTTCGTGATAAGATTACCATCTGAGTCCCGACACATATCGGCCAGCGGCACATAGCCTTTGCCCGAACGGTTTAACTTCTCGTAGAACTTCCGTTTATCGTTAGCACGGTACAGTTCTTCCATTGCCTCGCGATCCGTTCTTCCTGTTGGCGTTTTTTCCTCCGAAAGACCGAGTTTTGCCTGTTCCGTGCTTGTTTATATGTATCGCTCCACATTCGCCCTCGTACGGTGTTGCAGCATTCTCGTACGTGCTGCATTCTTCTCCTGCACTGATTGCTCGCATTCGCCGTCGAACCAATTGTTTTTTCGATTCGGATTCATTGTACCTAGTGCCGCTAGAGCAGTACTACCGATGGCGGTCTTAATGCCTTTCCAGCCATCTTCAAGAGTTGCTGCACCAAGTTGCTCTTCCGTTGGTAGCGCTGCTTCCAGCTGCCGCGCGTGTTCACAAAATAGAACATGTAAAACGCAAATAACCGCTTTGCGTTTTTCACTCCAGAAGATTGGTGAGAATTGTTGACCAGGACATTGTTCGCACGGCTGCCAACTGAAAATTACTTTTAATATTTAATGTAAAATTTGTTCTTTTGCGATGAGGTTCTATTCCATCAACAAATTCTGTTCTATCTTGAGATCTGTCTGGAAAATCGAGTTGGCCTCGACCGAGAATGGCGAACCTGCATAAAATGTCAAAATCTACTGACAGCATATGCTCTCATTGTCCGCCATTAGTCCATCGAAAGGTCCTACCAATTTTCTTTGAAAAATTACTACAATTAAGCAGCAGGTAACTAAAGACCAGTAGAAAAGCAATGCATCAGCTCAGTACCGGGCGGCGCACTTCGTATAAGTTTTAAACGTTTCGAAGCAATGAATGAAGCGCGATTTACATCTCACACCGATTGCCATTTCACCTGACTTAATTGAATTGATGCTTAATTCACGCCCCTGTGCTTCGAGCTGGCTGCCAAACGACAGAACCAACGCCCGCCGCCGTTCGGAGTTCGGACCGTCGACTCCACATCACGGTTATAGCTTCTTCCCCTTGTGGCCAGGTGAAAGGTTAATTGAATTTAAACGTCCGTCGGCAGTCGGCATTCTCTTTGTCGGGGGATAACCTGCCGGGTTAATTACGGCGCAGATCTTGACGGCGTGTTTGCTTTGTGGATTACGGTGCAGGGTGCGTAACCGGTGCGAAGCTTTCGCTTTGTATCAAGTGCAAATTTGGTAGATTTTTTTGGGTAATCTCACTCTCAAGGATTTGATTTATTACATACTGTTTTGTGTGCTGTGCTACTCTTACGAAAATCTAATTTCTTTTAATGTCAGCTTTATGAGCTCATCTCACACGCACTGACAGTAGACAAAAATCTGGCTCTGTTGGATTGCATAAAGCTGCATACCTAAAAGGTTAACACTGACCCACGATTGTGACCGGTGGTTGAGTAAATTTAAATGTTTCAAATGATCCTTCCATCATTTCAATCACAACCAAGGGCTGATGAGCACTGCAGACTGCGATTGCCACTTCATCGCAAGTGTTTCTGAAGTTACTCGTGATTATTTTGACAAATTACGAGCAACATTGTAACTTTTGACATACCGTAAAAGGTTTCTATTCTACACGAAAAGGAAGACATTGATCATTGTTAGCATCTGATTGAGCTGCCATGGCGACGTGAGTCGCAATCAAGAGTCGTCTTCAATTTTGGACAGCCGAACAATGAGCATTGGATCTTCGGATTTTACTAATTGCTTACCGTTGAGTAGCGACTTAGCGAGACCATCGTGCACCACTCTGCAGTGGCTTCTGATTGGCAACCGGTGGTTGGTTGGTTGGTTTGGTGCGGACTTATGGCAGGGCTAAGGGTCACGATTGATCGACGTTCGGTTACACAACCGAACCGAAGAAGCACCCTTGGGATCGCAATGGATCGTGATCGGACGGAGACGTTATCCTATGCTTTCGGCAGTGCGGCAGTTAACGCTGAATGAATGCTGGTTGGCAAGCGAATTTATCTTGTTGCTGCCGGTTATTTGAGCGATTTTTAGAATGATTTGTGGCAGCCCAACCAATAAATTATGTGAAAGTACTCAAGACCCCGGGTTAGGGGGTTTACCAAAGCACGCTCGAAGAAGAAAAAAAAAACTTTAGTTAGTCGTGAACTCCTTAGTAAGAACACGCATTCAAAGCGAAAGGTCAAACAACACTTCCTACCGTCGTAAAAGTCAGATCAGCGCGTGAGTGAGTGCCGACAGCATCTAGTCCGTTCACCAGCAGCTGGTCGGAATGCGAGACCTCTGGCTTGCCAAATATTCCCACGCAAGTGGTGTGACGATTTGGTAGCGTTTCGAAGCAATTCGCCAACGTGTGTTAGATTCAATTTCATGGTAGCACACTGCAATGGGAAACGGAAACACCGGAGATCACCGGCTGATGGCGAAGGAGGAGAAGAACTTAATTTTATTGTAACCGATGATCGCGGAATGGATTCCTCAGTGAGCTGTGGACCGATTGAACCGAAATGGAAAACAAAAAAAAACATAAAACCAAGCAAAAAAAAGCAGTAAAATGCGCGCGCGTGATTTTCGGTCATTTTCACGCTTTATAATTGCGGCCTTTGCCGTTGCCGTCGTGTCCACCGGGTTGTTGGAATGATGTTGAATTAAAAAATTAGCCACCGAAATGATGAGAACACGCCGAGGAAATATAGGCAGATTAAAATCGCCTAACAAGCATATGAATTGCGGACTACAATTTACTACTGCTTGTATCGTTATTTAGTGCAATCATTGAGTGGGTAAAACGCGACCCGGTCTTCGTTCGGTACAGGTGACGAGGTGACAATGAACGGCGGGGCGGTTGTTTATAAAAATTAAAAATCTGGCAATAATTGCCCTTTTCGGAATGACCGCCGCCGTGGCGATGTGACCGAAAATCCGACCAATGTTGGGGTGCATTCCTTTGCGACCGCACTTGCTACTGTTTGCGCAGAGCCAACGCAAATAATTACAGCATTTATGGTACAATCGCCGGGGCTGCTGCTGGGGCTGGCGCTGGAAATTATTTTACCGTTGGATGGTGCAATTGCTGCTGGTGGCCGGCCTTGAGGTCGGAAGGAAGATTCTTAATTGGATGATTGCCAAAAAAAAATATGGCTAATTGAATCACCGCACACCGAACAGTGGCCGGCTCGATTTGAGGGTTTTTCGCTTCTGCCAAACAAACTTGTGGTATAAGTTCGGTCACTATTCGTTGCACAATTTTGTTCGATAGTCGGTAAGCAATTCACGGCAGTGGATTCATGGAATTATTTCCGATTCTGACGAAATTAATTAGACAAATGTCCTGAAATAGAAGAAGAGATTAAATTCTTTTCTGATCCATTAGATAAGTATTAACGTAATCAAAAAATTCCTAATAATGCTTTAATTTATATCATCCATGTTTTGCTGGTTGAACATTTCAAGCGATCAAAATCGACAAGTGCCAATACATAAAAGTAAACTGAATAATCTCACAGAACAGCCTATTGTAGATGACGATAGCATACAATGATGGAGCATTCGGATAGAGATTATCGAGAGGACCCGTAACATATTGCCGAATGTGTTATGGTGCGGCCCACCGGGTCAGACCTCTGATGAATCTCACTTCTATAGCCCACACCGTTTGGCCACATTATTGAAAACTCATTCCAATCGAACCGGCACTAAATCGCTTTTAATTAATCTTGATCTCTTGATACTCTTTTTTTTTCTTTTTTGAGTCAGCAAGCATCACTCTGTTTACGTTTACGTTTCGACTGACCTTTTGGGGACTAATCAGTGAGGCTCTTTTTTTGCCTATCTACTAAGTCGATCTTACCTTACCAACAGCAGACGGACGGTAATTAGTTGCAGAGGCGGTAAAAAAGATGACACCTGACGGATGATGGCGGCAATGTGGCACTGCGCAACCGCACTAAGTATAGTGTGAGTGACATGCGAAGGATGCCGCATCATTGTAGATCGAAAATGTGAATTCGATGGTGATTGCGTGCGAGTCGAAGCGGCCTTTCGATTAGACATTGACAAAAATGCCAAAAAAAACATTGAATTGTGAAAATCAGCCATTAGGTACGAGGTGCTGTAATCAGGAAACATTTTTTCTGGTAAATTATTTTGTTGCTTTTTAAAATATCCGACCCGAAGATTTATGCACTTTGGTAATTCTGAAAACATGTTTTATCCTGTCTGAAAAAGGAATGTGAAAACATGATTCTGAAACGAAAGCATTGCATTGTCTGTGCAAAGCGAAGCAAAGCCCTGGGCTTAAACGTCGTTTAAAGCCTTGACCCTTCTTTATCCACAAAATTCGCAGGCAGTTAGTACAGGACAATTACCGGGCTATGGGGGAAAGATCCTACTGACTCTATCCAGCAACACCACCCAGCAGAGATTTGAACATACGAAGACTGGCTTGCCAGACCAACATAGCTGAATGAGAAGTGGATTGTCTTCTTAGTTCAATACTCCTAAATAGTATAGGGTGCAATGCTCACGGGGCACGGTGATTATTGACACTTCATACCTTTATTATTCTATACCAGTGGTTTAGAAATTGGTCGAAAAACACGACGTTCCGAAGCCTGAAGTGCCGAGTCACATTTACCTGTCGATAAGGTTCTACGAACTGAGCAATGTGTGTGTGACAAAAAAAGAAAACATCTTTACAAAGGTCTTTTCTCTTTCTTTCTTATTTCTTTCATCGATAGACTTACATGGTTAACATTAAAAACTCTTTAATTTTGCATCTTTACTGTTGAGTGACTCGTCTATTGTTGTCTATTTAACACCTGTTATTCGTTTTTCGTTCTTTTTAACATCTGCCTCTCTGGCATTGTCTCTTTATCTACATTGTCTTTTTGTCATTTCGTATCGCCTTCTGTGGCGTTTTTGGGTTGCTAGCGTCTTTTTGTTGTCATCTGTAGTCTTTTCTGGCATTTCTTATCGCTGTTTTACTGTCTTTTTAGCGCCTATTCGTTGCCTTTCCTTCGTCTATTTATTATCTTTTCCTCATCTGTATTATCTTTTTAGTTTTTTTTACTCCTTTTTTGGTATTTTGTCGGTGTCTCACATCGTATTTTTGTCGTCTTTCGTCTTTTTTCATTTTTTTCTTCTTTCATCTTTCTTACTTCACTTTAGCGGCCGAGATCCGGGGTGGCTCATGCCGTATCAAGAATTCCTCTCCATTGTAGTCGGTCCTGGGATACTCGTCGCCAATTCGTTGCGCGTCTCGACAAACGTAGGTCGGCTTCAACCTGGTCGCGCCAGCTAGCACGTTGGGCCCCTCTATTCCTGTGCCGGGTAGGGTTCTCGAAGAGAACGGATTTTATTGTACAGTCGTCCGCCGTCCTTGCGACGTGGTCGGCCCACCGTAGTCTCCCAACTTTTGCCAGGTGTAGGATGGGAAACTCTCCAAGTGGTGCCTGTAGCTCATGATTCATACGCCTCCGCCACTCTCCACCTCCCGTTTGTACTTCTCCAAAAATTGTCCGCAACGCCTTTCGTTCAAATACGGCTAGTACACGTATGTCTTCCGTAAGCAAAGTTACTGTCTCAAGTCCGAAGAGGACTACCGGTCTGATTAGCGTTTTGTACATCGTCAGCTTTGTGCGGCGGTATATGCTGCTAAATCGAAGCGTCTTGCGAAGGATAAAGTAGGCTAGATTTTTAGCTTGAAGTGTCGTTGGATCTCCTTACTCGTATTATTGTCGGCGGTGACCAGAGATCCCAAATATACGAACTCATCAACCACTTCCAGTTCATCGCCGTAGTCACTGTCCGTGACAACATTAGGCAAACATTAGTTTCTCTAGAGCCTCTTCCTACCATAAATTTGGTTTTCGACGCATTGATTTGTAATCCCATCCTCCTAGACTCCGTTTTTATTCTGGCGTAGATTGATTCCGCCGTCCCAAGGTTTCCAGTAATGGTGTCGAGGTCGTCTGCGAAGGCTAGGAGTTGGTTGCTCTTGCTGAAGATCGTTCCTATCGTTTCGATGCCCGCTCGCCGGATCACACCGTCAATAGCGGTATTGAATGACATACAGAACAGTCCATCCTCTTGCCGCAACCTTCTGCGCGATTCGCAAAGACTCGAGAGTGTCCCCGAAACGCGCACGTAGCACATCACTCGTTCCAAAGTAGCTTTGACCAGTCGCGTCAGTTTGTCCGGAAAATCGTACTCGTGTATTATCTGCCATAGCTGTTCGCGTTCAACGGTATCGTATGCTGCTCTGAAATCCACGAAAATATGATGTGTGGGCACGTTGTACTCTCGACATTTCTGGAGGATTTGTAGGAGAGTAAAAATTTGATCCGTAGTAGCACGGGCCCCCCTAAATCCGCCTGATATTGCCCTATGAATTCTCTTGCCACAAAATCTGGAAGATCACCTTGTAGGCGGCATTGACCACCGTAATGCCGCGGTAGTTACAGCAGTCAAGCCGGTCGCCCATTTTGTAGATGGGGCAGACTACGCCTTCCATCCACTCTCCCGGTAGTTTCTCTTCTTCCCAAATCCTTGAAATCGGCCAGTAAAGTGCCGTTGCAAGCGGTTCTTGGCCATTTTTATAGAGTTATGCCGGGAGTCGGTCCTTTCCGGCGGCTCTATTATTCTTCAGCTGACCGATTTCTTGCCGGATTTCTTCGAGATCGGGAGCCGGTACGTTGTTGCCGTTTGTAGGTACTCCGAGATTAACTTCCATTGCGTCTCCTGCTGCTATATCGCCATTGAGGTGCTCATCGAAGAACTGCTTCCACCTGTCGACCACCTCGCGCTCGTTTGTGATTAGATCCCCTCCCCTCCCTACACATGTCAGGTTTTGGTGTGTGGGCCTTGCGAGTTTGGTTCACCTTCTCGTAAAGCCCGGAATAGTCGTTCAAGTTCCTCACGATCTCTGTCTTCCTTTTGGCACTTTTTTCTTCTCAGGATCAAGGTGAGTTAAAATAGGTGATCTAATTTTCACAGTTTGTAGAACAGAAGTGTGCGGAACGATTGATTAGCAACCATCGACGTTGCTTACACATTCAACAGTTTCCACTTTGAAAATTTCGGTGATCGTCAAGGGTAACCCAGCAGGGGTGAAAAACAAATTTGAACATCAGAAAACCTCTCTTGACTAACCTTGTACAGAATCATGGTCAACTCATTCCTCGCTCATCAATACTTGGCCAAATTCTCTCTCGTGGAGAATGTTTGAGAAAAACCGGCCCTCGATGAGAATATTCGATTTGGTCGATTTGGTTCGAGGTTCGTTGGTCATGTGATCTCCAGGTGGCCTTGTGGATATCTTTGTGGGGAAAGAAGGTGCTCTTGATCACCAAGCTTCGGGAAGCCGCAAAGTTGATGCATCGTTGGCCGTTATCGTTTGTGCCGGTGTGCTGCAGGCTATGGGGCCCGATCACCGGTCCCTGCCGATTTGGGCGTTCATATCCCCGATGACGATCTTGATGTCCCGTTGTACGTTGCCTCCAGCTGCGCATAGAAACCTTCCCTCTAGTCGTCGGGTCTACCTTCGTGTGGACAATGCACGTTTATGATGGTGTAGTTGAAGAAACGGCGTTTTATCCTCAACATGCACATCGTCTCGTTGATCGCTTTCCAGTCCTGCATTTTGCCCAACACTACAAAGCCCGTTACCAGCTCGTTGGTCGCTCCACCGCTCTGGAAAAATTGGGATTTTTCTGCCACGGATCTTCCACACCTTCTCGCCTTTGCGACAGATCTCCTGCAGTACCACGATTCCCAACTTTCGGGATTCTAACTGATCGAACAGCACCCTGTCGCCACCAACAAAATTTAGCGATCTGCAGTTCCAGGCAAGGATGGAAAAAGTCATTCACTGAAGTGAGCATCGCTGATTTACGATCATAAGTTGTCGAAGATAGAAAGATTGCTACCACTAACGCTCAGTATTGATCCAGAACTGTACTGATCGATTTGCTTTCGCTGCTAGATGTGCACCAGCCAGTCTCGAAAGAGAAATGATTCAAAAGGGATATGAAAAAATAGTGACTGGATCAGAACCGACACAATAGCAAGACGAACGTAAGCGATGGGAATCGGTTTGAACTTGGTTCACTTACGGTCACTGATCGTTCAGTTTTAACTCAATTGTATTCACACTTCTGCTATTAAAATATATTGTAATTATTCTCCATATGTTTCAAATATTCAAACACTTTGTAACTTATTCAGAAGTTACATAACTTATTGGAGCAAAATTAAAGCTGATTCAAATGATGATTGCAATCATTTTCGGTTCATGAACGATTGAGAAGATGAAAAGCAAAATAAAATCGGATCAGATTCGCTCAGTGGCAAACGTTTGGTTCGCTTCGTTAGGGCCAGAGAGTGAAAAAAACATAGTAGGCATGAGCGCAATCATTTCAGCTCATATTCAATTTGGTTCGTTTGCAACAAATGATTCAAACTAGAAATACTCACAGTAAGAGATACGCGGAAACTAAAGCCAACGATTTGGCATCAGTGTATAAAAACTGCCAGCACTTGCTGCGGAGCAAAATGCTGTAGCAGTGTCAATTAATTGTTTTCAACATGATCCGCTTCTGTTTTGTTTACATCAATTTTGCACAATAGAACGATATATCTTGCAACTTAATCAATGCAAAATGCATTGCAAAGCTTTATACACACTGTGTTCGAGTATAATACTCAAGGTGCGTGACAATAGCTTAAGCAGATTTCATAACTATTTCAATACTTGTTAATCAAACAGTTAAGCAAACAGTATGCGTGTTCGATTGGCTCCCTTTTGACAATTCTCGCTGCTCGATTGGCTCCCAAGATGGCTGCTTCCGCGTATCTCTGAGTATTTCTAATTCAAACTACTACGCTTGGTCTCTCTGAGTGAGCAAGTTTCCATTCCATGTCCTTATTTCGTCGCCTTGGTGCATGCCGAATATTCCGAGAAGATATTTCTTGACTCGTGTTGTTAGTTTTTTTGGGTTTAGGTAGGTAGCCGTACTAGGACTTACGCTACCGAGCCTTGGGATGGGGCTGCCATCTTGCAGTGTCGAGACAACGCTGTGCCTCCTCCCCTGTTAGTATACGACCTTAGTTTCCACCGGGTTTAGTTACCCGATCTCCGCTAAGGTTGCTCGTATTCCGGCTGTTAGCACGTGGAGGAAGTGGTAGGTGTTGCTAGATAAGAGGCTGTTAGGGACCACAATGGGGTGTGTTTTACGCATTATCCAACTATTTACCAACTATACTAATAAACTTCGAACCAATGTTTATAATGAATCTGCATCCTATTTTCATCTGTAATATTTTTTAGCTTTTAAGTTGAATAGCACCGATTGCTTGTGCCCCCCTTAGATTCTATTCATTCGATATGTTTATAAGAACTAGAAAATTCACTGTTGAAAGTCGGGTTTTCACTCTTTTTGGCTACAAGAGTATACTCCTCGATAGTTTTTTTTTTCTTCTACTATCATGAGCACATCTATAAACGGTTCATAAATCAAATTATAATAGATCAGAACATCCGCGCATCCCATTCTCTTCGGTAACGATCTTCGTTCGTAACCCAACATGCCGCAGTCGTAAAGAGCATCTTTCATCATCTCCAACATGCCTCTATAGTAGTGATGGCCCGTCATCGACGTCGACTGGTGCTGAAACCTACTACAATCCGTCTACCCTGGCAGGCAGAAGCCAGTATGAACTCTTTGCCAAAACTAGATCACAGGGTTCGCGGTGTGAGAAGGTACCGAAGAATTCCCGTTCTATTACCCGACGCGGTTGGCCTCTGCAGACTGCCAGTAGCATCAGCCACACTAACAACCCACAACTGTAAAGTGTACTTGAACCATTCACTTGTCATGTAAGCTTAGTACCATTCTGGCACCACTCAAAGCGTGCCATCACTCTGGCTGAAGCGACAGACGACCTTTAGATGCTGTTGAAAGATACCCTTACCGTAGTATAGTTAGGAAAACTGAAGTGAAAACTGCCCACCAACTAGTTATAAGATTGAAAAACTGCTGAATCTCGGTTTGACTTGCATAATATGATAAGTCGTACTGCAATGACATTAAGATACACACCATAAAGGAGCAACTTTTCACTAATTGCTTGATGGCATGCCTAATATAAAGTTTCCCCGTTTCGCGTATCGAGCAGCAACATTGTTGATCCACGATAGAATGCAATAACGGGGTCGCTGCTTAATGATGCGCTACAAATTACGTTATCAATTTGCTGCTGCATCTTGTTAATTTATTTTAATACGTTACGCAACCGGTCGAAACCCCAACTGTCTGTGTGAGAATTCTGCACCACCAGCCAGCAGGCACTAAACCCGGTGTTTAGATGCCAATCGTGTCTTTCTCTTTCTGCTGCCATGCCAAGCCGTGCGATTGTGAAGTTTTAGTTTTTTTATTAACCACTCATCATCTACTACTACTGATCGTGCATGCAACGGAGAGACGAAAGCCCAGAAGAAAAATATTTTCTCGGAAAAGCCCGAACAAAGAAACTTAAACTGGTCGAAACCAAGTTTTGAGTGCGAATATGCTTGAGTCGTCGCACCATCATCCATCCCCCGTGGAGGAAACTGTGTGACCGTGGCCCCGAAGATGAGTGGTATCTCGACGGAAATTGAAAGCATTTTGCTAGTGCCGCGCCGTCGTGGCGCTTTAACGAACTTATTTATTTAGATTGCAAACCGACAACCGACACGAATTTCGGGTCGGGTGAAGTGTTTATTTACATCGCGAAATGGTTGGATAATAGTTTCACCAGGAAGGTTGCAGAAGTTGTTACAATTCAACTCGAGCTGGTAGCCAAGTTTGAGTAGGTTTTTGGCTAAATTTGGCCATGGATGGAGCGTAAGGAAGTTGTAACAATGAAGAATCACCAATTCAAGTGAGACCTCATTCACTCCTACAATCTTTAGACCATTTATTTAATTTTTCACTATGCTAACCAACACGAAAAAGTAAAAGTAACAACACAAATTGATAACCTGATGATGAATACGAACCAATTAAGTACGTGTCAGATATTATCTTTGATTACCCTTCCGAACTGATGTACGACCCGGTCTCGGTTTCTTCCCACGCTCTAATCCTGTTGGCACACAGCACCGTCTGCAGAGATGGGACAAAACACGTTAAAGCCCACCAACCAAAAAGTGAAGCAAGAGTGCAGCATCTTCAATCGTGCACGGCATCGGTTGGTCGGCATGCGCCGTTGCAATCTTGAATGGTCTCTGCCGGGATATACACAAGTGGCATTTGCATCGCCTTGATTGACGAAGGCGAAGGTACACGGCGATTATCTTTAGTCAGTCAACATTTGGATGAGTTTTGAGGTAACGATTGATTAATAACCTAACGCATTAAAAGTTTATTCGTGCATCCTGAGAATCCCAAATTATTCGCACACACACACACACACACACACACACACACACACACACACACACACGCACACGCACATACACACATACACACACACACATACACACACACACATACACACACACACACACACACACACACACACACACACACACACACACACACACACACACACACACACACACACACACACACACACACACACACACACACACACACACACACACACACACACACACACACACACACACACACACACACACACACACACACACACACACACACACACACACACACACACACACACACACACACACACACACACACACACACACACACACACACACACACACACACACACACACACACACACACACACACACACACACACACACACACACACACACACACACACACACACACACACACACACACACACACACACACACACACACACACACACACACACACACACACACACACACACACACACACACACACACACACACACACACACACACACACACACACACACACACACACACACACACACACACACACACACACACACACACACACACACACACACACACACACACACACACACACACACACACACACACACACACACACACACACACACACACACACACACACACTTCAAGGACCTGAAGCAGAGTTAGCTCATGCTTCGGAGAATCTTGAATACAGCGAGCAAAACGCACAACGGCCTCGTGCCGCGTGCAGGAGAGGCGAAGAAGGTGACCGTGAAGGCGTCGAATACAGTACGACGGACGCCTGCCCGTTGACGGAGTGTCACGACGCGGTCCAGGACGCCGCGGAAAGCGCTACCAGCAGCGGTAAGGCGTCCGTCAAGCGTTTGATACAGTCCCCGAGGGATAGTACCCCTGGTGGACCGAAAAATCGGTAAAAGCCCTCAGGCTAGCGGGTTGGCAGAGCTAACCGATGAACCAGCGGGAAGCTCGTAGACGGGTGGCCCGTGGACCGAGGTTAAGGCCAAGAGAAAAGGCGGAGGAGGCTCCAGTAAAAAAACAGCTCCACCTACACCGACAAGGAAGCGAGCGAAGAAGGGCGACGCTCTTATCCTGAAAACCGACGGGTCGAAATACTCGGAGGTTCTGAAGGCCATGAGAAAAGACGCCCTACTCAAGGATCTGGACGCGGACGTGCCGCTCACGCACGGGCGATATGATCCTCGAGTTAAAGAAGGACGCCACCAAGACGAGTTCCGCTTACAAGTCCATAGCGGAAGGAGTGCTCGGGGACGGAGCGCAGGTACGTGCTCTCACACCAGCAGTGACACTCCAACTTAAGAACCTAGACGAGATCACCGAAGTGCGCGAGGTCGTACAAGCTCTCAAAGAGCAAAGTGGAGTGATGGTGGCAACCGAGGCGGTTCGCCTACGCAAGAGTCCGGCCGGGACCCAGGTAGCCACCATACGACTTCCGCTGACTGACGGAAACGAAGCCCTGAAAGCTGCTAGGCTAAAAGTGGGGTGGTCGGTATGCCCACTGAGCGTGCTCAAGCAGTCGGAGGCTTGTTTCCGGTCCTTCGAGCACGGGCATAAAGCCTGGAACTGCAAGGGGTCAGATAGGAGCCAGTTGTGCAGGAGATGTGGCAGTGCTGGCCATAAAGCAAGGGATTGCGCGGAGCCTCCCAAGTGCCTGATCTGTACCGGTAAACGGGACGCAAAGCACGTAACAGGAGGTCCAAGGTGCCCGGCCGGTGTACCGGCGACTAAGCCACGTTCATAGTGACACAACTCAACCTGAACCACTGCAGCACGACTCAGCAACTGTTATACCAAGCAGTTTCTGAGTCAGCAATTGACATTGCCATAATCACGGATCCATATCGCGTCCCTGCCGGAAATGACAACTGGGTCTCGGATAGGTCTGGGACGGCGGCTATATGGACGACAAGCAGGTTCCCGGTTCAGGAGGTTATGTCAACTGCAGACGAGAGATTTGCGGTTGCCAAAGTGGGTGGAGTGTTCTACTGCAACTGTTATGCTCCGCCGAGATGGTCTATCGAGTAGTTTACGCGGATGGTAGACGCGGATGGTATCACTTGTGCTGACTGGTCTAAGGCCGGTGGTTGTGGCGGGCGACTTTAACGCTTGGGCGGTAGAGTGGGGAAGTCGTCGCACGAACCATAAGGGTCGGATTCTGCTTGAGGCTCTGGCAAAGCTTAACGTAGATCTGACCAATGTCGGCAACACAAGTACCTTCAGTAGGAACGGAGAGGAATCTATCATCGACGTCCCAGCAAACATTTTGGTCTGTATAACTCAATTCTAAATGAGATAAACGTCAGCATATAACGTCTATCAAATCATATATCATGCGCAGAAACGGCATATACATGCTAAAGTGGAGGCGATATACATGATTTAGTTCTTCAGAATAATTGAAATGCCGACAAAACAAAACAGTTTATACGACTGAGTCGATTGACTGGATTGCATTTCGACACAGTTACGATAATATTTCTACTCTACCTTTCGCCTTTCCCCATGTGGTAAGTAAATGGCAAGTGTCAAAAATTGCATACAGAGCAGGCTATTTATAGCCAAATATTCGCCCTGGAAGTTAATGAGACAAAAAAGTAAAAGCTTTGCTGAAAGCTTTTTTTCGTAAGCTTCCAGATATTACCGACCTGTCACAATATTTAACTTTTTTGTCTATATCATATAAAACAAGCTGTACTCACCTGGTTTAGAACCAAGAACCACCCGTACCGCAGTATTTGTTCATTACCTTTAAGCTAGTGGTACATCAGTACCTCAATGATATTTTTGCACATCTTAAACCGAAGTCATGGTACATGTAAGCAATGAGGTCTTTTCTGATGCATTGAACATGTAAGTACGGATTTGATTTATTCTCATCCGACATACGAGTTTGTGTCAATTGCGACTGAATAACAGTGTCGTAAATAAGTTTGCATTTGATCGTTAATTTCAATGATAATGCTGACTTCATGGAATAAAGGTACTGCACTTTGTTAGCATTCCCTGGTACAGATTGTTCTAAATATACATTAGAATACGTTATATGCATATTCATATTTGATTACATGGAGATAATATTATTAACGCTCAAGTACAAAAATGTTGTTGGCTCTTTTAGAAGCTCTTAAAAAGAAATTAAAAGTTATTTAAAATAGAATGCTGAACATTTAGATGCTATAGGACAGCTCAAAATTGCTTACAACAATAAGCATCAAACATTATTTTTTACTGTACAAGTTTAATGCTGAATGTCTTTTTCCAATTCCACTTAACATTTACATTTCTTCTGTAAAGCCATAAGATGCACTGATATTAAGGCATTTAGATCAGCGGAATGGATCATAATCTAGACTTGCCCAGTTCTGAGAAATACTCTCCTTGGTAAATTTTAAGATTTCCGTTCGTTCACTTACCTATCAGAGAAATATCTAAAAAATTATGAGTTTCTATTTTTAACATTTTTAATTTTTAAAACGTTACGTTATGTGGTTTTAATACGTCAAAAACCAATCAAACTCCTCAAAGAGTGCTTTTTCAAAAAGATGTTTGATTGTCTTGTCAGTATGACTTAATCATTATATGCTTGCTGCTTAATATTTAGGCGGACTTATTTGAATTATTAACATTTTTAAAATAGTTAAAAAGGTAATTGTAAAAGTCTTTCAAACCAGATAATAGTTTTTTGGATATTCCGCTACAATAAAAATAAGTTCAATTTTAACAAAAGAAATAAATAGATATTTAAATTTAAAATAAAAACGTAGAAACCGGTAATTTTTTTGGTTGACAATTCTGCATTAAGAACGTATCCTTAAAATCTCTCTATTTTGTTGTTTTTGTTGTAAAGAAATCACAACAAATTTGAACGTGTTTTGATGCAAATCATATTTTAATGCACCTAGAATCTCATGATTATCACTGCTTGTATATATATCTAAAACGATGTCATATAAGACATTTTGCAAAACATAATCCGATGAAAACTTTAATTAAATACGATTACATCTTCATGATAGCCATTGTTGGTAACTAAATCTAAGAAATCGTCATATGCGATATTCGCTAAGCATAACCCGATTATCTTTCGACCTATTTACGATTTTTACTATTAATTCGTATATCAATCATCGTGTGCATTACATACGATGAAATTTACACAATGTGCTAGGGTAAGGGATCTAGTTTTCGACCCTGTGCTAGTTTTCGCGCTACTGCTAAAACATTCATCAAATAGATTCCTAAGAAAAAGGTAGAGCAACGCTATTATTTAGGATATTGTCAAGGTTGTTATTTTGCTAGAAATTTTGCAATACCCCACCAAAATTTGCGTCTGTACGTCCAAATAATCAAGTTTTTTAAACTGGGACTGGAGTTCGAGTGTTTTCTTTTCGTCTAGTGAAAACAGATACGGAATCAAAATTTCCATAAATTGTGTATATTGAGTCACTGAATTCATGCAATATGTTTTTATACAAAGAAAAGGTTATATTTCTGTCCAATTTTCCTTTGTTGCAGTGCATATTTGTTTTTTATGATGTAATTAGAGACGTTTAAAAAAGTACGAAAATTGAAACGCGAAACTGTTTGTGTTCTAGATTTCGACCGGTCGAAACAGCCTTCTGTATGCTTTCAAAGACGCTTGTTTCATTTTTCAACCCATCGTTCAAAAGTCATGGAAGTCTAAAAAGTATCCAGACCCGAAAGTAATTGTATGATTTCAGGCGTTTTCCGGGATTGCGTTTCATACATTTTGCATATATTCATTTAAAGGAGAAGGGTAATTGAAATAGTCTACAGGAAAGGTTTACGGTTTAGTTTTAAAAAAATAATACCAATGTGATATTACAGAAATGTTGCAGTTACTTTTTTGCATTAAATTCATCAATTTAAACAACCCTCGACTGTGAAAATACATTACTTTGTACTTGGGTCGAATATTAGAACACGCAAGGGTCGAAAACTAAAACAAGGGGTCGAAAATTAGCCGAATGGAATATTGAATTGAAACGAGAAAATGAGTGAAAAATAAACATCGTACACTTACTTCCTTTTAAATGTTAATTGTAAATACATCCTTTTATACTATTCTATCATATTTTCGAAAAAAAAAGCGCTATTTGGACGATATATTGCATTTTGTTAGCCATGCGTTGGTTTCATAGGTCGAATTATAGTGCCCTTACCCTAACAACATGTGTACATTTATACGAGTGCGATGTGATATCTATTTATATAAGATTAAATCTCGACATAAATATACGATATCTGGTTTGCTGGGGTGACTTTCGGCAGTCCTGGTCTGATAGGAAACTGGAGGGTAGACAATGGTTACACTCACAGTGACAATCAGGTGGTCCGCTATGGTGTCGGTCAGATAACGAGGCTGCAGGCGGCGAGTAGGCCCAACACTCCAACCACCCGTGGATGGAAGACATCATACTTCGATTCCGAAGTATTTGTGGAAGCGATCCAGAGAGAGTGCGGTGATCGCGGTATGCCCGATCCGAACGCTGATCATTTGATTGAGGTACTGTCGCGATCGTGTGACGCTACCATGCCTAGGAAAGGTCGACCTAGGTATGGCAAGTCACCGGCTTACTGGTGGACAGATGAAATTGCGGAACTCCGCGGAGCGTGCTTTCGTGCGAAAAGAATTATGCAAAGAGCTCGTTCGGACGAAGGCAGGGCTGAATGTCGAGTAGCACTTGTTGCTGCACGCGCAGCGCTTAAGAGCGGGATAAAGTAACGCAGTAACGCAAGTAACGAGCCTGCTTTGAAATGTTATGTGCTAGTGCCAATGCGAACCCGTGGGGTGATGCCTACAGGGTCGAAATGGCAAAGAATAGCCCGCTGAGTAATCGCCAGAGATGCTGGAGCGGATCATCGAGGGCCTCTTCCCGCGCCACGAGCCAAGGCCCTGGCCCCAGGCCGCTGAGTCGTCCCACGGCCGACGTTCCAGTATCTCAGATCATAGCGTAGGATGGTCGGCCTCCCAGCCGAACATCCAAAGTAACGTGGGCGACGGCGGTTTGGAGGTCGGGGAGGAAGTGACGGTTACAAACGAGGAACTCATTGAGATCGCTAAATCCCTAAAGATGAGCAAGGCACCGAGGCCAGACGGTATCCCGAATATGGCCATTAAAGCGGCTATTATAGAAGCTCCCGAATTATTCGGGGCAGTAATGAATAGATGCCTGGAAGATGGCCACTTCCCGGACAGATGGAAGCGACAGAACCTGGTCCTATTGCCGAAGCCGGGAAAACCTCTGGGTGTCCCCACGTCATATAGGCCGATCTGTCTGCTCGATACTGCCGGCAAGGTACTGGAGAGGGTTATCCGTAACAGACTCGTACAGTACACGGAGGGTACAAACGGTCTGTCAAGGAACCAATTCGGCTTCCGAAAAGGCAAATCTACGGTGGATGCCATCTTGTCTGTCACTAAGACAGCCGAGGTGGCAATCCAGCCTAAGAGGACAGGTATTCGTTATTGCTCAGTTGTCACGCTCGACGTGAGAAATGCGTTTAATAGCGCTAGCTGGGACTCCATAGTCAGCTCGCTTCGGAGCATCCAAGTGCCGGTGTCGCTGTACAGAATTCTGGAAAATTATTTCCAGAATCGTGTGCTATGCTACAACACGGAGGAGGGTCAGAAATGCGTTACAATCACCTCAGGAGTTCTGCAAGGTTCCATACTGGGTCCGGTGTTGTGGAACGTCATGTATGACGAGGTGTTGAAGCTAAAGTTCCCGGTAGGGGTGGTAATTGTCGGCTTTGCGGATGACATCACCTTGGAAGTCTACGGTGAATCTATCAGAGAGGTCGAATTGACGGCTACCCACTCTATAAGCATTGTTGAAGATTGGATGTGATCCAGGAAACTGGACCTAGCGCTTCATAAAACGGAGGTTATCGTGGTGAACAACCGCAAGTCGGTGCAGCAAGCAAATATTAGCGTCGGGGACTGCACTATTTTGATCAACTCCTGGGAGTCATGGTCGACGACAAGCTCAAGTTCGGGAGCCACGTCGACTATGCCTGCAAGAAGGCTTCCACAGCTATTTCGGCATTGTCTCGTATGATGTCTAATAGCTCTGCGGTATATGGCAGCAAGCGAAGGCTTTTAGCCAACGTGGTCCATTCCATACTCAGGTATGGCGGGCCGGTGTGGTCATCGGCGTTAGGTACCAAAAGCTATCTAGCCAAGCTGGAAAGCACCTATCGTCTCATGTGCTTAAGAGTGGCGAGTGCGTATCGCACAGTTTCACATGACGCAATCTGCGTCTTAGCGGGTATGATGCCTATTGGTATCATCATCAGCGAGGACGTAGAGTGCTTCAACCAACGGAGTACCAATACGGAGTACCACAAGATCGACCTCGATGATCACATGTCAGCGGGCATGGTCTGATTCCACAAAAGACCGATGGACACATCGACTTATCCCGGAACTATCCGGATGGGTCAACAGGCGCTACGGCGAAGTCAACTTCCACCTGACACAAATTCTGTCAGAGCATGGTTGTTTCAGACAGTATCTGCACAAGTTTGGGCATGCGGAGTCCCCCGCGTGTCCTGAATGCGTGGATGTTGAGGAAACTGCAGAACATGCTTTCTTCATATGCCCTCGCTTCGCGGGCGCGAGAAGCAACATGATGGCAGTGTACGGACAGAACACTACTCCGGATAACTTAGTCCAAAGGATGTGTTCCAGCTTGGACGTCTGGGGAGCGGTCAATGCGGCAGTTGCCCAGATTGTACTTGAGCTAATAAACGAATAAACAGCCTAACGACCATAGTCCAGTAGTTATCTAAGCGAGTGGGTTAAGCACAATAGCCCCTCTTTGAAGTAATACTGATAAGCTGGTGCCAGGGGAAATTGAGGCTGGAGACTCGAGTAGGGTTTTAGTGGTTCGGGATCCTCATGCCCCGTTAGGGGGGTCGGGATACCTAAACCCCACTCCCTCAGTTGTCTTTTATGGTGTCTGATAGTACCGTATCTTTTAAGGTGCTCAGCAGATTTCCCAACTCGTAATAAAAAAAACACTAAAAATACTAAACGGAAAAATTACGAAATTTTACGCGTACTGCTAAGTAAACGGCAAACTCAAAACAAAGTTGGGAGTGTGGTTATAGTTTGGCCTACTGTGATATCATTAAGGGGTTATATACAGTTAGAATTTTCGAAGAATCGATTTTCTGTTTATATCATGACATGATCATAGTGTATATACACTCAACCCCCGCAAATATGAAAAACAGCTCGTTCAGATTGGGCGAATTCATTTTTAATCTGAATATTTGGTAACTCTATTCATTTTCACATACGCGCACCTTATGAACTTGTTGTTTTGATTTGACGAAAACAAACGTTTTGAAAACATTTCAAACATGCGCGAATTCTAAAGGTTCGATTTGTAGAATACGAAATTGGCTCGGCAGTTTTAACTAAAATGGTCTATTTGGAGTGCTGGAGAGAGGTAAGTTGCATATGAGCTATATTGCCAAAGCTCCGGAGTAAGAGGAAACGCATTAAGATTTTTTGCTTTTTTTTTTAATTTACCGGTCAACTTTAACGTCAATTGTGTGTGACGCTTGATCGGTTTTTAATGTGAACGCATTCATACCACCGGGGTACAGATTAAAAATGTTCAGATTAAAGAAGGTCATACCAACGGGGGTACACGGTATATTTAAGTATGCACACAATTTCATGCCAATCCGGTAAATATTATTTTACGTTTAAAATTGCGCAGTCGCTCATAAAAATGTTGTTTTAGTTTGAAACTTTTTGGTAACTTCGGCGCACTTTTTCGTTACATTAGACCGTATGAATAAAAGAGTTAGAGCAAATGCTCCCATATGATTTAAACGGGAAAAGCAAAGCAAACTGTTTTATTCATACGGCCCATTGTGTCTGGCCGCTAAATCTGGATTATTTTCCCTAATGCCAATGTATATGACGGAGCGAAACAACAACATTGTCGTTGTTGCTCTTTCTCTTTCTTACTACTGTGATTTCAGTATGTCGGAGTTTGATCGCAGTTTTGTGCAGACGAACTTTCAAACTGCGGTGTCCCGTTCAGTTGGAAATGCGGTATATTCCTAGCAATAAGTGTGCCGCAGACACCGAAACGATTCATGCTAAAATAGCAGTTTTATGAATGATTGCGCCCTTTGGAAAAGAATAATTTTTCTTGCAATTAGCAATACTACAGACGGTATATAAAGTACAGATGCGCATAAAATTTTATACGTGGCATAAAACACCTATCGAACCGTCAAATCGGGGCTCCAAATGAGCAAAGTAAACAAACAGGCTCGACTAAATTTTGTAATCCACCTAAAATGTTACAACTTTAACCATTAATTTACCATTAACATATGGATCAGTTACCCTCAATATACTATATAATGCTTTAAAAATTTCAATTGGTTTATTGCACCTTGCAGCAATTTTACGAGTCCTACGCAAATTCGTTTTTTAATAATAATTATCCTGTACTAACTAAATACACTGAAAATATGCTTGTCAAGCAAGGGGTGGTGCAGTGGGGAGGCAATAACGAAAAACTGTTGGTTCAAATTGCTAAATTGCAAATCTGTGCAGAAAATAACCATGCCAATAATTTTCCCATCAAAAATATTTGTGATGCAAAATATGCATCGTATTCGCGAAGTTACACATTACCTCGCGATTTACGCAACTTTCTGCTAATCACAGGGAGTTTGATTCAATTCTTATTGGTTGTCAACACTGTTTAAATAAAAAAAATGAAAAAAAAGTGTTGCCGAATTAGGTTTTCAACGTATAATGCGCCTCCGACATTTGACAAACGTTGTAACGAAAAGTGGTTATGTTTAGCACGCTTATAACTCAGTCATTTGTTAATGGATTTTAGAGATATTTGCATCAATCGATCAGAAATGATTCTAAAAATAAATAATTTTTCAAATAACTATTGAAAAAAGCATAAATAAGGAGCATTGTCAAAGACGAAAGAATCAGCCAATCACATGGAAGCACTCTTTTGCCTCCCAAATCCGGAACGACAATCGTATACACTTGCGGTTTCGTTTACCTCGATTCTAGAAAAAAAAAGTGACCGAACGCTTGCTTTTCAAAGTGGAAAGTGGCGGAGGCGTATATGAATCACGACCTACAGGCACTACTTGGAGAGATTCTCATCGTACACCTGGCCTGGACACCATCGGGGCACCTGGAAAGTTGGGAGACTACGGTGGTCCGGCTACGTCGCAATGATTCCGCCGGACGACTGTGCAGTAAAATTCGTTCTTTTCAAGAATTCCACCGACACCAGAAATAGAGGCGCCCAACGTGCTAGATGACTCGATCAGGTTGAAGCCTCGTTCAGGTTCTCGATGAAATTCTCCAGTGTATTTACTGATAAAAGTTTGACGATTGCAGAGATATCCACAGCGACCGAGTGTGTTCCTTTCCTGGGTCATTCATTGAACAACCTCACCATCGACGAAGTGATGGTTACATCGGCCGCCGCGAAGTTGAAACTTTCTCGAGCCGTTGGACCGGACGGTATACCACCTGTGTTCCTGAAAAAATGCATCCACGCTATCGCTGCTCCAATGAGCCATCTTTTCAGCTTATCCGTTAACTCAGGTGTCTTTCCCTCAGCATGGAAATCGGTCTACATGTTCCCTGTGCATAAAAAGGGAAATAGGAAAAACGTAGATAACTATCGAGGAATCTCTGCTCTAAACTCAATTTCGAAACTGTTTGAGCTCGCACTGTTTGAACCAGTATTTGCATTTTTCAAACCGTACATCCCTGATAACCAACATGGATTTATGCCCAAGCGCTCCACGACTACCAATCTCTTGACTCTCACATCCTACGTGATAAATAGTTTCGATGCTCGGTCGCAAACAGATGTCATTTACACTGATCTTTCCGCAGCTTTCGACAAATTGAACCACCAAATCGCTATTGCAAAACTGGATAAGCTTGGCATAGGTGGTCCGTTGCTGCGTTGTTTCCGTTCATACTTATCCGATCGCCGCTTAAAGGTGAACATTGAGGGCAGTCTCTCTGGATCGTTCACTGCTCATTCTGGAATACCACAAGGCAGCCATCTTGATCCTTTAATATTCCTTATCTACTTCAATGACGTCAACTACCTGCTCAAAGGTCCGCGACTCTTGTTTGCTGACGACCTCAAGTTATACTCAAAAGTCGAAAATCTATCCGACGCCGCTGTCCTTCAGGAAGAACTATCGACCTTTGTCAAATGGTGTGTCGACAACCGCATGCTGCTCAACCCCAACAAGTGTGAAGTCATCACATTTTCCAGAAAGTTGAGCCCGTTCGCTTTTGACTACAAGCTGTCAAATACGCCATTACTTTGTGAAAACTGCGTCAAGGATCTGGGGATACTGCTCGACACTAAACTTACAAGCCTGCAGAAACTTTGGCTTCATTATGCGCATCGGCAAGAACTTCAACTATGTTTACTGCTTGAAAGCTCATTATTGTGCATTAGTCCGCTCCAATCTTGAACACTGTGCTCCAGTTTGGAGTCCATTCTATCAAAATGGAGTTAGCCGAATCGAGTCAGTGCAGCGGAGATTCATTCGTTTTGCTTTTCGGAGACTTCCGTGGAATAACCCTTTCCAGCTGCCAAGCTACGAACAACGCTGTAGGCTCATCGACCTAGACCCCCTTCATGTTCGTCGCGATGTAAATAGAGCAACAATTGTCTCCGATTTATTGACCTCACGGGTGGATTGCCCGTATATATTGCAAAACCTTGATATTCACGTCCGGAGTCGTACATTGCGCAATAACCACTTTTTACACGTGCCGAATCGACGGACTAACTACAGCAGCTTCAGCACGATTACCGGTCTCCAACGCCACTTTAACCGCTTTTACTCCAGCTTCGAAATTGACGTCAGCCATAACGTGCTGAAAAATCGCTTTTTTTTCAATAGCACGTAGTTTTTAGGTTAAATCATCATTTGGGCCACAAGGCCTGTTGATGTACAAATAAATAAACAAAGCCGACATGCGTGTGTCGAGACGCGCAACGAATTGGCGACGAGTAGTCCAGGACTGAGTGGCAATGAAGAGGAGTTCTAGATACGGCAAGAGCCACCACGGCTCTCGGCTGCTAAAAAAAGTAAGTGAGGTTTGGCCACCTTTGGTATTGCCAACACCGTGGTAGAACCAAAGGGTGCAAAGACTAATAATATAAACTAACTAAAATATCACTCACTTAACAAGAAACTGGCCATTACACCATTTATCCACAAATCGATATTTACTTACCTTTCTATGAGGGCTCAATTCATGTCAATAGTATCAATACGAAGTAATAGTCAATTCTATTATCTTTCATTTTCGTATCTTCGTGCAACGTAAGAACTATTGAACTACTAATATAATGTATTTACTGGACACTATACTTATTGTTCTTACAACATAAAAATGAACATTTACCTTGTTCGCCAACTGGTTTCTGATAGTTGGTACCCATCATCGGCGCTAGGTCCAACTCATTTTATTTTCTTGATCGAAACCTAGATTCTTGATTTTATTATCTTAATCGAACCCATTCCGAACAGAATTTGTCTTTTGTTTTTCAATCAGTATGGCTTAAAGCATACAGTTTGTTCTTTGTTCAAACTCCTAGACTAGTTCAAATACATGCTTTTCTTCAATAATATTTTATATTTATTAGCATCTAAATATCCTTCATAAGATTGTTATTACTTGCGACATAAATAATAGCATGAAAACCTAAAACTAAAACATTCGCTTCACCAGCGCGCGACTCCCCGGGAAAGCTTCACTCTCGGAACTTCCGCCTCACGCACCGTGGCATCGGCAGCAGATACAGGATCATATTGAAGGCGCACAAGCCCAAAGCGAACGCAACACAGGCCGCGATGTCGGTCGTTTCCTGTGGGTGCGCCTTGCCGATGCGTTCCAGCAAAAACTCGGTCGGCTGCGGACAAATCGCTCCCGTTGCCGGATTGCAGTCCATTCGACGAGCGTGAAAGATGGTCGTGTGCAGCAACGAGCTGGCGTACTTGCTGTGAATGCCTTTGGCGTTTTCCTGCAGCCACGGCGAAAGCCCTTTGTAGGAGCTTTATTTGTTCGGCAAAACGAGAAAAAGTTTTTTTGCTTAGATCATGCACACGTGGTTGCATAGCGTATAGGCGTTAACACTTACCGTACTGTTCCGCTAGCTAGTGACAGACAGATAACCAGAATGTAGGAAACGGCAATGGCAGCGTTTATCTGGGATTTGATGACCAATAGGAAGGCAATGCTTAGCTGTTCGGCAAGCACGAAACAGGTCCATAGTGCGATCAGGATGTACATGAACGTGAGACCGTCCGGTGTCGTAGGATTTAATATGAGCGGATAGAAGACGCACGATGCTATTGCCGCTGAGATGAACGAAAATGGCATCGACACAGCATTGTAGGCTATCAGGAGGGTAGCTCCGGTATACAAACCCTCCGAGTATTCCTGACAGAAACGTTTTCGCCAAGTGGGAACTGAATCGAAGCATAGGACGAAATTCTTATATGTTAAAATTTAAAGCAGAAAAAAACTGTTATACTTACATAGGCATATCGTCGTCCAAATGCCCACCCCATAGCTAAGCCCCAAGACGGTCATAATCATTCCACTTTTGCTGAAGAAACCGCGCGAATCGTCTCCAATTTGGCTGTAGAATAGCCACATAAGTCCCATGGCGACAGGTAGGGCCAACAAGCGCAAGAACATTGCCTTCATTCCTGCATAACCGCAGGAAAAGGTTGCCGCCAGCAGCCGCAAATACAGAACGCCCCAAACCTTCAGTTCGCCCGGTTTTCCGTAGGCCAACGGAATCTTACCGCTGCCGATCGGATTGATTGGCGCCTCCGGGATGGGCGATTCTCGGGCGAACTTTTCCACCAACGCTTCGATTTGTTGGCTCGACTCCAGGAACCGGTCACGGGATCTGAAAATGAGTGATGAATTCGGTTAGCTTAAAATACCGTTTTAAGGTAACGTTCCTACCGGGACAAAGAATCGCAGAAGAACTGACATTAGAAAACTGAAGGAAGGTCATCGTGCAAACAATAATGGAACAACAACGAGCGTATTATAAATACAACATTTCAAGTCTTTTTTTTATTCACGGCCCGTTCTGATTCAAGTACAGCATCATATCGATTTCATCGTGCCGCAGTACGGCCCGTTTCTTCGCGAAATCCCGCTGCTGTTCGGTTCGACCGAACAGCTGCTTCATGTCGTCACAGGCCGCCGGAATGTTCAGCACCCGCTGGCAGAGCTTCTTCAGCAGGGGGAATGCATTTTCGTTGCGCCAATAGCCCAGGATGTCCATCGGCGTTTCCAGCTTGATGTTCACGTACTGCCGAATTTCGTCGTCCACTACGTCGGCGGACTCGACCTCCAGAGACGCGTCCATGTACTCGTAGAATTTCGTTTCCTTTCGAATTTCGCTGCTGTCGGTCTTACCACAACTGTACAGCTTTTTGAGCTGTTCGATGCCATCCCGGTCCCGTCGTAACTGCTGCTTTACTATTGCGAGCGTCTCCGTGCGTTCCTCGTCAGTAAGAAAACGAAGTCCTTTGAACTTCGGATCTAGAAATACCGCAATTTTATGATAATCGTGCAGCTTTAGGCTTTGCCTAAGCTGCATTTGGAATGCTTCTTTAACAGTCTTTGTTTCGTCGTCATCACCCTCCTCCAGTCGGAAGCACTTTTCAAGCTTTTTCTTCCACAGGACAACCTCACTGATGGTCACATTACTGTCCGAAATTAAGCTATTAATGGGCTCCTTGAACGGAGCCATTATTTTCCACGTCGGATCCTCTTCCGTAGCAGCTTCATTATCATCTCGGACGAATACTCTCTCTAGGTAGAGTTTACTGTCCAGTTTGGCCACATTCATAACGGTTCTCATTACTTCCCAGAGAGCAGTCACTACACACGGTATCGGTTCAAAATCGTCCGTACCAGCACTATCCAGCAGCTTCGAGCCGTATACAAGTTTGAGAGGTTCAGTCTGTTCTTTGTCCAGCGTTGTGGACACAATGGTCCGGAATTCATCGACGAAAGTCTTCAGTTCATCCACGAGTACAGTCTTAACATTGATTTTGCGAAAATAATAGTCTTCCGCGATGGTGTAGGAGTTTATTGTGACGTAGGTTTTCTGCTCAGCTTCGTTTCTAAACTTGCTGAAGCTGTAGCTTAGATCACAGTCTTGCAAGGCTTGGTTTAATTGGCATTTTGCTTGCTGGTAGATCGATGGAATGGCATGTTCTAGGAGTTTTTCTCTATCGGCCAGAAATCCAATGTCCTGCTGACCGTAGAATACTCCAATGTTAACCAACATTTGAGCAAAAGTTCGAAAATTTTGGCTATCGAACATGTCGACGCTGCTGAGATCTTTGTATAGGAAACAGGCCTGCTGTCGGATCAGATCGTCGATTACGTTTTGTGGCATTTGGGTAGTTTGAAACTTGACGGCGTTGGATTGCGTCGGTCCTACTGCTGCCGATGCTTTTGCCGGCAAATTTCGGTTGGAAGCCGGCTGTTGTTCAATTTTGACCTCCACTCCGGAGGGAAGCTTAATCTTACACTTATGCCGAAGTAGAGAACCGGTTCCGGTACTAGCTTTGTGCAGTACCAGCCAGCCACATTCCAGACAGCGAACGTAATTCTGTTTGACGCCTTTGTAGTACATTGGCATGTACCTGGCCCAAGTGCTGTTATTGTTGTGATGCTTCCGGTAGACCAAATCCGGATCCTTCTCCGTGATCTTCTGCTCCAGCATGTCCTTGGTGAGCAAATTCGCCTGGGCCGGTTTGAACATCTGATCCGTCAGGTAGGACAGATTGCCCATCTGAATCTGGATGATCTTCTGTGGGTTTCCGGCAGCCTTCCGGAACGGTTCGACCAGCGAACGCGAACTGGTTTTAATTTCGATTTCCGGCTCATGCGGAGCTTCGTCGTTGGAAAAGTCCTCCAGCACCTGGGCCAGCGTGCTGTGCGCGTCCAGCGATACTTCTGAATCGGCCTAGAAAAGGGTGAAAATTGGTGGTCTTTCGACAGAGACAGCGGTTCTGATTGGCAGTACGTGAAAGATGAAACTGTGACGTGGCTTTTGATGGTATTGTTGGTAGTTCGCAAGTGACTAAGACCAAATACATGGAAATTAGAGCCACGAAGGAGACAAATGTGTGCCTCCCACAGGCAGTAATCGTTGACAGTGACGAATTGAAAGTGGTAAATGAGATGGTGTTTCGGATTCGCAAAAAAAAGCAAATCCTTGGGTTATAAACGTCATTAAAACTTGACCCTTCTTTATCGACAGACTTTGCAACCGGTTATTAAAGTACAGGACAATTACGGGGCTAGTGCCTTTCGCAATGCGCTACGATCAAGTAGCACACTGTTTGAAGCTAACAATGTGCAAAGCCCTTATTAGAGCTCATTAGATAAATTGAATGCCGAGAGTGGCAAAGTCGGACGAGTTACGGCACAGTTTCTGGGCAAATTCCATCGTACATCTGGCGAATATCGACAGGTTACACACAGTTGTCGTAAGCAAGCCATTCTCTTCAAAACCCTACCGGCACCAGAAATAGAGGAGCCAGACATGCGATACGGCTTGACTAAGCCGAAGACGACTTATGTCCTCTCAGATGCTGGCTTGGAATAGCACAAGCTACAAAATTGTTTACGTTCAGGACATCAAATTGACATTTAATGTTTAAACGAGTACACCGGTTGAAAGAGAGGGGTGGTTTGGCACTCTGGCATACTTCCCAAGCACAGATATCAAATTGGACTAGGTTCAATCGTCGCAAAGCATCTTCAACCTGTTGGGAAGGGGAGATTTTGTCACTTTTTATCTAAAAATACGTTGCAATCAATCACGAAGCGAGGTTTGCCAGTTGGAGAATGCTTCATTATTTTGAATTTATCGATAGTGCGTACTTTGAAATCAATAAGTTACTATATTGGGGTTGTTTTTCCGATCGATTGGTGCAAAAATATTTAAAATCGGTCGGCAAACCGCTAAGCTATTAGCGCTCAAAACCTATCATTTTTCGTGACGCTCGCATTTTTCGATTTTTCGGAATGACACCCTATCCCAAACCTTACCGTAAGACGTAGTCAAAACGTTAGGACTAACATTAAAGTCAAACAAATGGTAACATTAACTGGTTATATAACAATAACAAACACATCGAACAAATGGACTCATTTTGTGCGTAGTCCATTCTATATTGCTGAA
Organism: Sabethes cyaneus; assembly: GCF_943734655.1. Classification (NCBI taxonomy): domain Eukaryota; kingdom Metazoa; phylum Arthropoda; class Insecta; order Diptera; family Culicidae; genus Sabethes; species Sabethes cyaneus. The sequence goes on from NC_071353.1 coordinate 13,884,309, forward strand.
ATCTCGACGCCTAAAGAAAAGAGCCATGGTACTGCATTTCTATTTATTCTGATGAGAATCCACGGCGCGTCGATTTCCCCCAACAACAGTTTGCCGTCAAAGGTCGTCCTTTGAATATTTCGTCGCTTTTGGAGGGTGTTTGTTCCCAGAAGTCTGCATCTACTATAGTTTCGTACGACGGTAGCTCATTGGGATTTCGCCAAGGAAAGATTCTTAAAGCATATCTAATGGATCTCGATTGGATTTTTTCGATTCTGTGCATCCAAATTTCCAATACGGATCGATCTAAGCTGCAGTACGAGGTACGGAGACAGAACAGTATGGATCGCGGAATTCAGCTGAGATACGGAAAATGAATCCAAGGTTTCGACCAGATTTAGCGATGATATGACTAAAATGCTCGCGGAAGCCTAGTTCTGAGTCTATCAATACCCAAGGTTACGTAAATCATTTCATCTCTCCATTTCTTCGTTTCCTCTTCTACATCTCCATCAAATTGGGTTCATTTTCCTCGTCAACATGATTACAGAGCATTTTACCACGCTGATAATCATAAAATTGCGTTGGCACCAGTCGTAAAACTTGTGAATGACATTTCACAACTGACAGTCTGTAGGAGCACTGATAGTCCAGAAGATTATGGAGATTGTATGCATATAAAAGTTTGCAACTTTACGGTAACACATGGCAGACGTCGTTAAAGAATGTGATGAACAACAAAGATCCTTAATTACTACCTTGTGGGACATCTGAGGAATTATGAAATTCATCTGATTCCGTTAATCCCAATTTAACGCACAGTCGGTGATTAGTAAGATACGACTCGAACCAGCAGACAAGGTTTGATGACACGCCTAGACGATCGAGTTTGACAAGCCGTGGTATGGTGGTTGACTCGTCGACTTGAAGTCTTTAGAGGTGAGGCACAGTGATGAGAACTGGACTAGATTGGTAACGGTGGAGCAACCAGAGTTTTCCCTGTTCCGTGTTGCTCTGACGAAATGCAGTTTTAAAAAGTTCTTTGTTTACAAGTATTTCAAAAAGTTTCGTTACGGTACATAATGGTATTACTTCACGGTAGTTGAAGTAGAAATCATAATTTTTCAGCACCGGGAACATTACTGATTTCTTCCAGCATTCCGCTTGTGTTGGGGACAGATTGAAAATTGTTCAGAGAGCATCGGCGCATTTTATCAAAATAATTCAAGGAATTCGGTCTGGTCCTGTAGCCTGCTGAAATATGACCAACTCAGTCCGCGATCCGTTCCCCCGAATCTCTAGGCAAGTGGCTTCCCAGTGACTTGCCAAGTAAAGGCTTGCCCGGCCAAAAACTCCGCCTCAGGGCGGGTCAGTACAATAACTAGGGGGACAAAAAGATGGACGCTTGCTCTAGTGCTCGCTCTACGCGTTTTCAAAAAGCCTAACCACAGAAACTCGCTATCCGAAAATCCTCAATTCACACACCGATTCGTACCTTTTTCCTCACTGGCCCAAACTCTAGACATCCAGATTACTGACCAATGCTCGGGTACTTTTTCATTTCGACGTATCAGCAAATGAGAGATTCTTTTCGTGTCTCCTCTCTCTCGATGTTTACGGCGATTCTAATGCATTTTGACACATCAGCTTTGCATGAATCGGTTGCCGAAGTCACTAGCTAGCCAAATGTTTTGAAAATTTTCTTTTTAATGCATTAGCATTAGACACGAAGAGAATCTCTCATTTGCAGATACGTCGAAATGAAAAAGCACCCGAGAATGTAGGAAATCGAAGTGCGGGGACTGTGTTACCAAGCAGTCCACTTGGAGTACCAAAAACAACACTAGGAATTACGCGATTCGTGAGACACCTTTGAAATACCTAATTTACACCAAATGACAGATACAGCAAAGGGCCAATCTAATCAACCTGATTGCTACAGTCCAGGCCTAGTTAAGAGCTTCATTTTTCTAAAGCTAGCAATAATATCTGAATCATCAAATACACAGTTTCTCATTAGCATCCTGTTAGTGGGGCATCTCTAGGCGTGTCTTCAATTTGTTGTGGGCTATGCAACTGCTGACGCGTTTGGCAAACAGTTTGTAGATTCCTTGTGTAGAACTCGAAAAATCGGTATCCGAAAACATAACAGACGGCAGAAATTATTCAAAGAAGTGCCGTTATTAGTGGTTCCTTACCAAGCTTGAAGGGTTTAGCCGGATGTAGGGGTCCTTTACAGCGTTACATGCGGAGGAAAAAATGTGTCTGTGGAGCAAACGCGAGAAGCTCACATTTTAATGCCATCGGCTTCCCAGATAGGACCAGAACCAGACAATCTGTAGACTTTCTCTAGTTTGCATAACAGAGTTCCGTTGTCCACTCGATCAAATGCCTTGAGACGTGTGGACAGCATTCTCTTATCCGTAATCGTCGAATGGGCGAACTGAGCGCGACGCAAATCTGGTCAAAATCGTTGTAATAGACTGCTTTGGATAAAAAATAGGCTAAACTTCTGAGCAGTTGAAATGTAATTCATACAGGCGCAGACGAGTCCCTCATTGATAGTGGTGTTTGATCTTTTGAGAGCAAATAATTCCAACAGTTCAGAAACTTTTGATGAATAATTTCGCAACACTTCCGAACACAACTTCAGAACGAACATTGAAATGCCATTTGGCTGAACCAGCGGTGTCTGAAAGTTTTAACCACATACCAACACGAAATGGATGGAAATCAAAGGCCAATCGTTGATGCAAATCGAGATTTTGTCAGATAAGAAATAGCTTTTGTTGAACGAATTCATGAAATTTTGGACTAAAAGATTGTACTTCTCAATTTCCGAGCTGGCAACTTGATCTTCAAGATGAATTAACAATGATGGCAGACCAACTTCTATCTTACTTACATTTACAAAATACCAGAATCGTTTTGAAGTCCTGCGTAGGGATGACTGAATTTGTACAGGGGATTACTGAATCACTGAATCTTTGGCTAAGAGTGGACGTTAGACACAAATCCAGTCATGAATTTGTCGGAAGTCGGAGCGAAAATCTAAAGTATTATCAGTCCCAAAAGAATCCTAAATCCTCAATCGGCGCTAGAAGATTGAACGGGACGTCTAAAACAAGATGATCGACGTCCGAAGCAATCAAAGACTTAATGTCTTCGGGAGCTAGACGTACAACAATAAAACCATCAGGAGATCGATCTGAGTTGTCCATACATATGATTTACACCATCGAAACTGAGGCTGGTTTAAGGTGGTGTCCCGGATTTTCCCGGGACAATCTCGCATTTAGACGACTTGTCCTGGGCAACCGAGCGTCTCAAGTGTCCCGTATTGGTTAAATTTTTTAACCATACCAGTTGAATGTCAGAAACGCACGCAGAAAAGTTCGGCAAGACTTTTTTTTAAATTGCTAAAAGATTCTGAAGAAGTTTTCTTTTTACAAAGAATTTTTAAAACAGGTAGGTTCTCCTCCAAAATGTAGACCATTTAAAAAATTGTTATGCATTACAGAACCAATTTCTCTTCTGGCAAATCAAAGCAAAGCAATGCCTGTCTGAATTTTCCAGTTGAATGGCAACGTTCACCTTCCATAAGATAACCGATTACCGTGTTGATCACGATATCACGTCACGACATTGCAGCGCGAGTAAACAAAACAGAAAAGCGCTCTTTCTCTCCTTTTTTCTGCATCTTTCTCACCCACCACAGTTAACGGTACCGAGGAACTCACTCTCCCTCTCTCTCTCGCTTATCCGTCCCAACAAACCGATTTCGAGCGCAAACAACCACCGACAAGTTGCGTCTCCATCTCCACTTGTTTGTATTTAATTTCGTACGCCACCAATCCAATACCAGCACCAGCCAGCGAGCCAGCGAAGTTTACACCGAACAATGAGAAGCCAGTCACTTTCACAGCTCGTGAACTCGGTCGGCCATCTTGGGCGACCGTCGACCACGTCACGACCGTTTCACGTACTGTCTAACATGCGAACATTAGTTACCTGTATGTCGTGGTTGGGTACTTCCTCCTTGATTTGATTTATTTCCACCGGCATGTATACCATGTGCATCACATCCTTGCTGTCGCGTCTCGAGCCGTCCGCAGTTTTATTCCCTGCATCACGTACCGGGGATGACGTTGACGAACCTGACATCGGTTGACTGCGTCGAAACATTTCCGTAGGTCACGAATTCTGCAGTATACACCTCGGGTCTAGTTAGTTGAATTCTCGTAAATTGCCGTGCCTCAGCAGCCTGTTCCAAGCGGGTTGCATGTCCTGTACGCGTTTCGAATGCTCGCTTCCACCTTTGTTTAATTTTCTTCCCTTTGCTTTGTGCTGTCACGCACGCACACTGATCTACGGAGAGCAATAACCACCTGTACCGTACGGGAATTCAACCCTGCTGTCACAGCAATCAAGCAAACACAACCGTTTCAATGCGCTCCCAAACACCGACTGAATCGTGAGAGTGGGCCCGCTGCGAGCTACGACCACTGGCTGAGGTGGTCGAGCTTAGAACTGTGCTGTGTGCTAGATGGAAGCGTTGCGAGTTGCGACTTGCGAGTGAGTGAGAGTCACGTTTTTCGTGGTAGCTTACTCACCGACCCTCCTTCCATTCCTCCTCATGTTTCGTCTGCAACAGACCATCGCGCGAGCGAGAAGCTGAACACGAAATACACGAACATGATGGGTGGATTCACAAGTGCCGGCATCACCACACCACAGCACATCACACCACACCACACACCGCAGCGCAGATTGCTCATCTGCCTGTGTGTGGTTAAGCGCTACGAAGCACATTTTATTAACCAGTTACCAGGTCTGATCGAACGATTGAACGTGTTGCACTACAGAGCCATCGTCGAGTGGCCAGCTAGAGCCAGCCAGATTGTGGTGCGGGCAACGGGCTGAGAAGAGTGACGCTGCAAAAGCACGAACGAATGTGAAATTAGCTTCGCTTCAGGTTGTGGTAGTTGCCAGTTGCCAGTTTCACCAATCTAGTGGAACAATAATTTTTCACAATGCAACGTCTTTATAAAACATTTACAAAAAGTGGTATGTTTTGCACGCTTAGAACGTAACCATTGTTCAATGGATTTTAGAAATATTTACATCAATCGACCAGAAATTTTTCTATGCATTAATTGAAGTAGAGAATCTAAGGTGAAATTAGTCAGCATCGATTCTGCCAATTTCAAAAGCAGTTTTTTTGTTTGAAACAAAAATTCTGTTCATGAAAATATATTCGCTGTATTCAAATTAGCAAGCAAAATGCAGTGAATACATTTTTATAAATAGAGCCCAGCTTTTGGGCCCAAAAACTTCTTCCGAATTTGGCCTCTTCGACGAAAAGTTAATGACTGCTAATTTCCCGTTAAGGTGAAATTAGTCGTCATGGATTCTGCCCATTTTAAAAGCAGTTTTTTTGTTTGAAACAAAAATTCTGTTCATGAAAATATATTCGCTATGTTCAGATTGGCAAGAAGAATGCAGTATATTTACATTTTTATAAACGGAACCCCACTTTTGGGCCCAAAAACTGCTTCCGAAATTGGGTTTTCCGACGAAAAGTTAATGACTGCTAATTTCCCGTTAAGGGAAATCTGTCAAATCACTTTTGACTTTTGAGTATAAATAACAAGCACTGTCAATAATTAGCAAATCAACCAATCACATGTAAGCACGCTTTTTCTTCTCACGCCCGCGACGGCAAGTTACGAATTCGACTTCCTCGTTTTTAGAAGAAAAAAAAAGACAGTTTTTCCGTCCAAATCATCAGAGATAATTTATTTCGTTTGAACCTAGACCAAGTTGATGTCCTGTGAGTAAATAATTTTGTAAAAGTGCTAAAACTAGCCGCTCAGATCAGCTCCGATCGTTTATATTCAACTAGCTGTAACCCTCGTACGTCGCCTCGCGTTGCGTTGAGAGCAAATTAGAGATACACTATGTAACGCTAACGCTATGTAACTCTATGAGGTATAACTGCGTTACTCTTGCTCGTCTTTGCTTAATGTGGGAGATTATTACCGCGAAAATAAATATCGCACCCCTCGTTTTGGCTACAGACAAGGCTCTTATATATGGGTCACTAGCTGACCCGACAAACTTCGTATTGCCACAAATTAACCTGTGTTGTACATAAATCATGAATCTCGGATGATCTTTGTCACTATCTCGAGTTTTGCAAGCCTCCCAGTGGGCGGCGCTTCCGACGGCGGGTCACCGGCAACACTCGCGACCGGCTCGTCCTGAATGATCTAGTGTTACTATAGATAGTTTTTGTGGTCTTGTTATTGATTAATGTTTTATGGAAGAGTCTCGAATTTCTCGAGTTGGATTAGTTTTTGAGTTTCGCAAAAATTTCTGTTTTATTTGTATGAGAGTCCATATCCCCCTACCACAGGGGTGAGAGGTCTCTAACTATCGTAAAATAAATTCAAGACTCAAAAATCTCCTACATGCTAAATTTGGTTCCATTTGCTTGATTAGTACTCAAATTATAAGGAAATTTGTATTTCATTTGTATGGGAGCCCACCCTCTTAAAAGGGAAAGGGGTCGTAATACACCACAGAAAAAAAATTCTGCCATCTAAAACTCTCACATGCCAAATTTGGTTCCATTTGCTTGATTAGTTCTAAAGTTATGAGCAAATTTGTATTTCGTTTGAATGGGAGCCCCCCCCCCTCCTAAAAAGGTAAGAAGTCCTAATTCATAATGGGAAAAATGGTTGCCTCCAAAAACACCCACATGCCAAATATGGTTCCATTTGCTTGATTGGTTCTCGAATTATGAGGAAATTTGTATTTCATTTGTGTAGAAGCCCCCCCTTTTGAAGTGTGGAAGGATCCTAATTCACCGTAGAAAATATTTTTGCCTCCAAAAACCTCCACATGCCGAATTTGGTTCTATTTGCTTGATTAGTTCTCGAGTTATGGGGAAATTTGTATTTCATTTGTATTGGAGCCCCCCCTCCTAATGTGGGAAGAGGTCCTAATTCATCACAGAAAAAATTCTTGCCTCCAAAAACACCTACACGCCAAATTTGGTTCCATTTGCTGGATTAGTTCTCGAGTTATGAGGAAATTTGTATTTCGTTTGTATAGGACCCCCCTCCTAAAGTGGGGAGGGGTCCCAATTCATCATTGAAAAAAAAATTGTCTCCAAAAACACACATATGCCAAATTTGGTTCAATTCGCTTGATTAGTTCTCGAGTTATGAGGAAATTTGTATTTCATTTGTACAGGAGCCCCTCCTCTTAAAGTGGGGAGGGGTCCTAATTCACCATAGAAAATTTTCTTGCTCTCGAAAACCTTCACATGCCAAATTTGGTTGCATTTGCTTGATTAGTTCTCAAGTTATGAGGAAATTTGTATGGAAACCCCCCCTCTTAAAGGGGAGAGGAGTTATAATTCCTCTTATAAAGAGGGGAGGGGTCTCAATTCACCATAGAATAAATTCTTGTCACCAAAAAAAACACCCACATGCCAAATGTTGTTCAATTTGCTTGATTAGTTCTCGAGTTAGGAGGAAATTTGTATTTCATTTGTACAGGAGCCCCCCCTCTTAGAGTGGGGAGGGGTCATAATTCACCGTAGAAAATTTTCCTGCCCTCGAAAACCTTCACATGCCAAATTTGGTTCCATTTGCTTGATTAGTTCTCGAGTTATGAGGAAATTTGTATGGAAGCCCCCCCTCTTAAAGGGGAGAGGAGTTACAATTCCCCTTATAAAGATGGAGGGGTCTCAATTTACCATAGAATAAATTCTTGTCACCGAAAACACCCACATGCCAAATTTGGTTCTATTTGCTTGATTAGTTCTCGAGTTATGAGGAAATTTGTATTTCATTTGTATAGGAGCCCCCCCTCCTAAAGTGGGGAGAGGTTCTTATTCATCATAGAAAAAATTCTTGCCTCCAAAAACACCTACATGCCAAATTTGGTTCCATTTGCTGGATTAGCTCTCGAGTTATAAGGAAATTTGTATTTCGTTTGTATAGGAGCCCCCCCCACTTAAAGTGGGGAGGGGTCCCAATTCATCATAGAAAAAAATTTTGTCTCCAAAAACACACACATGCCAAATTTGGTTCCATTTGCTTGATTAGTTCTCGAGTTATGAGGAAATTGGTATTTCATTTGTACAGGAGCCCCCCCTCTTAAAGTGAGGAGGGGTCCTAATTCAACATAGAAAATTTTCTTGCCCTCGAAAACTTTCACATGCCAAATTTGGTTCCATTTGCTTGATTAGTTCTCGAGTTATGAGGAAATTTGTATGGAAACCCCCCCTCTTAAAGGGGAGAGGAGTTATAATTCCCCTTATAAAGAGGGGAGGGGTCTCAAATTACCCTAGAATAAATTCTTGTCACCGAAAACACCCACATGCCAAATTTGGTTCTATTTGCTTGATTAGTTCTCGAGTTATGCAGAAATTCGTGTTTCATTTGTATGGGAGCCCCCCCTCTTAGTGGGGGGAGGGGTCTTTAACCATCACTAAAACCTTTCCTGGCCCCAAAAACCTCTACATGCAAATTTTCACGCCGATTGGTTCAGTAGTTTTTGATTCTATAAGGAACACAGGACAGACAGGCAGACAGACAGACAGACAGACAGACAGAAATCCTTCTTTATAGGTATAGATTCCATGGGAAATTTACAGTCAAATTTTTTTTTTCTCTTCGGAATATTTTTTTTACGTTCTTTGTTCAAAAAAAATCGACACGTATTTTTTCATTTCGATGTTACTGTTGGAATTCGCAAGATATGATTTTTCAAAGTATTGTAATCCGTAAAAATCACTATTTTTTAAATGCTGATTGTAAACATAGTTTGTAATATCAAAAAATGACTTTCTACCAGATGTGTTCACTATTCCACAAGTTTTAAAAATTGGTATACCATACCTTTTCTCGATTGTTTTTCAATAGTTAAATAGTGCATTTATATAAACAATTGCATTGTTTTCAAAGTTGGAACTTTTTTTCTCGATTTTTTTTTTGTTTTAAAATATTTGTTAATCTTTCTCAAAGCATGGAAAGTTTGGAAATGGAGAAATGAAATCTGTAGGATCTATGAACTTTTATATCGAAGCGCGCACGTTAATGCAAACGAGCAAACGATCGCGCCCATTTCAACGACACGTTACACTTTATAGCATCAAAGGCGGCCTCGTTATGAAGCTGCCCGTGGGTTAGAACATCGATTGAGCATAACCGCTCGCTTCACATTGACTCACGCGCTGAGACATAAAAACTCATAACTTCTAGAGTTTTTATTTCTCCATTTCCAAATTTTGCATACAAAACTGCTTTTTTTGCACCTTGAAATGCGGTCAGGCATATAAACTAATATTTTTTGAAACGGTAGTTCTTTTACAATTGACGAAGGGGCGGTAGAAGAAAGTAATGAAATTTAGAATACAGGAGAGAGAGCGGAAAGGTGAGAGGGAGGTATTAGTAGCTGCGCTTAACAGGTAGTCGTTGTGACTCCTGCTTTTTGTCCAATGCTGGAAGGTATAATCTGGGATTATAACCGGATTCGAACCCACAATACCCGCCAGGGTATGTGGCTCGCTGGTACTGATGTACTTTTGAACCATAGAGGCGCTGAACAAAAGGAAACTGCACAACCCCCTTTATTAAGCGTGCGATGTATCGTTCAAACTCCACCAGCTGCTGGGTTGGGTTATTTATAGACACACAAATTGTGCCTCTTCGTCGATCAATTGTAATTGAACTACCGAATTGAGAAGTTTTGATCTAACTCGTTTTTTTACTGACCAGCACAACGAAACTGTACAGGCACTTGCGCGACTTACAAAGTACTGCACGTGACGTTGTTCGTCCATTAGCGTGTTAGCCGCGATTCTCAACGCGGATCTTCGGGTTGAAGGCTCCTTTCCTAGGGATAGACCAACCTCGTGTCTTGACCTTGAACGGAGCCTTCAACTCAAAGATCCGCGTTGAGAATCGCGGCTAACACGCTAATGGACGAACAACGTCACCTGCAGTACATAGTAAGTCGCGCAAATGCCTGTACCGTTTCGTCGTCCCGGTTAGTAAAAAAACGAGTTAGATTAAAACTTCTTAATTCGGTAGGCCAATTAAAATTGATCCAGCAAGAGGCACAATTTGTGTGTCTATAAATAACCCAACCCACCAGATGGTGGAATTTGAAAGATACGTCGCACGCTTAATAAAGGGGGTTGTGCAGACTCCTTTTGTCCAGCGCCTCTATGGTTCAAAGGTACATCAGTACCAGCGAGCCACATGCCCTGGCGAGTGTTGTGGGTTCGAATCCGGTTATAATCCCATCCGGTCACAACGACTTCTTTTTTAAGCGTAGCTACTAATAACCCCCCCTCTCTCACCTTTCCGCTTTTTCTCCTTCATTCTAAATTTCATTGCTTTCTTCTACCGTCCTTTCGTTAATTATAAAAGAGTGTATTGTAATTGTAATTGTAAAATAATAACAAATCTACATATTTTTTTCTGTCGGTTCGATTCTGCTGTATCTGTGCTTTGCATGTACCTGTGTGTCCCGTGAGTCAACCTTAACTTTTCTCCGTTTTTGTGGAGCAACCGGTCCTATTTTCGTTCAGTACAGCTATAAATGCCTTGAACTAAGAATTATCGGCGATTTCCAGATCACGCTCTTTTCCTCCGGGAAGTTTTATAATAATTGCGTTTAGATTTAAAGGAAAAACGCCTACAGCTCTGAATCTAGATCGTAGAGTTTGATCAGAGTTCTCCAGTTTAATTAAAGTTTTAATTAAATTCAACAGATATGGAAAAAAAAGTTTTTGGAATCGTGCCTCTGAAGTTTAGTATATAATCCTGAACAATTTCTCGTCACTTGATTTTTAACGGCCGGATGGGTTTGAGGGCTGACACAAATGTGTACTATTTGGAGGAACCAGCACGAAACTAATTTTGTGCTCTTGGTAGGTTTCAATTACTAGCAACGACAGATTGTTGCTTAAGTCATCACCGATTAACACCTTTGATTTGTTTTTCCCAGATAGCACATTATCTTTGAAGTACCTCAAAACTCTTTTGAAAAACCACTACCCGAACAGGTTATTATCGAACCAACCAGATGGAGAACATCCATAAACGGGTCGTTTTGGACCTTCCAGGATCGATGAATGGTACAAGTTATTACTCTTGTATACTACGAAAGGTGGAAACATATTTCCAGAAGCTAATCCGGCGAACATGACTGAAGTGCCCGATTTGGATAATTCCATGTTTCGTTCAACGTGCGCTGAATTGTGACTTTGGTACGTCCAGGATCATCGCAGAAACTTGTTTCATCGTAGTTTACGATGAGATTGAGGAAAATATTTTAAAAAGGATGAACACCGATTGCAATTTTTCCCATCTGGTCTAAATAATTTCTCAATCGATCGAACGCCTGTTCGAGTAAACGGAGAATGGAGATTCTGCAGCAAGAAGAATCCCTTCTGTTAATCTACGTTCCTTTTACATGTAAAGTACAGTTGGTAGACCGTTTTTGGGGTCCGATAGTATTCCTTTTGCCATGTTTTGATTGTTGCTGGGCACAGACATTTCCGGGTGATTTCTCTTTTCATAACTTCTTCAACAGCCATTTTCAGTACCCCCGGGAAAAATTGGCATACTTCCGACTGTCCGGATGTGTCTTATATTTCCTTGGCATGGTTTCAGTATTGCTAAAAATCAATAGAAATTATAGCTTAACTCGTGTCAATAGCCCGTATGAATAAAACGGTTTCCTTTGCTTTTCCCATGTAAACCTTATGGAGGAAGTAAAGTAAACTGTTTTATTCATACGGCCTAATATAACACGGCTTTTTACGTCTACTAGATGTTACAAATACAATTATCATGAAACAATTATTTTATTTCTTATTATTCACTCTTGGGGAAGAGTAAATGTTCAATGCAAGAAATGTAGATTTAGCGAAGGTGAGAGATGAACTAACAGCTCTCAATCTCTAGTCGAGTGTGTTGTTCAACCAATTACCACTAAGCTGTCTTATACTTTGTACCAAGTCTAATATTAAGATTTGGTTACGCTTGCCTAATTCTATCACTCTTTCGCACATCTATCCAGCGCGAGTATATTTTTGTTTGACGGTATTTCTTGCGGGTTACTTAACTATAAAACTTGTATGTTAGACTTATTATACATGTATTAATTGCGAAACAAACGTTTTGCAGTTGAAAAAATTACGACAAATTTAGCCACGTGGACAGAGATTTTTTAAAACTTTTAGAACAGCGGAAAATCCTTTGATCGGTTAGCTACAAGTCTCAATAAGTGACTTTTATTGCAATTTGAAGTGTCATATCATAATGCATTAATATCCATTTATCAATTTTTTCAAAAAGAGTAAAAGAAGAAATTAAAAAAATTCAAGTTGAATATACAACAAAGTTTTGAAAGAAACATCCATTGAGACAATAGTGAGGAAAATAATTACTTTCTCATTATTACGCAATCCTGTTAATGGACTTATTTACACCACCAGTAAGTGAATTTTCATCATGTAAGGTTTCTTAATTCTGTACCCTGTGTCAATAGTTATCAGACGCGATGCGAATAAAAATAGGTTATGAATTACCAGCACCTAAGTAGTACGATGAATCAGGATAAATGCAAATGCCTGAAACCAATTCAGGCATCAAAGAATTGCTAGCTTTATTATGTGATTGCGCATTAACATTATGATGCGTACTTTTCGTACTGCATTTTTCTTTACCTTTTAGTGAGCTAACGTTAGAATCGGTTGAAAACAAGTGTTGGTTGTGCACTTTTATCGATACGATTTACTTTCAGGACTTAAACTTCATGTAGGCTCATTAGAAACAAATAATCGGGACGGGATGGATTGGTATATTCTTTCTGAAATCGGAATGAACGAAGTCGCAGGTGTATAAATCCGTCGTCTGGGAAATGTGATTGGTTGAAAAATGAAAATTGAAAAACTAGACATTTCAATCAATTTTAACTGTTTAGCAGTTGCATAATGGTTACTATTATCCCACAATGAAATTGCTGGACTTATTTTCTATCCAACGACAATTTCCAAGTAACAACTTGGGTTTTATAACACTCTTATGATGGCATTTTAGACCTAAATTGGTCCTGAAAACCGCCATAAGAGTACCACAAAACTCACATTGTGGCGAAATTTCATGCTGTGATAAAAAAGTGATTGGTGTTTGAAATCTTTCATTCAAACTTTACGGTGGCGTTTTCGTTTTCACAAAGTGTTATCCAGTATAGTAAACAAAGATGTAGTCCTACGTAAAGATTGCATTGCTACTATTGCGAAAATATACAATTTGTGACCAATTTGTAACACATATTGTGATTTTCAAATTATTTCAAAGCAACCCTCGAAAACTAGCAACACTGTCGTTTCAGCCAGCCAAACAATGGCGCGCAATTCCAGCCAACTGTGTTCTTAACACCAGGCTGATACCTACAACGTCAATTTTCGCCGAAGAAGCGTGACAAAATGCTCACCACCATTTGGTGAAGCCAAAGCAAGAAGGCTTTACGTGCAGTATTCTTTGCTCGTTTTTTACACTACACATTAACCCCTGCCTGAACACCGCAACACGGGGAAAAGAAAAGAACAAAAAAACGAAAACAAACATGATAAATATAATTCAACCATCAAGTCACGCACAGCCAAACGCGGGGCTGCGGTGAATTGCGATGGAAGATCACGCGTTGCCAATTTTGCCAGCAAGGTTCAACGAAATCGTGACCACCGATGGTTCACGATTTCACAAAGTACCTATACTTTCGCCAACGTGTAATCATTGTCATGCCGTGACCAGCAGTTCGGAGACCCAATCATATAGCAGAGCGACAGAGCAAAAGCTAGAAGGACAATAAAAGTGGTCACCGCGATCCATCGGCCAGATTGTCCTTGAAAAGAAAAGATCATTCATCTTTTGCATGTTCTCGTTACGAACGATCACTGGGAAAAGGTGCAAGCAAGTGGGAAAACGAAACAGGTAAGCAGAGAAGAGACAAACAACAACACAAAAAAACTCACGTCGTGTACACTGTACGGTGGTGCCCTGGTCTGACAGCGGCAGCTGGAAGTGGCAGTGAAATTCAGTGATCCCCTATACAAGCGGAGTGAAGAGCGTGAGTGTCAACAGTGAGCAGACACCGTTAAGTTGAGAGCGTATACGTTGTGAGAGCAGACGACAAACCACGAGCGAAATTAGTTTTTTTTCTGTGAAGGAATTTTACATTCTGTGAGGCTTGTTTGGCTTTTCGACGCACGGTTTGACACGTTGGTTTTGATTCATAAACTTGCAACAGTTTGAGCTTGGCAAAGCTTGCTCGACAGTCGAATAGGTGCGCTTCACTTTACCGAGGGTAATGTATTGTGTAAGTCAAAAACCCATAACCAATATCTACTTTCAGCAAAAACTCTAATATAGGACCTAGGGCACGGGAGGGTATTTTCAGTCCATTAAGCGATTGCTTCTATTTTTTCGGCCTATGGCCTAGTTCTAGTGGAAGAACAGGTGGTTTTGACGTTCTTTGAAAAAAAAATAGTAGATTACTTACAGTCTTGAGAAAATAGTTATAACATATTAAAATTGTATGTCGGCAAAGTATTTTTATTGACGAAAGAAGAGGCAAATAGACTGAATTTAGAAACCTGGTGATAATACCCTCGCGTACCCTATTTGTTTCTGAAAACAAATTAAAAGACTTCTTTGCTGGGTGTCTTAATAAAATCTGGAAATATAGGTAGATATTTTGCATCCGCAGTAATCAGGATTCTTTAAAAACATCGCATCTTTTGAAATATTTGATTTGATTGATGAAATATTTCACTTAAACAGAGGTCTGCACTACCGTCAATTGTGATCGATTTTTACATTCCATAGGTAGGGTATGTTGCTGCTTCGTCGTAATTGTCTATTCCCGTCCTATCCAACACAAATTATTAAAAATATCAGCATTTTTATGACACACAATTCAAAACTAGTTATTTCCTAGTATTTCAGTTTGTTTTCTATCATACACGATCAATCAAAGTGAGCTGAGACCTATTTAAATGCTTTTTATCATTAAAGAAAGCCTACCAGCCAAATTTCCTATGTTTTTTCGTGCGACGAAGAAGTAAATGTCTACTAATCGTTTTAATTTCCGTCATTCATAAATGAAAATAACTCTCGCAAGGCATCGTCGTTATTCTAAAGCCAGGAAAACTTGCGTGACCTGCAGAAATTTTGCCTAATAACATTTGTCATGCCGTCCTTGACAAATACATGCGCGTTAGCTTCGTAAACATTGTTGTGATTTTTAGTTCGGACGATGAAAAGTTTTGATGGACGGATTATAAAATGGTACGACGAATTTAAGAAATAAACTCAGTTGTGTAATTTCAATAAAATATGCTTTAATAATCGCTTTTCAGTGATTTCGATCCTCACGGATCGGAAGGTAAGTGTGTTTTAGTCAAATCAGCACAAGAACTTTTGGAGTATTCATTAAATCCATCCAAGAAATGATGAAAATTAGAATGACTTTACTTACTAGGACGGGAATTAGAAATAAACCCTAATCCTCAAGCAGCACATTCTTGATACTTTTAGTTGCAGTAACTTAGGCTTATACAAATTTGAAAAAAAGTTTGTCGCCCCCCCCCCCCCCTTCAAAAATTTTCAAAATGTGAAGGGCCAAAAAAATAAAGTGTATTATTATTCTGTTGCATTCGTTTGTGATAAACAGATTTTTTTACAGTTCAATGAGTGTACATCTCTAAATTACCCGATTTGGCCAAGTTAAAGTAATTATCGCGTTAGTCTCGATCAACTTTGCCTTTAATCAACTTCAATTCCTGCTGCAGGTCACAGGCGACTATTTTGCATAACGTTTAAGTTCCCGACGTCAAAAATTAGGGTGCTTCAGACGTTTGAATCCATTTCCTTTAAATTTTGTTACATTTTAATTTAACTTGTTTTAAAAGAACCGCCCAGTTAGCTTCGAGGTACGACGCCGGTCTAACAAGCCAGTTGTCTTATGTTCGAATCTCGGCTAGGCGGTGCTTGCTAGTTAGAGCCAGTAGGATTGAGCACTGGCCCCGTAATTTTCCTGTACTCTAATAGCCGGTTGCGAAGTCTGTCGATAAAGAAGGGTAATGTCAAAAGACGGTATAAACCCATGGCTTTGCTTTGCTTTTTTTTTGAATTAGATTGAGGCAACAATCAAATAAACTATCATATTAGTGAAATTTAGTACCGCTTTTGACGGAGGTATTCCTAACTGCAGTGGGATTATTTTTTCTAATCACAGGTACTAGATAAGTTAAAAATGGAAATAAGACCAATCATAAACGACAAACGGTGCTTTCGGGGCTTCAAATTGGTCGTTTTATGCTGTAATGTCCAAGTACCTACCCTATTTTTAGATGTTTGGAAAGTAAAACTTAAAGACAAAATATTTTATTATGAACTAGCTGACCCGACAAACTTCGTATTGCCACAAATTAACCTGTGTTGTACATAAATCATGAATCTCGGATGATCTTTGTCACAATCTCGAGTTTTGCAAGCCCCCCAGTGGGCGGCGCTTCCGACGGCGGGTTACCGGCAACACTCGCGACCGTCTCGTCCTGAATGATCTAGTGTTACTATAGATAGTTTTTGTGGTCTTGTATTGACTAATGTTTTATGGAAGAGTCTCGAATTTCTCGAATTCGATTAGTTTTTGAGTTTCGCAAAAATTTCTGTTTTATTTGTATGAGAGTCCTTATCCCCCTACCACAGGGGTGAGAGGTCTCTAACTATCGTAAAATAAATTCAAGACTGCAAAATCTCCCACATGCCAAATTTGGTTCCATTTGCTTGATTAGTTCTCAAGTTATAAGGAAATTTGAATTTCATTTGTATGGGAGCTCCCCTCTTAAAAGGGGAAGGGGTCGTAATTCACATAGGAAAAATTTCTGCCATCTAAAACTCCCACATGTCAAATTTGGTTCCATTTGCTTGATTAGTTCTCGAGTTATGAGGAAATTTGTTTTTCATTTGTATAGGAGACCACCCCCACTCTTAAAGTGGGGAAATCCATAGAAAATATACCATAGAAAATATTCTTGCCTACAAAAACACCCACATGATAAATTTGGTTCCATTTGCTTGATTAGTTCTAGAGTTATGAGGAAATTTGTATTTCGTTTGTATGAGAGCCCCCCCTATTAAAAAGGTAAGGGGTCCTAATTCATCATAGAAAAAATGGTTGCCTCCAAAAACACCCACATGCCAAATATGGTTCCATTTGCTTGATTAGTTCTCGAATTATGAGGAAATTTGTATTTCATTTGTGTAGAAGCACCCCCTCTTAAAGCTGGGAGGGGTCCTAATTCACAATAGAAAATATTTTTGCCTCCAGAAACCTCCACATGCCAAATTTGGTTCTATTTGCTTGATTAGTTCTCGAGTTATGAGGAAATTTGAATCTCATTTGTGTAGGAGCCCCCCCTCCTAAAGTGGGTAGGGGTCCCAATTCATCATAGAAAAAATTTTTGTCTCCAAAAACACCCACGTGCCAAATTTGGTTCCATTTGCTTGATTAGTTCTCGAGTTATGAGGAAATTTGTATTTCGTTTGTATGGGAGCCCCCCCTCTTAAAGTTGGGAGGGATCCTAATTCACCATAGAAAATATTCTTGCCCTTGAAAACTTTCACATGCCAAATTTGGTTTCATTTGCTTGATTAGCTCTCGAGTTATGAGGAAATTTGTATTTCATTTGTATAAGAGCCCCCCCTCCTAAAGTAAGGAAGGGTCCCAGTTCATCATAGAAAAAAAATTTGTCTCCAAAAACACCCACGTGCCAAATTTTGTTCCATTTGCTTGATTAGCTCTTGAGTTATGAGGAAATTTGTATTTCGTTTGTATAGGAGCCCCCCCTCTTAAAGTGGGGCGGGGTCCTTATTTACCATAGAAAATATTCTTGCCCTCGAAAACTTTCACATGCCAAATTTTGTTCCATTTGCTTGATTAGTTCATCAGTTATGCGGAAATTTGTATTTCATGTGTATAGGATCCCCCCCTCCTAAAACGGGGAGGGGTCCCAATACATCATAGAAAAAATTTTTGTCTCCAAAAACACCCACGTCCCAAATTTGGTTCCATTTGCTTAATTACTTCTCGAGTTATGAGGAAAATTGTGTTTCTTTGGTACAGGAGCCCCCCTCTTAAAGTGGGGAGGGGTCCTAATTTACTATAGAAAATATTCTTGCCCTCGAAAACCTTCACATGCCAAATTTGGTTCCATTTGCTTGATTAGTTCTCGAGTTATGAGGAAATTTGTATGGAAGCCCCCCCTTTTAAAGATGAGAGGAGTTATAATTCCCCTTATAAAGAGGGGAGGGGTCTCAATTTACCATAGAATAAATTCTTGTCACCGAAAACACCCACATGCCAAATTTTGTTCTATTTGCTTGATTAGTTGTCGAGTTATGCAGAAATTTGTGTTTCATTTGTATGGGAGCCCCCCTCTTAGTGAGGGGAGGGGTTTCTAACCATCACTAAAACCTTTCCTGGCCCCAAAAAACCTCTACATGCATATTTTCATGCCGATTGGTTCAGTAGTTTTCGATTCTATAAGGAACATACGGACAGACAGACAGACAGACAGAAATCCTTCTTTATAGGTATAGATTGGATACATGTAGAAAGGATGTAGCTGAACTGTTCGAAACATGCAATTTTCTGACTATTGGCATGTTATGATTATCATTGGGATCAATGGTGGCTCCGACCATAATACCATAACCACTCCTGCCAAAAGAAAGTTGAAAACTTTTAAAGATTGGCTCGGTTTGAACTAAAATTTATATACTGTACAAAATTTTCGTAGTAAATTTTTATTATTATGGAAAAATAAACACTGTTTTCTTCGTTTCTGTTTAGTTATTGTAGGTTTGACGTTCGAAACTTACATTCCTCAGTGGAACAATTTTTCATGCTCCAGCGGAAATTCGTCATAGGAAAATTCACTTCGTCATAGGCAAGATTTCTTTCATTTATCATGGACAGACAGCAATTATTTACAAAAATCTATGCACGTATTCTTTGAGCCGTGTCCAAGAGCCACCCAACTACTATAAAAATCACGGTTTAAATCACGGCTCAAAATTTCAAGTAGTTACTTTTCGTCATACTTAAGCTTCTCTTCGTCATACAAAACTGGTTGGAAAGCCAACAGGATTTCTAGTTTTTGAACAAATATTGAAAAATAATAATTTTCTAGCATAATCTTTTGCTCGATAGCGAAGAGACAATCCATAAATATCAATACAAGGTGGGTTTGACAGTAATTCGCAACGAAATTGGTTATAATGTTGGTTTCTTGTCGATATGTCTGGAAAGCAGTCGAAGACCCGCCGTAGACGTACCCCTCCAGCACCCTACTAAAACGTTTTTTTGAATAGTTGACTATCGAAAAAAAAATCAAGTGTCGAAAATATTCGAGGAGTGTATCATCCTATAAATACGAAAGTGAAGCAGATGCTGAAGAAGAAGCCGAAAACTACGAAGCCACAAACTAGGACAGGGCATGCCATCTGGCTTCTTACTCTTCTTTTCTTTATGGCCGCCATCCCGATTGAAAATTCTTTGTACACTCTGCGCCATGGTTGCCTGCACATATTACTTTAAGAATCACTTCGTTTGGCGGACAACAGCTTCGGAATGCGCCGCAGTTTATGCGATTGAAATCATGTTTTGCATTTCATTTTGAAAATTAAAATTCGTTTTCAAACAAAACTAACATACAACTACAGAATACAAAAGCAATCAAAATTCGGAAATAATATTACTCATCTTTGTATTCCCACTAATGAGTTTTAGCAACACTGAAAGTGATACGGCGTTATATTTTCCAACCAAAACAGCTTCTAATTTTTGGGATTACGAGCTCGTTTTCGCCCATTGTGCAACGGTTGCATGTTACTTTCAGTTCAGCCAATCAGGAATTGGGTCAATTTTGGGTCAACACCGCGGTTGACACTTGGCTCGTCCTGTCCTAGGCCACAATCTATAAAACTTTTTATCCGTTTATGTTCCTCTTCAGCTGATCTGCGAAAACTAAATAATGTTTACATTTTCACACTTGAACAGTAAACAACCATGGATGTTCCCATAGCAACTCCTTCAGGGCGAACCTGCAATGAATGTCAGAAGATTGTGCCCAACAGTCACCATTATCGTTCGTGGAAAGCTGGATTTTCTTCTCTAACTGTGGCTCGACGAATATGAATGTCACAAGGATTTAATCAGAATTTAAGATATGTTCTGGATCGAAGTAATAGAAAAACCGCCAACTGAAGCATAGAAATTGTATCGCGATTAACTGACGAGATTTTCATGTGTCATTATAGATAATGAAGCTTACATCGTTGCAGATTTTAGACAACTTTCAGAATTGGCGTTCTACTCTGCAATGGCTAAAACTGCAACATCTGAATATTTCAGGGCAACAAAAACTGTCTAAATTTTCTACCTTGTATGTATGACAAGCAATTCGCACTAGTGAGAGAAAAACTCATAACTCAATCTATCATCAGAACAGAGACAATCAACGAGAAAAATTACTAGTAGGAATGCCTTCAAAAGCGGTTGCAGCCTTTAATCAGAAACCATCATGATGATTCTTTGATCGTGACAAATTGGTATGAAGCTAATAAAGTAATTATCGTGCCAAAACTAGCTAATTGTTCTGAATGGCGCCAATCGAAAAATGGGCTCTGATGAAGAGGGCTTTTTCCGGAAAGAAAGAGGAATGGTTAAAAATGCCAGCATTTTAAACAAATCTGGACCAGAGCTACCAATAAGATCACTGATTACTGATGATTTTACAGTTACGCCCTTTCGAAAAGTTAGTGCCAATATTTGTGAGGTATCCTAAAATTTTATTACAATTTTTGGTTAGTTTAGCTAGCTAGACCATAGCTAGATTTCATAGAAATGGAAAGGACAAAACATAACGAATTATTCTGAAATCATTCTTTTATAAATTTGATATTTTCATTTAACCAAATAACCTTTCAGTCAGATTTTATCGTACAGCCACGAACTCACTTGTTTCGATCTACGTCTAAATAGGCTCGACTCAGATTAATGCGGTCAGTAAAAGGTGACGTAGTTCCTAACTAACGGCTATAAAGTATGTATATAGCACTGAATTACGATCTACGATGGTAACCGAATCAAAGTTCGATCGCAACCGTAATCCTATCACTGGTAAAGTAAAGTTTTCTGCGATTCTCGAGTAGCCCCCCTATCTAATAATTTCCAAAGCATAAATCAAATTGTACTTACCTTCGATCAACGGTGGACAAACAAAGGTAGTACATCAATGGATTTTCCAGCTCCGGACAGGGAAATCCAATCCCGTGGAAATACTCCAGCATTGCTCTGGTTCCGCCCGAATAGACAGCTCCTCCCAGACAAAGGAACAGAGCCCTGCAGATAGCATCAAATAAGTTATCATTTATTTACATTAACCAACATCACATCGAACTTACCTATCCAGAAACGGAAACACATCCGAACGAGGTTTCTCCATTGAAAGCAGAATTCCACAACCCGTCTTCTTGGCCGAGTTAGAGAGAATGCTTATCAGCAGATAAGCACTCAGCGGATCCAGTCCCTGGGTCGGTTCGTCCAGCAGCAGCATAACTGGATCCCGAACCAGCTGAATTCCTATGGCCAACCGGCGTGTCTCACTGATATTCAAATTTTCCACCTTCTTGTGGGACACCTGCGACAGTGCCAGATCAGCCAACACCTGGCGTACCTTCGAGCTTTTCAGATAGCCGCCCAGAATGGTTGGCGTGTAGTTCAGTGTCTGCGAGACCGTCAGTCCGGGCACGAAGGTACAGGCATGTGTCACGTACCCGCAGCGTTGCTGAAACAGCGATTTCGTCAACGGAGACCCGTTCAGCAATACCTGCCCGCGTGAGGATCCTTCCGAACGGCGAGCGATAACGTCCAGCAGGGCCCGCTTGCCGCTACCTTTGGAGCCCAAAATGGCCATCACTTCTCCGCTTTTTACCGTTAGGTGGACCCCCTTCAGGACCAAGGCTGATTGTCCCCCACCATTGAAGCAACCTCCGGTGTCGACCTGGGGGGAATGAAAACATAGGGTAAGTATGTTGAAATTGGATGTTTTGTTAGGAACAACTATTCAATTATATCTTGGACAAATTTAGAGACATTAATATAGAATAAAGATTTTTGACCTAGAACTACGTCTTATCGCAGGGTGTCATTACCAAATGTGCATTTAGGCCTGTGCTGCGCCAGAAAAGTGGAACATTTTAAACGCTAATAGTTATTCCAATTCAGAACGGATTTTGATAGTTTGCATACCATTCGACTCATAAAAGATTCAGTATTTATCTGGTTTTTAATAAATGATTGATCTTTAATTGCTAGATAGTGTGAAAGTTAACCAAAGCTTTTGAGGTAAAATTTCCTCATACAATTATAGACTTGGAGCTATCGAATATTGAATGGAAGATTCACGAATTTTGTTTTGTGGGCAGGACAGTCAAGAGACAGGAAATACCATTCCTTCCTGTGCTGTATCCTCCCACAACACTGTACACTATCCGCCATGGCTTTACACAGTCTTGTTAGCTTCCCGTGAAAGCCGTTTTCGTCCATAATAATACACAGCTCTTCACGGTCGATAGTATCATAGGTTACCTTGAAATCTATGAATAGCTGGTGTGTTGGGACTCAGTATTCGTGACTTTTGGAGGTTCTGTCGCAACACAAAGGTTTGTTCCGTAGTCGTTTACCCGTCCATAAAACCGGCTCAAAAAATTCCCACGAATCTATTTGCTAGTGGCGATAGAAGGCGAAAATGATCGACGAAAACACATTATAGGTGGTGTAGAGAATGGTGGTCGCTCGATAGTTCTCACATTCCAACTTGTCGCCCTTCTTCTATATTGGACAAATTATTCCCTCCTTCCACTCCTCCTTCAGTAGCTGTTCTGTTTCCCAGATTCTGACTATCAGCCGGTACAGACAGGTGGCCAATCTATCTGGGGCCATCTTGCGATATTTACCAGCTGTCTTGTTGTTCTTGAGCTGCTTGATGGCTTCTATCACTTCATCTATTGTGAGGTTTGCACATTACCATCACCCACCGTACTGATGTAGTCATTCTCCCTGCTGTCTTGGCATTTCATATAAGCACCATTGCAGTGCTCCTTCCACTTTTCGATCACCTCATGTTCATCCGACCAGATCCCTCCGTCTTTATCCCGACATGTTTTGGCTCGCGGCACACAGCGTTTGCGGGATTCCTGTGAACGATACAGCTGTTCTATGTCCTCGCACTCCATTTCTTCCAGTCGGCGATTTTTATCCCGGAAAAACTGAGTTTGTACTTTGCTTCTGTCTACATCGTTCCACGTTTTGACGGGTCCCCTGCTGCAGCATCGACGCCTGCGCTGCATTCTTCTCGTCTAACATTATACGCCGACTCCTTTCAGCAAACCCAATGGCATACTACACTCTTGATGGCTATCCTAGCAGTTCTCGAGAGGGACTTCATTTAGCTCACCCTTACCCGGCAGCGCAGCCTCAAGGCATTACGCTTACTCACCCAACAAACACCGAAACGGAATTAAAATGCTACTGATTTAGTTACAGCTGATTTAATTCTGAATGCAGGTGGTGAACGCTGAATAAATTTAAGCAAAGGCCTCTGTATTCTATAAGTGTTTAAGTAGCCAACGAATGCGCTGTAAATCAGCTGCTTCACATAATAGTGTCACAAGCTGATTGGGTGCATCTTCAACCTTTCCACAAATCGTCAATATTCTCATTAATTGTGCTACACTAGCTGAATAAGCGATTTGTCATCTTAATAAAAAAGCCCTCCTAAGAAACATTTATGCGCTGAATAAACATTTTAGCAGCCATTATTATTCAGCCGTAGCTGAATATGCGTCGAATTAAATTTATGTAAACAATTCTACAATACTTATTCAGCCGAAATTGGAGAGCTTATTCAACCTATTTTGTTTGAGGCAGAAAAAAACACTTTTTAAGCAATTATATCGCCCTTTACACAACCTATGTGCCCCTTGTTTCCAGCTTTGCGCAAGTTGGTTATTTAAAAACGCGCAAAAGCCTCTATTAGGCTCCATTGCAGCTTCGACAGCAGCTATTAGCAAGCCCGAAGCATGATAAAATCACCAAATTTAGATGTTTAAGAGCTGAAAAAACATTTTTATTTCTAAAACTAAACCATGGTTCAGCCACAGCTTGAATAAATTCAGCAATAAAAGCGTTTGATCGGCCTAAAATTGTTACTTGGGCCACTGCTTTCAAGGCTGCAATGGAGCTTAATAGAGGCTTTTGCGCGTTTTTAAATAACCAATTTGCGCAGTGCTGTCAATTCTATTTTTAGAACGAGAAATAGTTTTGCAATGCTTTTTCAGTCGCTTAATCAACGTCTCATCAACCTTTATGCAGCCAAAAAAATTATTTTTTTTTAAATTCATATAAACGCATATTGTACATTTCTGTAACAGCTGAATTTTGCGCGATAATAAATTTACTGAACACAACAACCTTACTCTCTCATGCATCTCAGTTTCTATTGTGTTTATCGCTAATCGCAATATAACGTTTGACACCTGAACCAATAAATAGTTGGTAAACATGGTTTTTATTTATTGCGTTCATGTTGCGAAATTTTTTTTTTCGAATTGAAATGTCGCAAATATATCAGCTCCTGGCTCTCGGCCAGGCTTTTCATAAAGCCCTATAAATCAGCCACGTAGCCAGAAAGGGGGACCCGGAGACCCAATTTTGATTTTAACTGTTTTATATGCATATTTTTGCGTTTAGAACTACACTACATTAAATGTATTATATTTATAAGCAGTAAGGTATGCATATAATGTACTAGGAGCCAAGATAGGGCTCCTGGCCCCCACCTCTGGCTACGTGGCTGCTATAAATGTATCTTTATAGGGCTTTAGCTTTTCAGGGCTCTCGGATGACTGGTAGTAAGATGCTATGGAGAGGTATAGGAAATGTTTTTTTTATCAAAATTAGGCAGAAGTCATAAAAATTAAGTAGAACAGAGTAACTGTACCACAAATAAATATGATTAGTGATTGTTTTCCAGATAGGTAAACATAAATAAGTGAGAAATTTTGATTTTACTACCACTAGAAACGCGCCATCTCTTGAAAAGCAACGGTTCCTATTGGGATTTGCAGACCAGACTTCGAAAGGCTCCATTGTTCCTTTACCGAACATTTTTATTCTGCAAAGAGTTAGTGCACTGCACTGGCAGAGCAGATATTCTGCGGTTTCGCCATCGAATTCGCAGAGTTGGCAAGTATCATTGTCCAGACTACCAATCGTTTTGAGATGGCGTTTGCTCGGACAGTGACCGGTAAATAGTCCTATTATTATACTTAGTTCGGTTTTCTTCAAATTAAGCAATGATAGGTTTTTTACGGTATGGCTGTATAAAGCGCTTTGACTGTTTTAGGGTACCGCCAGAGTGCAAGTGACGCGACGCGACATTTCTTGCTATAGTTATACGCGCAGCCCTTTTTCGCCCGAAGCAGGACTGTGCATTTAGCGACATAAGAGCAAAGTCGTGTCGCGTTTACTCTGGACGGGGCCTTAGTCTTGTAGAGGATTTCCAATTTTCCTCTATTGTTTTGTGTTACCATGCACGAAGTTCGGATTTAAGTGCGCTTGGTGACACACTACAGAACGGTTCTGGGACGATAAAGTCCCTAGATGAACCCTGCCTCGCTAAATATCGGCTTTTTCGTTTCCTTCCACTCCGCAATGGCCAGGAACCCAGTAAAGGTTTTTTTTTGTGTGTGGATATTATCACTACGACCAGCATTTTGATCTATTGTGATCTTATCCAGGTGTTGTTCCAGGTGTGTTTTCACTCCTTTTGTCCCTCTACTTTTCAACCAATCTAGCTCTAGAGCCAGATAGTGCGGAGACTAGTTATAATTTGTCCTTGGACAAGAGGCTTCATTCGCACCCCGAGCAAGTATCATTCTTATAACCAGCCCCGGCTAAAGGCTTCATGGTCGGTAAAGCAGAGTTCAGCACAGAGTGAAGGTGTGTATGTGTGTATGTATGTGTTCCTTAGTACTTATGCATTACCAATCTCGTTCCTAGAACCAGGAAGCGGAACAAGCTATAATTTGCCCTTGAACAAGAGGCTTCATTCGCACTTCAACACTTACAACTTGCCCTGGCAAGAGGCTTTCATTGTTAGTAAATGCAGAATGCAGAAGGAAGGATGACGAGGGGCCTGGGAAAAAACCCATGCTAAAGTCACTTAACATCGAATGGCCTGATTCTACTAAGATGCGAACCCACGACCACTCGCTTGTCAAGGCAGATTCGGTAACCTTGCGGCTACAGGGCCCCCCAGTAAAGGTTTACTTGATTCTTTTTCGTTAGTTGCGTCAGTGAGAGCGTACACTCCCATACTAGCTTTGAGTTACAAGTACAAGTGTTGATTTTATAAGCAAGAGAAACGAGAGTATTTCCGATATTTTAATCACTATTTACTATAGTTGCACGATGCCGCAAGTGCACGATAAAACTAACCTACAAAGTTATAAATGTTTATTTAGGCATTTCATTGTATGACAATTTCAGTAAATGCTTACGTTTAATATTTCTCGTATCTGCTTAATTATGTTCAATTGATGTATGCACAAAGATATTAAAAACTATAAATGTTTAAAATTAAAAAAGAAGAAAACTTATACACTTTAATTCTACTATGTGTATTTTATTCACGACAGATACGTATTTCGCCTTCGACTTGCAGGCTTCCTCAGTGTCTGTTTTCGAACTCCTCGAACTATAAATATATTTTAATATATTAAGTAAAGAAAACTGGTATAAGGTTAAAGATTTTGTTTCTCACCACGGCATGAATGTAGGCTTTGCTACCGTAAATGTACGTTTTCGCTATCGTTTGTATATATAGAATCACTGCTAAATGTTTTAGATATAATATAATTTTAAGAATGAAATAATTATTATTTTAGAAAATTCACCTTAGATTCACTTTAAAACAATCACCTTAAATTTACTACTATCGTCTTCTAAAGTGTTAAGAAATATTTGTTCTAATCGCTAACGGAAGCAGAACTGTTTATCCCGCTTATCAAGCTATCTGTCTGCTAGAAATTTATCTGACATTTAACCATCGTGACCAGGGTTCTGACTTTAAGGCCTATTGCTTGACGTGGCGCAAGTGACAACAAGCTTTAAGTGCTTTAAGCGCTGCTTGACTGTCAGACAAAAATACATATGTTAACATATCTATAATTTCTAACCAGGCAGACACGTGTACATTCGTAGATTGCATATATTTCACCTTGGAACACTGTGGGCCAGTGTCCCATTGGTGTTGAAATATTTATTCCTGGGCTTGTGATGCCAGCTCCAGTAGATATTTATTTTTGACCCTTCTGCACAGAAAACGACAGAGCCCTGTCGGATACTCGGGTCTCCTTGTTCCCAAGTACCCCGTCCGGATTCTATTATTTTGAAAGGCTTTACGAAGTTTGTCTTTGTTTCCATCCAATCTTCGTTGTTGATTTTGATTTTGAAAAATTTTAAGGATTGACAGTTGGCTACTTATATCTCCATCACTAACTTGTTTGTGACGTGTTATTTTTAGTGCACGTTTCTCCGCCTCCAACTGTATTTCCTGATGGAGGGAGGGGTAAAAATGCAAGATTGCGTCTAAGGCTTTTGATGGTGATGGTGAGCTTCTGACTGCATCGGTAATTAAATTACACGCTAGCCTTAGTTTGCCTAACTTTAATTAGGTGGTCCTTTCTTTTACCTTTGGCCATCATACGAGTGAGGCATATGGTAGTCTTGGTCTGATAATGGCTAAGTATAACCGAACATCTTAGCGAATTGTTAACAAACAAGACTCACTGTGGCACAAAACTTTCAAGTTATGTTTGTTATGTTATGTCAAGTTTCTCACAAAAAAAACATGTTTAGCTCAAAGGTAATTCAAGAAATTGGCACAAGAGAGCTAGTTCTTGTTTTAAAACATATTTGAGAATCAAGAAAAGCATGTTAGCCGTGCTAAAATACTAAAAAACTCATTTGGATTACCATAATGGATGCTATTTACTATGTTCCGTACTTCTAAAATCGATTTCAGCATCCGAAAGAAACAATGTTGAAATTATGAATTATTAATTATTAAGCAACAAGCAAACTAATAATTAAAAATTCAAATACCTCAAAACTGATTTTCCAAGTCATATTTTTGTTGTATAATAGCTTATCACGCACTTGTTCCACAGGAATTAGCTGTACAATAGTTTAAAAAGCTATTACCCAACAAAAATGTTACTTGGGTTACATAATCAACAAATATTAGTCGTTTTATTGCAGAGATTGCATCTTTTTTTCTGGCAGTTAAAACACACCCACATGCAACGCCAATTCAACTTCTCATTGTTATTTCATTTTGTTGGAAGGAGAATCACGTGCAAATCCAGTACAGTAATGTTCCGATTTTGTCTACCCTCGATTGTGTCTACCCCAGATTTAATAGGTTTTTTATCCCGATTTTGTCAGCCTATAAATTTTGTTTAATTTTTGTGCTTTTAAACATGATTTATAAGACTTTTCAGCCTGCTTGAAACTATTCTGATTCTCTGGGGAGAGTTTTTGAATAAAATGATGCCTTCTTGCGAGTAATTCAGGGTCAAAACTAGGGCATTTTTATAGTAAAAGTTCTATAGTTCCTAAACAAGCTAAACAAGATAGAGGTATACAGTTGGATTTCGAATTTGGCAACAAATGCGTGTAGCCTATGTTGCCAAAATCGAAAGCGTGTTAAAATCGAGACCCTTTTTCGATATGAAAAAATTTAATGTAAATGCTTCAAAAATTGACTAAATATCATTAATCAACGATTGCAACCATTTTATATTTAAAATGCCCGCTAAGAGCTATTCGTCCGGTGCAAATAAGTTATTGACACCCTGCGGTAAGACGTAGTCCTACGGCAATAAAAATATTATTGTTTGAAACCACATAACTTTTTTTCACGAACATACTGAGGGCATCATTTCTTCGCCATTTAAAGCATGTATGCAGAAACTGATTGATATTTAAGCATATTTTTGGAAGTAAAATATCTTGTGTTTCCAAAAACGAATACTTTTGTTGCCAAAATCGAGGCATGCCAAAATCGAACCATGCCAAAATCGAAATCCAACTGTACTATATTCAGCAATGTTGTGTATTTTTACTATTTATACAACTTTGTAAAACAGGAAAAAGTCATACAACTACAAAACAACTAAAATAGAATAACTGATTTTAACGATTTTTCATTTATAAGGAATAGGATTTTTTATCTTTGCTGAAGAGATGGATGGTTACTGTCTTCAGCAAAATTTCTTGTAATAATATGCTGTAAAACTTTGCAGAACACATCAATGTGTTATATGGGGGGATTAATCCAGGGATGGTTCGATCACTTTGACTCAATTTTGATTCATTTGACAGTAGCGTCGTAACCAAGCAAAATTTGGCAAATTGATATATGGGACATTTGTAGATAATAACTAGATCTACAATTTTGCTTAATAAAGTGTTGCTGTATCTTTTGTAGTTACGGTGCTACAATGCTAGTACCGCATTAGTAACTAAATGAACGTTCATTTAGTTACTAAAGAGGTACTAGCATTGTAGCGCCGTAACTATAAAAGTTACAGCAACACTTTATTCTGCAAAATTATAAACAATAACGAGTTCTACAAATGTCTCATACTTAACTTTGTCAAATTTTGCTCGGCTGAGACGGTAGTGTCAAATGAATCAAAATTGAGTCAAAGTGATCGAACCATCCCTGGATTAATCAAAATTTGAAATCCACTGGACAATAGAACTTTTAATTTTATGAAACTCTTCCAAAGGTTCCATAAACCTAAAACCAAGATTTCCAGCTCAAAGCTAATGCGCACCAAAAAAGCTCAATGAGATTCATTGAGCTTTCGGTTGACCAATTGAGGGTTAAAATTTAATTTTTAGTAGAAGTTTATATATTGCAAGGTCTTAAGTCCTGAATTTTGAAAAAAATTTCCCGATTTTGTCAGCCCAAAATTGAACATGGGGCTGACAGAATCGGAACATTACTGTATAGTAAACAGAATTCCAATGGGAAAAAAGCTAGCTCGCAGTGATGCAGTCGTTTAGCACTTAGCATAGGCAATGTAGTATGTAAACATTCCTTAATACCACCGGATGAAACATGTTTTCAGTTTCCTTTGTTTTGCTTCATTTCACCGCAAAACAAAAGTGACTTGAATGCCTCCGTTAGTGCAAACCCACAGCCAGCGGATCACGTTCACAGATCCGCGTGATTAGAGCAAACGCATCCCAGGCACTTCCATGCATGCAGAGCCTGCAGAGCACGGAATCGAGTGCTGCCCGACATGTCAACCGAAAAAGGTCACGTCGTTGCGCATAGCCTCAAAGAACAAAACTTACCTCGGTGGTATGGTAAATATTATGTGCCTCCAGCACGTAGTCACTGCCGATCATGTTGTTGATTACTTGCTCGATCCACAAACCGCTAACTCTCTCTCCGCTGGAACACACGACTAAATAAAACAACACAAAGCGAATCCACACACACCGCACCAGCACCACCTTACGGAACCGCTATCTCCGGGTCGGGTCGGCGAGATGCTCGAAAGAGAGGTTTCAAGAGAAAAGCAAGAACCGCAACTTCGCAGAAACCACCCTGAAAACACAACTGGCACACTGCGCGGTCCGTTCGCGACTGATTTGTTGCTGTTTGCAACCGCCCCGGTCGGGTCGGGTCTCCCGTATCCGCGATCGACCGCGATGCGGCTCTCGCGTTTTCGAACCAATGTTCGAAAATCGTACACTACCGAAGCTACGGAAACAGAGTGTTGAATGCACTGTTAAAATTATTTTCCACCAATTTTGTTTAGTGTACTTTAGGAACATCAAATTGCTAAAATTTAAATTTCTGTTACTCAAAATTTGAGTAATTTAATTACGTTTATTTAAGGTATTCGGGAGTTCAAGTCTACTTCGAATGTGTTTCTTCCAGCTTAAGTACAACTCATCACAACAGTTTTTGGTTAACTTTTTCGAACTCTCTCCGTCCATTACACACGCCTACCAACAAACAAACGGACACAGCGTTGCTCCCGTCCCGATGGACAACGACTGCACGATCGCAAAAGCGTTTCCGCGCGAGAGACCTCCGCCGCTGTCAACATCGCTGTTCGGCGATCGTCCGCTCAGTTGAGGTTTCACTTCGGTGCCAGCTAGGCAAAATATCTTTTTCTTGCCGTCGTTTCCAGCTACAGCTAGTTTCCAAAAAAGTGTCTACCGCCCAGAGGGGGCTACCGTGTGGAACCAATCGGGGCCCACTTTTCCTGTACGAATCGGTGGTATCTGAGACGCGCTGATCGCGATAAGAAGTAACCCAAAAAAGTGGACCGAAATTTCTCCTGCTTGCGGATTTTGGCTGGTGCAGGTACGCAATTAAAGGTCACCGAAAGCAAAATAATAAACCAAGTGGAGTACGTTCTGTGGACGTTCTATCGAACAGTGCTGAAAGAATCGTATAGTAGATACGTGTGAGTTTGACGTTTTGAATTTCTATGGTGGATATATTTACCGCAGCAGTTGAATGAAGTTAAATTGAAGGTTAAGCCTATTGTTTCACGGCAACGTCAAACGAACGCGTGAATAATTTAAATGCAGTTTAGAGTGCTAATCGCCCCGTGTTCGTTCGGCAGTAAAATAGGTGACAAACAAAATAGTCGTCAAGCCTGAAGGCAGCACGAAATACGGTCATTTCTTTTGAAACTGGTTGTGTCGGCCCGAGTGATCGGTCGGTGGTGCTTGTGAAAGAAAAGAGTAGAAGAAAATTGATTTTGTGTTACCCCGAGGGACGACGCGGAGAAATTCCTCTTGGATTAAAACATCGTTATCTGGTTTTTTCTCTGTACATATGTGTATGTGATTGGCCGTCTGATTTCTGTGTTAGTGAACGAAAAAAATCGGGTTCGTCGTCGCCGCACACCGGGAAGACAAATTCTTCTCCTGCTGTTGCTGTTACTTGGATTGGAATGAAAAGTAGGCAATGATTTGTACGCTTTGAATGACTTGGCCGATCTGAATAAGAGGCAAAATATATTGACCTCATTTTCGACCCATGCTCTACTGAACCATCATTATCTAATATCGCGGCGATTGGTCTTTGTTTTCAATGTACTTAAGACCGAAGGTGATTCGAAACTAACTGTATGAAGTGTGATTCCGGCCACAGAGAGGTGATCTAATCGAAACCACCTCAAGAGGAACAACGACAGTAACTAAGCGAGAGATTAAAACTCGGAACAATAAAAAAAAAGAATCCGTGGGTGGTGGCGTTCTCATCGGAATCACAGACACACGAACCGACGAAGCACTTTGCTGGAACGGGCTTGATCTGATGAATTTTCTAGCTGGAAAATACATAAAGGATTAAAGTTGCCGAACGAACCAACGAAAACAACAACAACAAAATTAAGCTCGCCCGATTGTGAAGGCGTGAACTGGCAACCTGAAGGTGAGTGAACTGTTCTTTTTTAGGTGTTTTTAATGTTTAGTTTTTCGTCACGTTTCGCGTAAACGTGGATTTGTATTATTTTTTATGATCTTATATAAAAAAACCCGAAATCTTTGTTATGAATCAGGTAAAGCAATGACACACTATGACATAGAATGTCGAATTTTGAATAAAACAAAATTCAACCAGTACCTAACATCTGATATTACACTAAGCCTAAAGTTTTTAATACAACGGATCAATTTTGTTCAAAGCAAAACACTAAAGATTCATTAAAAATCCTAATAAATCTTTCGAAATAAAATTTCCCCCTACATTTTCCGCGCAATTACTTTGCTTTCCAAGCAAGGACGACCATCAGATATACCAACTGAGTAAGCTAGAAGTAAACCATGAAAATGTTTAGTAGCAAGGAAAAGACTAACGAATTACAAGTAAGCGCTGATTCACTGCCTATTTCGCAAAGGTCGATAAAGTTCCAAAGAACTGCACATGTAGCTTTCATCATCCACGTTAAGGGGGCATAAATGCACTAAAATGTTTGAATATATCACTTGGTTTTTATTTCAGATTCGGATTCTACAAACATTTCCGCTTGTTTTGATGCTAAATTTTGTAATGATCCGACCACGGCGGAAAGTGTACAAAAACTATCATAACTACACATAAGTATTCCAGTGCCACACGGAACAAACTTGTCGTAACAAAACTCCGCTCCTGTAAAAATACACTTTTCAAATTTTATGTACCTTTCTCTCTGAAATCAACTAACATTTTGTAACAAACGTTTTTTTTTTATTTTGTTGGTAAACGTTTGGAAAAGAGTTTTATTACTTTTGAGCTTTGTAAACAAAACACAGTTTCAGGAAAAAAGAAGAAAAATAGAATGCTGAAAAAATAAAATTTTGTTTTTTTTCCTCTTTTCTCTGGCAGTGTTTTGTATACAAAGCTTGAAAGTCATAAAAGTTTTCTACAAACTTCTACTGACAAAAACAAAACTAAAGTTTGTTCGAATACGTTGATTAGTTTCCGAGAAAAAGGTACATAAAGTTTGAAAATTGTGTATTTCCAAGAAAATAATACACTATTTTACTGGCCAATTGCACCCGGAAACTGAAATGTTAAATAGATTCTAAATCTGTTTAGCCCCGAGTTGGCTTGCCATGTTCATTATTCTACGCATCTGCAGCGAGACCTGGATAAGTCCCGCACTCTTACCCACGTTTGTAACCGAGGACGTAAGACAAAGAAGAAAAGAACAAGTGAAGTTAAATCTGAAAGTGATAGATCCTAGTGTGGGGCACGCGGGCTTCGTGAGCGGGTTGTGCAGAAAGACACTACGAGCAGCGATGGCCCGTTTTGCTGAATAAAAATCCATAGTTTTACCGTCTGTGTTTTTAAAACAAAGGGTTATAATTTTGTTTCAAACTATGAAACAGGCAAAATTTGATAAAATTTTAAATCAAATTATTGGTTCAAATAACAGTTTATCCGACATTTGTGGTGCGTGTGTGTCATTTGAAGGTTTATTAGTATAAAGTATTTGTTAGTTTCGCTGAAAAGTATAAATTACTGTTTAAAGGGCCGCTAATAAAAAAAAGTATAAATTATTTTCGATGTGCACTGTTTTCTGATAACCTAAACTTTCTTTTCACACGGACGAACTCCGCTTCATTTCGTCTAGATGGGTGATCATTTTTATCGCATGGGCATTGTTCTTTATTGTATTTGAAGAAAATTGATACCTTTTTGAATCAAATCAGTGCATGATGCATTGGAAATTTTCTCCAATTTATTCAAGAAGGCATACTTCCGACTTTTGTTGGTCGCCTTTTTCTTGACTTTTTTGTCTTTTTTGTTATATGTTTGCTGTCTCCATAAGAAGACGATAGTCTTCTTATCGTATTTTTTTTTTGATTTTATAAATTTGATTATAGTCACTTTAATAGCTTGGGTCATTCGTAACTTCTGCCATGTTGGGATTTGAGTCCAAGTCCTCGGCGTGAATACTTACTCACCGCGATTGACCTCTCGTTTTTTTTTTGTTTTTTTTTAACATTTGTTAATCTTTTTCGTTCGGTATCTGGCGTCCTGGTACCTTTACATCGCCTTTTTGTCTTCTTTCAGCGATTTGCTGCAATTTTTTATCGTCTTTTGTGATGTTTTTGGATTCTTGGCGGCGTCAATTGTACTATTTTTTCCAATCGCTGTTTTTGTTTTTTCTTCATTGCCTATTCTGCATTTATGTATAGTCTTTTCGTCAGTTTGTATTATTTTTTTTTTGTTTCATTTTTGCCTTTTTTCACCACATTTTCGTCGTATTTCATCCTTTCTTCATCGTCTTTCTCGTTCACTTATCTTCACTTCTTCGTCATATTACCTTCATCCATTCATTGTCGTTTCACTGCCTGTTCGTCGTCTTTTTGTCGTTTATTTGCTGCCTTTTCCTCGTTCTTTCGTCGCCTTTTCGTCGTCTTATCGTTGTTATCTGTTGTCTTTGTTTGTATTCATCATCCGTTTGCCGTTTTTTTGTTATCTTTTCATGGTCTTTTTGCCATGTTTCCATCACATTTTCGTTGTTTTTTGACGCCTTTTAGTCAACTTTTCATCGTATTTTCGCCATCTTTTTATCACTGTTCTGTCATCTTTCATCACTTTTTTACCATCTTTCCGCTGTCTTGTTGATGAGTCTTTATTGTGAGTTTCATTCAAATTATCCACCGCGCAACTCAAAAATGAAATGCTCTTTCATAGTTGCCGGGTCGATTTTGATATTATTGGAAGAAATTATCAGAAATCATAAAGTTTTAGTTACTTTTGACGACCCAGTTAGGTGAACAACAAGCCTGTTTACAGCATTCTGGCAAAAGTTCTAGCGCGGTGTTTGCTTCAAGCGCGGTGTTTCCTTTAGACCGCGTTTAACTGTGGGCAAAGCGCCCAATATTGTCTTTTCTAGGTATATTAAACATCATTTCATCACTTTCTGAAGGCTTAAATGTCCAATAGTTTTGTTTTACCGCGCAAAAAAGCAAGAACATTAACGGGAAATTAGCAGTCATTAACTTTTCGTCGGAGAGCCCAATTTCGGAAACAGTTTTTGGGTCCAAAAACTGGGTTCTCTTTATAAAAATGTTCACTGCATCCTTCTTGCCAATCTGAACACAGCGAATATATTTTTATGAACAGAATTTTTGTTTCAAACAAAAAATCTGCTTTTGAAATCAGCAGAATCAGTGACGACTAATTTCATCTTAATACATATGGAACAATGATTACAACTACTTGGTTAAAAAGAACAACCTTATTCACTTGATTTTATAGTTCTACCGCATTACAGAAATCATATTAGGAATATGATTTTGACATATGGGAAGAAATAAATACGAAAATATTTTACCTTTTCACTGTACTTCAACTAGGAAAATATCAGTATGTATTAGCATAAATGCGAATATACTAGGGTATAGATCCTGTTTAATATAATGAACGTAATTGTTTTATCCAAAATGCTACGGTGACGAAAATATGCATTAACAATGAATAGTAGCGTAACTATTGGTACTACCACAACTACCCTACGGCCGGAAAGCGAAAGCCTAAAAGTGAAGAACGTTCTATCG
The DNA here is from genome assembly GCF_943734655.1 of Sabethes cyaneus. Lineage (NCBI taxonomy): Eukaryota > Metazoa > Arthropoda > Insecta > Diptera > Culicidae > Sabethes > Sabethes cyaneus. The sequence goes on from NC_071353.1 coordinate 13,920,609, forward strand.
GCTATCAAAATGAAAATTATAAAATTTTAATTGGTACCATGGCAGCAGTAACGTAGAACTTTCATTTTATAATACACTTCTAATTAGAGTAAAGTTTTCTGTTCGTTTCTTTCTAACAGAGATAATGAAGTTACGCTTTTCAGGATATTATTTACTTGAAGTAAATTTTACTTTCTGTAGCATTCTCCTGATTTTTAGTAGCTAAACGAAACTATTAACCTTTTCCGTAAAGCTTACGAAAAACCATCGATATAAGCACTTGATCCGTAGGTCCCTAGATTATTCCTAAATCCGTGGAACTACGGATAAATCGGAAATCTGGCATCACTGGCTAGGATGTTGTGCGTTCACGAGTGTGCAGATAACAGAATGTGACTCCAGCCCCACATGTTCTTTTGGTACAATGGTAGGAAAACCACAAAAAACTGATTTTCTCGAAATATTTTCAACCGCAACTAAAAGGAGTTTGTGGAACCAGCCTTATTCCAGAATTTGAAAGAAGATGTAGAAATCCCCGAGGATTCAAAGCTGTCAAAAACTCATGAAAATTGATTCATGTCAAATAAAAGATACTAAGTATCTGCATCATATGGTTTGCGAGATATAATTGACTTTCTGTCGTTACTCCCCTAAAATCAGTTATTTTAACTTTTTGTACACAAAACCTCATCTAACAGGTTCGACATGTTCTACAAACTTTTTCCGTAAATAGGCACCTACTGGCAGCTAAAGTTAGCATCGCTTGAATCGCCATGGAATATAGTATAAGTGTGCCAAAAATCTCGGCCGGGTTTGGTCGGGCATTTTGGTTATTTCAATTATGAATTACATACATATATGCTGGTTTTAGCAAGTTATCAAGGTTTTATTATTCGTATATGTTCGTAATAATTTCACAGGACCTCGTCCACGTCTGTTTCGCTACCTGTTGCAGAATTATTTTCGTTCTGGTACTTTTGTAAAAGTTTTTTATGCTACTGGTAACAACCGCTTTGATTTTTTTTACTGTTGGTGTTCTTAAAGTTAAAATCAATGGTTCCGACGTCATTTACAATCTTCTGCCCGACCAGACCCGACCGATTTTTTTGGCACACTTATACTATATGCCATGGCGGTTCTAGCAATGCTAACTTTAGCTGCCAGTAGGTGCCTATTTACGTAAAAAATAAAAAGCGAGAAAAGACTTTTGACCGCCTTTTTCCAGAATGATCCCACTGTGCGATGTGTCCGGTCCATCGCAGCCTGCTAACTTTAGCTAGATGTACGATGGGAGTCTCCCCAAGCAGTGCGTGTAGTTCGTGATTCATACGTCTCCGTCACTTTCCGCTCGAACACGGCAAGGACGCGTATGTCCTCCGTGAGCAGCGTCACGGCTTCAAGTCCACAAAGAACTACCGGTCTAATAAGGGTTTTGTACATTGTTAGCTTCGTGCGGCGGCGTACGCTCCCTGATCGTAGCGTTTTACGAAGAGCAAAGTAGGCCCGATTTCCCGCTTGGATGCGCCGCTGGATCTCCTTACTAGTGTTGTTGTCCGCGGTCACCAGCGATCCAAAATACACGAACTGCCTCTGCTAGTTTGTCACCGTCAACGGTTACCGTCCGTGGCACTATGGTCGAAAAAGCCAAAATTCCAGACAAAAATCAATATCTCGAAAACCATTGGCTGTACATATTTCATGTATTCAGAAGATTTTGTTTAGAAAAAAAGACCTATCTTTTGGTATAATTAGTCATTAGGGTGGTCCACTTTTACTCGTTATAAAAATTTTAACTTTTTTGTCTTGCGATATAGAGCAATACTTTCTACTACAAAGTTGTAAATAATTTATTTTGCAGAAACTTTGCTGAAGAAACCAAATTTGTATCTCATCTTTGTATCTCTATACAACGAATTTTCTAGATTAAGTCAGGGTGGATCTTGAAAAAGCAGTTTTTTTGCTCTAACTTTTTTATTTGAAAACCAATTTGAAAACTTTGTTCGGATGATTTTTAGAACGTAAAATAATGCATTTTTTACAACTTCTAGACAGTTGCTATCTATTGTCTGAAGGAAGATATTGAAGTTTTCAATTCAAAATATTGTAGTTTTCCACGGCGTCTCACACTTCCGTTGGCACATATTTTCGAAAACGGAATGAATGGTCTAAAAGTACGTATCTGGATTTAAAAAATCCATGTAATGGCATTTTTCCAGACTTCTCCTATTCTGAGAAAAACGCATTTGAAAAGTTAGTATTTTTCCATATTCAGCCCCCTGTTGTCCAACGGTTCACCAATATCTACGATCCGCAGGGCCTGGGGAAAAGTTGGGTTCGAATTCTGTTATAATTGACTCCCATTATAGCTTGTTTTGTTCCATGTACCCGTAAGCGTTGCTTCAAAGGCCATCCCTTACCTGTTTTTTTCGCTCTGCAGACACTATAAGCACGTTTATTTCATGATTTTCTTCTACCGTCCCCTCCATCTATTGTAAAAAAACTACCATTATAAATACCGCAGGTAAGTTAGAAAACGACGCTTTAAAACCTTTTTATTAAAAAGTAATATTGGGGGTACTTTTAAAGAAATGGACAAACGCGAATTGTTTTCTTTGTGAAAAAATACGCAAGGAAACTCCGTCGAAAAAATCCGAAAAGTATGTGGTGAAGTGTGAGGAATATTTCAACGCACCATTACTAATTCCTGGATAAAGTTTTGAAAATATTGCAATAATATCGAATGATTATGATGTCCCGACTACTTCATCGATTGATACCGCATTCTCATTAAACAAGTCTCATCGAGATACAAAAATTAATTTTATTTTATGCTGTGGACAAAATGCAGCCCGATTTTTTTTTGTATTGATAGGTCATCCTAAAAACATTTGGCCGAGTTGAGTGCTGAGAGAATGCGTAAAATCGCTCGTTATCAAGCCGTAGAAGTAAGCAACTGTGAGCTTATTCTGCTAGAATCAGTCTGCAAGGCGGCAAGCAAAATGGAAATACTTGTCTATACAAAATATTAAAAAAAATTATAGCAAATTCCAAAAACCTTGAAAACATTTTAGAATACCTCGAATTTATGTTAGTTTTCTTTCTAAAAAGATCAGAAGGTTTTGCCTTTCTACTATATAAATATATAGTATAAAGGTATAGAAATCACTCGAAAAACCGGAAATGGAAAGAAGGTCCTGCGGGCCGAATGTCATATACCATTCGACTTCGTTTCGAAAACTGAGCATTTTCTGTGTGTGTGTATGTATGTGTGTGTGTATGTGTGTGTGTGTGTATGTGACGCTTTTCAATCTCACTCACTTTTCTCGGAGATGGCTGTACCGATTTTTATGATCTTAGTGTCAAATGAAAGGTCTAGGTGTCCCATAGGTCGCTATTGAATTTCATACTGATCGGACTTTTAGTTCAAAAGTTATGTATAAAAATACGAAAAATATGGGGCTTCATTATCTCATAAGTCCTTCAACTGATTTGAACCAAATTGATTGCATATGAAAGAGGAGCCTTGCAAACCCTTAACTTCAGAATTTCATGACGATTGGACTTGTAGTTTGCAAGTTACATAAAGAAATGTGAAAAAATTGTATTTAAAACATATTTTTGTAACATATAAGCATTAATTCAATGTAAAGCATCACCAGATTTATTATCATTTGAAAATTACTGTTGAGATCTATCAAACGAAACCGAGTTATTGAAAATCGGACGGTTCATTCAAAAGTTATTCAAACTTTAACACTTAAGCACCGTATATTAAACCGTTAAAACGTGTAAAACCAAAACATTTCAATCAAATGTTGATTGTATTCAATGTGTGTGATGTATGTGTGTATGTATGTATGTATGTATGTATGTATGTATGTATGTATGTGTGTGCGTATGTATGTATGTATGTGTGTGCGTATGTATGTATGTATGTGTGTGCGTATGTATGTATGTATGTATGTATGTATGTATGTATGTATGTATGTATGTATGTATGTATGTATGTGTGTATGTATGTGTGTATGTATGTATATGTGTGTTTGTGATGACGATTTGCAATTTTGAAATTTGCATTGAAATTCAAGGAGAGTGTGAAACATGTCAATTGTCTGAAGTTTTCGAAGCCTCTTAGTGGAATGTGGAATACGAACTCTGAAATTAAAGAAAAGAAAAAACTTTTTCCGACTGAATTCCAATATTTAAAATTTATTCGCGACAGATACGTATACACTTCGAAATAAGACACTGATGAAGCCTGCACGTTGTAGGCGAACTATGCATCTGTCGCAAATAAATATTAAATACAGTAGGATTTCGAATTTGGGAACAAATGCGTGTCTTTTTGATATGACAAAATTGAATGTAAATGCATTGGAAATTAACTAAATGTTATTAATCAACGATTGCAACCTTTTTCACAAAATCCGCCAAGACCTATCCATGCGGTGTAAGTAAGTTTTTGGTGACCTACGGTAAGACATAATCCTACGGCAATAAAAATATTATTGTTCGAAACATTCTATGATCGCAAACTTTTTTTCATGAACACACTTAGGGCAATATTTTTTCGTCATTTAAAGTAATGCGGAAACTGACTGATATTTAAGCATCAGCATTTTTGGCTCGAGCGGCACGTTTCGATATTTAAGCATACTTTTGGAAGTAAAATATTTTGTGTTGCCAAAAACGGATACTTTTGTTGCCAAAATCGAACATTGCCAAATTCGAAATCCCACTGTAGTGGGATTCAATCGGAAAAAGTTTTTTCTTTTCTTTAATTTAAGATTTCGATTGTCATTTTAATAAATAAATAATAATAAATAATAAATAAATAAATTTTCTTCACTTGCTGTAACTCGCAATTAGACAAGAAAAGCAAAAAGCGAAGAAAAGCATTAATTTAAGCATTTAGATATAGTGGTGTATAGGATTTAATATACTAATGGATTGATTTTTCCAGATAAACTTATATAAATTGCAAACAATTTTTGCGCATCAATAGATGCTGTTTCCAATCAATAAATACTAGAGCTTAGAAATTTTATATAAAAATAGGAGCAAAACATTGTACGGTAGTAATTTTGTACGATTTGTTTTCGTTAGTGACACTTTAAAAGACAGAAATCTTATGTCATGCATCATATTTCAATAAATAAATGGAATTGACAAGCACTGGAAATCACATCGATCATATTTCCCATTCTCAAGCATGTTTATGGCACAGCTTTTGCACTATTCGACCTCATCTTGTTTTCCTAACCCTCTAACGGGATACATTGTACAAACGATGCGATCAAGCTAATGACTATCTTTTCATGAAAGTACATTCAAAAGAAGCTTAAGTTTTGATTTTCATGCAAAAATAATTATCTGAAGGAGCGTCAGCTAAGAAATATTTCCATTTCTCTTTTTTTATATCTAATGCTCTATTCAGTTATTTTTTCTAATTCAGATATATTGCAAAATTGAAGCCAAGCAAACTAATAGTAAAATTTTGAGATCAACCATTTTGTTGTAGATATCCTTTTTCTTCAAAATCGAAATATAATAATAATTTTTCTGAACTCTTGTTTTCCAAAGATGCTAACTTTTGAACGCATGGTATTAATATCAAAATATCAAAAAATCTGCTATGAACACATATTTCATATTGTCAATTCAAAACAAGTTTCGTATGTGGCTCTAAGGCCTGAATGTTAAGGCTGTCTATATATATATTCATTCAAGTCTGCAAAAATTATCTTTTGTGTTTACATTATGTTTCTATAAATCACGTAAATGTTATAAAACTAAATAATATGTTCATCAAGTAACATAAATGACGCTTACAAGTATTTCTGCACCCAAGGAAAGAAAATATAATTATTGTACGCAATACGTTGTGAATTTGACTGGCAAATAAGAATTTTGAGGAATACAGAACGGATATTTCAAAATATAGTCAAGTTAATTAGAGATGTCCCTGAGAAATTAAATAGTGATTATTGTGGCAGTAGAAAGGCTAGGTCACGCCGCTAGGTGGATTAATTCGGGTTTTTAAATAAGAAAACATACGCGATAGATCTACACGCTTAACGGGAAACTAGCAGTCATTAACTTTTCGTCGGAAAGCCCAATTCCAGAAGCAGTTTTTGGGCCCAAAAGCGGGATTCTGTTTACAAAAATGTAAATCCTGCGTTCTTTTTGCCAATCTGCACACTGAATATATTGAACAGAACGGAACAAAACACATGAACAGATTTTTGTTTCAATCAAAAATACTGCTTTTGAAATTGGCAGAATCGATGACGACTAATTCCGCCTTAAACAAAACTACGCAAGCGCAACACTTCAGTCCAGAGATGTAGAAATACTCTTTTTTTATAACTACTGTTTTTCATAACGATAGTTTTTTTTACAATAGATGGAGGGGACGGTAGAAGAAAGTAATGAAACAAACGTGTTTATAGTGTCTCCAGAACGAAAAAACAGGTAAGGGATGGCCCTTGAAGCAACGTTTACGGGTCCATGGAACAAAACAAGCTATAATGGGAGTCAATTATAACAGAATTCGAACCCAACTTTTCCCCCAGGCCCTGCGGATCGTAGATATTGGTGAACCTTTGGACCACAGCGGGCTGAATATGGAAAAATACTAACTTTTCAAATGCGTTTTTCTCAGAATAGGAGAAGTCTGGAAAAATGCCATTACATGGATTTTGTAGATCCAGGTACGTACTTTTAGACCATTCATTCCGTTTTCGAAAATATGTGCCAACGGAAGTGTGAGACGCCGTGGAAAACTATTATATTTTGAATCGAAAACTTCTATATCTTCCTTCAGACAATAGATAGCAACTATCTAGAAGTTTTAAAAAATGCATCATTTTACGTTCTAAAAGTCATCCGAACAAAGTTTTCTAAATGGTTTTCAAATAAAAAAGTTAGAGCAAAAAAACTGCTTTTTCGAGATCCACCCTGACTTAATCTAGAAAATTCGTTGTATAGAGATACAAAGATGAGATACAAATTTGGTTTCTTCAGCAAAGTTTCTGCAAAATAAATTATTTACAACTTTGTAGTAGAAAGTATTGCTCTATATCGCAAGACAAAAAAGTTAAAATTTTTATAACGAGTAAAAGTGGACCACCCTAATGACTAATTATACCAAAAGATAGGTCTTTTTTTCTAAACAAAATCTTCTGAATACATGAAATATGTAGTGCCAATGGTTTTCGAGATATTGATTTTTGTCTGGAATTTTGGCTTTTTCGACCATAGTGCGTGGGAGGCGCGCGTTTGTTTCCTTTGAGCCTCTTCCTTTCATGTATGTGGTCTTCGACGCATTTATTTTTAGCCCAATTCTCCTAGACTCCGCTTTCAGTCTGGCGTAGATTGCCTCCGCCGTCGCAAAGTTCCTGGCAATGATATCGAAGTCATCTGCAAAGCCTAGAAGTTGGCTACTCTTGGTAAAAATCGTGCCTCTCGTTTCGATGCCCGCTCGTCGGATCACTCCCTCAAGAGCGATGTTAAACAGTATGCAGGATAAACCGTCACCTTGTCTCAACCTTCGCCGCGTCTCGAAGGGACTCGAGAGTGTCCCTGAGATGCGTACGAAACACATCACTCGATCCAATGTAGCTCTGATCAGTCGCGTCAGTTTGTCCGGAAAACCGTGTTCGTGCATTATCTGCCATAGCTTGTCTCGATCGACTGTATCGTATGCCGCTTTGAAATCAATAAAGATGTGATGTGTGGGCACGTTGTACTGCCGACATACCTGCAAGATCTGTCGGATAGTAAAAATTTGGTAATTCCCTACGAAACCTTGTGCTATCGGTGACAACCAGCGTAACAGAATCTGGGAGAGTACCTCGTAGGCGGCGTTTACCAGCGTAATACCACGATAGTTGCAGCAGTCTAGCCGATCACCCTTTTTGTAGATGGGACAAACCACTCCTTCCATCCATTCCTCCGGTAGGTTTTCCTCCTCCCAAATCCTCGAAATAACCCAGTGTATTGCTAGCGTTTCTCCGCCATGTTGATAAAGCTCTGCCGGTAGGCGGTCCTTCCCAGCGGCTTTTTTTGGTCTTCAGCAGCTCGATTTCTCGTTTGACTCCTTGGAGATCAGGTGCTAGGACAGCACTATCTTCCATGGGAGTATTTTCGTTCCGCCTCTTTCTGCGGCTTCGCCATTGAGGTGTTCATCGAAGAACGCTTCCATCTGTCGACCACCTCGCGCTCGTTTGTGATTATATTCCCTCCCTCGTCCCTACACATGTCAGGTTTCGGTGTGTAGCCCTTCCGAGTTTGGTTCACCTTCTCATTAAACTTGCGCGTGGCATTAGCTCGGAATAGTTGTTCTAATTCTTCAAGATCTCTGTCCTCCTTTTGGCGCTTTTTCATTCTTAGGATCCTGGTCAACTCGTTCCTAGCTCGTCGGTATTTGGCCAGGTTCTCTCTAGTGGCAATACTTAGATAATTTTTCCAAACAGTTTTCTTCCCTCCACCGCTTGTTGGCATTCCCCATCAAACCAATCATTTTGTGTACTCCGAGGCTCAATACCTAGTGCCTAGAGGCGAACGACCACTATGGGGTCTATATTCCGCATTATCCAGTCATTTACCAGGCCGCGAGGGCTTGTCATCATTAAACCAGCGACACACGTTTCACGTAATCAGTGAGTGTCGTTGGTTTAATGATGCGAATTTTTGAGTTACATGGTCAGTCTCTCAATGCAGAACTCTACTAGTTGATCACTCTCAGCTGGGAGAGGCAGAAAGAGTCAATAGGATAGGATCGTAGCACTAGTCACGCAAATGTCCTGTACTCTCACAGCTGCATCCTATAAAAACAAAAGGAAAAAGGGAATGTAGCACTTTAACTTTTTAGATAGTTCGTATATGAATGTGTCGTCTGTGTTTGGGAAGCAAAGGGAAAAAACGTATAGAGAATTGGCATTTTCTCTCTTATCATAAACTTTTACTATTTAGTGATTGAAATAGAATATTCTCTTTCATGCGAATGAATAATTCGTGAGAAAATTTTCGATCAGTTGATGTGAAAATTTTGTTAATCCGTCAAAGAACGAATGAGTTTAAAGTGTTCAGAACCTGAGTATATTTCCACTTACAGACTTACCTTCCTATAGGACGTACAAAAATGAAATATTGGCATTGGCATTTGAAACCCCAAACTTGTCCCCAGACTTTGTAATTTTGTGATAGTTAATAATTAATAAATTTATTAAATTCAATCAATTTAGAACGACACAAGGATACTTTTTTTCACATGAGGGAAAATAGTGTGAATTTATGTAATTTACGATTTAAAATCTCTGATCTGAATTTATGTCATGATACTTGCCTAATCTTTTCCTCTGCTTTACAAACTACAAATGTATTGCTTTGCTAGTGTGAAACTTCAGTCCACCACGGGGCAACGTTTTCATGGGGTCCCGTTCGTGCGCTAGCCGCGTTTTTAATTCTTCATGTGATGCACTTGAAACCATTTCTCCACTTTTGCAGCCATACTGGCTTGTCTAGTGTCTGTATTCGTACATATACTATCATTTTGCCATTGAACCATCGAAGCTATGAAAGAAAAACACGGCTCTAGAAAAAAAAGCATTTCGCCTCGGGACAAGTCGAACCGCTGCGCTGCGCCGGTTGATGCCAAGTTTAGATTCATCATGTTTGGAATGTTGCCCGGTGATGCTGCGTGGCCGGGTCTGGCGACCATCCGGGTGCACTTGAAGCTTGTAGCCCGGGCTTGCGTGGGTATGAAAGAGAGAAAGAGAGCCCATGAGTGAAGCAACCAAGCAACGAAGCCTATGCCTACGAGTGTAGTTCTGAAACTTGATTATCGAGACAGGACGGCGGAGTTGGTTGGAAAGCTTTTTCGCTTCGGCCATCATCAACTTCGAGGGCGAGCAACAGAGAGCGAGAGACTGTACTAGACGATTTATCGTTCTGCTCGTTGCCGATGTGGTACGGCGTGGACCGGTTTGGTCACCTCTGGACAGAACCGGCCGGTCGACGATGGTCTGGACAAGGGAAGGGACACTACCGTTGAATTTCTTGCTTTACGATAGAAATAAAAAAAAGCTGTGTTGGGAGCTGCAATTGTACTTGATGTTATAAAAATTCTACACTAAAGAAGTGGTTCACAAAGCGACAACTTAGTTTATATTAAAACAAAATTAAAAATCTAATGTTGCTGTGCCATGAAATGAAACCGGTCAACCTAATTTTATGTAAGTACAGTTTGAAGCAAAATATTTTAGTTACCCAACAGAAACAGAAACTAACTTCTGAGTGATATTTTATTTCAACTTCATCACGATCGAAAAACTTTCCAACTGTCGAATGGATTTGAGTTCGATAAACATGTTTATTTCGTACACTGTCGAGGGTTTCAGTTTCGCAAACATCAATTGTTTGGTTTGCTTGTCGTTCGGTGAAGGAAAAACATTTTGGCACGATCTGACACTAAACCAAAATGAGTTTCGCTTTGCGACGCATGCTAATGCCAGGAGAAAGCTGTGTTGCAATGCGTACAGCCGGATAAATAGATGGCCATGACGTAACTGTGGGCCGAATAAAGTCTTCTCAACCAAAAAATCGCGGAGAAGGAATAAAGCTTCGTCTTCAAAAATTTATTTGAAGACCCCAAGGCCAAGGCAAACTCAGAATTTCTTAAGTGCCGAACAGAATTATACGCCACCACATCCGTTAGTAGCCATTCGGTAATTAACCCATGGGAAATCTGTCAAAATAACGCTGTTGGATGCGTTGACGCTGTTTGGCCCTTACTCACTTTAGTATTATCTAATTTTTGGAACATGCATAAGAGTTTTTTTTTTGTTGAGGCAACAAATATTTTGTACAGTTTTATAACTTTAAAACAATCACGTAGAAAAGCAAACTCCAGCACTAAAAATAATATTATAGAGCACTATTACTCAGACATCTCCATCGGTTATGGCTTTTCGGCTGCGCAACCAAAGTTTGATTGTTTTGTTGCAAACAAAACATCTTCTATTTATGCGTAAGTATCCTCGTTCCATTCCTCGGCACGTCTTTCCTTTGGCAAAAACAAACAACCCAGTTTCTGAAAGTTACTCATCCATCCAACCATCCATCTATCGACCGTCAGCTGTTAGTAAGTAGTTATTTGGCCATTTCCGCGCGGAATTCCACATTAGATATTCAGTGGGAAGTGACCAACCGAACCTCGACATTGCACGACGGCCACAGACGGGGAACAGATTGCTTTCGGTGCGGCCCGCACCGCACAGCATCGTTTATTTTTTGGGCAATAATTCATCAGCGGAGAAAGTTGACTAACCTGTTGCGAGCGGACCGCGAAACGGGTTTACCTTGATTTCGGAATGTCATATTTTGGGTTTTATGGTGGGTGATGCGAGTGCACCTACAGCGAGAATGGCCAATTGGAGGCTGAGCCACGCACAGGGTGTGACCAGCACATTCACTGGCCTGACTGCGACGTTTGGTTCCCTGGAGAGTTGTCCTTACCATGAAATGAAATCTTATTTTTGTTTGACGGAAAATTTGTGTTAACTGAAGGTGCGAATTTTTGAGCACAGCCAAAGTTCGCATTGGTTCAACTGATAAATTATTATAGTTTCACAATTTAAACAACGGTAAATTTTATTAGTTAGTCTGTTGTCGGTAGCTTACGTAAATTAGACCAATTGGGCATATAGGGTATGTTGCTGCTTCGTCGTAATTTCCTATTCCCGTCCTATCGAACACAAACTATTACAAATATCAGCGATTTTTATGACACACAATGCAAATTTAGTTATTCGCTTATATATTAGTTTGTTGACTATCATACGCGATCAATCAAAGTGAGCTGAGATATATTTAAATGCTTTTTTTTATTAAAGAATTCCTACCAGCCAAATTTCCTACGTTTTTTCGTGTGACGAAGAAGAAAATGTCGACTAATCGTTTCAATTTCCGTCATTCATGCATGAAAGTAACTCACGCAACGCATTGTCGTTATTCTGCAGCCGAGAAAACTTGCATGACCAGCAGAAATTTTTGCAAAATAACATTTGTCATGCCGTCCTACACAAATACATGCGCGCTAATTTCGTAAACATTGTTGTGATTTTTAGTTCGGACGATGAAAAATTTTGATGGACGGATTTTAAAACGGTATGTCGAATTTTAGAAATAAAGTCAGTTGCGTAATTTCATTAAACTGCTTTTATAATCGCTTTTTAGTGATTTCAAAGTGCACGGATCGGAAGATAAGTGTGTTTGAGTCAAATCAGCACAAGAACTTTTGGAGTTTTCATTAAATCCATCCAAGAAATGATGAAAATTAGAGTGGCTTTGCTCACTACGACGGGAATTAGAAATGAACCCTACATATTTGTATGTAAGGAAGTAAATAAATTTGGAGAAAAGTCTGGTTAATAGCCATGTAGCCAGCGTCTCAAATAGCAATTAGGGCTTTTGATGACTAAAATTGATCATAAAAGGCACAATAAGAGTGCTATAAAAACCGAACTGTTACCACTAATTGACTGCAACCGCTAGTAATACTGCAATAACGAAAAATTGACATCACTTAACATTTACGGTGCACCATTAAGTGTAACAAATGCAGTGTGACAAATAGGTTAAATGATTTGGAGTGAAACTACCTGAATATTTACCTTAAAGTGGCCCTATTTTAAAATAAAGACTTTATCTCATATTTATCATGCTTTTGTTTTATTTGTTTGTTACTGTTTTCTTTGTCTTAGGTTATTTTTGAACGCTAATACACTAAAACTCAATTCAAATTATAGCTTTAACTACTTGATTACTGCGTATTTCAAAGAACTTGTTTTTCGTGGCTTTTAGCGGTCATCAAAGAGTATTTTCAAATCTTTAGTATCCAGGCCTATTGAGTTCAAAACAAAGCAAAGTTCCTAAAAAGTTACTAAAATATATGTTGAAGTATTTCAAATTACAGTAAACCAACAATACAAATACCTCATAAATACAAATTCCTCATAAATGCCTACTTACTTCTAACAGCATAGAGCCGAGGTGGTTCGCGCCGTATCAAGAATTCCTCTCCACTGACTGTATTCGGTCCTGGGCTACTCATCGTCGATTCGCGGGCGTCTCGACACACTCAAGTTGATTTCAACCTCTATTCCGGATGCCGGAGGGATTCTTTAAAAGAACAGACTTCACTCCCTACTAGCACGGTTGTTACAAACCAGTTGTGGTAACCGATTTACGACTAGTTTCAGTCATAAATAAGTTTCTACAACCATAAATGCGAAAAGTGTGCTACTTGGGACTGCATAGTCGTTCAGTATCCTTGCGGCGTGGCCGGCCCACCGTCTGATTAGCGTTTTGCACTTCGTCAGTATTGTGCGGTTGCGAATGCTCCTTGTTCAAAGCGTTTTTCGGAGGGAGAAGTAGGCTCGACTTCCAGCTTGAATGCGTCGTTGAATCTCCTTGCCATCGATTTGAATTACTATCGATAGCGACCAGAGATCCCAACCACTCCCAATTTATCGCCGTCAATAATCACCCACAGTCCGTGGGAGGCGAGCGTTGTTTTCTCTGAAGCATCTTACTACCATATATTTGACTTTCGACGCATTGATTTCTAACCCAATCCTCCTAACCTCCATTTTAAGTCCTGCGTAGATTGCCTCTGCCATCCCAAGGTTTCTAGTAATGATATTGAGGTCGTCTGCGAAGGCTAAGAATTGGCTAGGAGTTGGAAGATCGTTCCTCTCGTTTCAATGCCTGCTCGCCGGATCACGACTTCAATAGCGATGTTGGACAACCTTCAGGACAGACCATTCCCTGGTCGAAACTCTCGGTATGATTCGAAGGGACTCCAGAGTGCCCTCTGAACACGTATGATAGAACATCACTTGCTCCAGGGTAGCATTGAACAGCCGCGCCAGGTGGACCGGAAAACCGTCGTCGCGCATTATCTGCCATAGTTGTCCGCGCTCGACTGTACCGTATGCTGCCCTGAAATCCACGAAAATATGATGCGTGGGTACGTTGTACAGCACTCGTGCGCCCAAGTAACACTGCAACTAGAAAAATATTCAAAAAACAGTTGCATTTAAATCATAAAGAAGTTTAATGGAAAACAAGATGTTATAAAAATGTTTTATTTCAAACGCCGATGTTTTCAGCCAGAATGACAGGTTAAAGTTGTATTTCGGTGGTACAGCTAAGCTTTTATCGATCATTTACAACTGAGTAGTCGCGACTACGAAAGTAAAAGAGATTTTTAAGCCTATTCGCACTCACACGAAAACCCATGCCGAATTGTCAAAACTTGCGTGAAAACAAAAGCAATAATACTTCCTTCTCTTTTTGTGTCACGCAAAAATCAAACAAATATCAGCAACTTCGCAGTCGCGGATTGCCGGCATTGAACAGCGGGCGAAGTGATGACGATGAGTACAGCGCAGATCAATAACTTTGACACATTATTGCAACATTGCAATATTTTATTGAGCTTAACAGGAAATTAGCAGTCATTAACTTTTCGTCGGAGAGCCCAATTTCTGAAGAAGTTTTTGGGCGTAAAAGCAGGATTCTGTTAATAAAAATATATTGACTGCACTTTTCTTGCCAATCTGAACACAGCGAATATATTTTCATGAACAGAATTTTTGTTTCAAACAAAAAAACTGCCTTTGGAATTGGCAAAATCGATGACGACTTATTTCACCTTAAATGCTCCAATTTATGAGTTTTCCGAGTATTTTTAAGCGCAATTTAAGTTCTTTCACAAATAAAAACTAACTGTGAATCAGTTGTAAGTTAACGCAAAACAAAATTCATACAGTACAACTTTTAATTGGTTTCGAACTTTTCGGCTATCGGTGTGCTCATTTGTACCCAATTTTCTATAAACATGGCTGATGACTGCCCCAACATATAATGTAATAGATCAATATTTTTGTGTCGTAGAAAAAAAGGGGTATAAAAGGGACATATAACATAATTAATATGAAATATCCCACAAGTTTTCAAAGAAATGAGCATGTTTTGTGAGATTGTCATAGAATGATATTTATTTCGATTCCCCTCAACTTTTGCTTATAAAAGTAAATCTTGAGCGC
This sequence comes from Sabethes cyaneus, assembly GCF_943734655.1. Taxonomy (NCBI): domain Eukaryota; kingdom Metazoa; phylum Arthropoda; class Insecta; order Diptera; family Culicidae; genus Sabethes; species Sabethes cyaneus. The sequence continues at coordinate 13,935,704 of NC_071353.1, forward strand.
ATCAATTTTTCGGAAGTAGAATGGCAAAGTTCACGATAAATTTAAAATCGCACTTTAGTTTAAATTATGTGAAGGCTACAACGTAGCTTTGAGTGATTGATGAATTACCGAATTTTATCTTGCGAAAAATGTCTGACATTATTTTGCTTGTAAATACATAACTTCAGGGAAATGTCAGAAAAAAATCCCTTCAACAGTTATTTACGCTTTTCTGTTGGTAGCACAAAAGCCATGCAACGCATAGGCGTCACTTTGAAATATTTCACAAACATGTTAGATCGTTTTTAGATCGTTTCTTGCGCTTTTTCAGTCGGAAATTGGTTTTAAATGAGTATGCGAAAACGAAAGGTCAGCGATTAGCTTTGTTTTAAATCTGTTATCAATTCTTATTTAAAACCAATTGTGTTACTTGGGCGGTAATTCCTCTAGTCGCACCTAAAAGATTGCACGACCGCAGTTATCTGTCAGACTACACGTGGTTTCCTAGGTGGTTGCTATAAACAAAAATGCAACGTTGCCGAATGACACCTCCCTCTCTGCATTACGTAGATACATTACAAACAATTATTACAAATTTGGCTAAACTTTGACGTATTGGACACGTATTCGATAAACTTGTGGTTTGTTTGTAAAAATTTAAATGTTTTTCCCAAAATCTAACGGAAGCGCCGGCCACTACTATTTAGGTGCACGCGTTTTCCTAGGTTTACTGACTAGTAGGGACTATCCTTTAGTTAAGTCCGAACGAGCGACAGCGAGTAAAGACAGCATGTACCCCACGTTTTTACAGGTTGAAGGCAGTGAATATTTTCGGCCAAATATGACATTCGCCCTTTTATGATTCGGCCTTTTGTGATTCGACCATTCGTGATTCGGCTATTAGATATATTATGCCATTTGTAATTTCGGCCTTTTGTGATTCGGCCATTCGTGATTTGGCCATTTGTGTTTCGGCCATTCGTAGGTAATCCTTTAACATCACTATAGGTCCGAAAAAAGCGAAAATTCAGCGACCAATTGGAAAGAGCGGTTTTATGACACTCTTTTTTTCCAAAAAAAGTTTACTTTACTTCTTTATGGAAATTAACTCGCAGAAAAAAATCGGCCGATGTAAAATTTGCGATGTGTGCGATGTAAAGTCAATATCACGAGAAATGCCTTAAATACTAAATAATTTATTTTTAAATTTTATCATCTAATGCATGTAAAAATCTTTTTGGCACCCACATAGGGTGTACAAAATAGTTTCAACGATTTACGTATTTTCAAAATCATAGAGTACACTGAAAAGTTTTGCAATTCATTTATTAGATTAGTCATTTTCGCTGCCTTCCTTTCTTTAACAATATAGATATTGTGCAGGAAACGTTCCGTGAGGTTCCCTGATTGCAATCAAAACGTTATACCATGCTAATAAAAGCACTGATTTACTAGGAATCAAATCCTAACGGACGGCTGTCCATTGGCGTTCATTAAAACATAAGCTGACGTAAGTTTAGAAAAGGAACTGAAAAGCGAGCTCTAGACAGAGGGCTTGCTCAGCAAGATGGATCAGCAAAGGTCCATTCAGTGTGCCCGGTACGGTTTACGGGTCCGCCCACGTGATAGTCTTCCAGACACGCAAATCTACCATGTGCTCTGGCGGGCTGCATGATTCATACCTACTCATGAGTTGTACAGTAATATCGTGCGAAAACGATGATCATGATCACTCCTGCCTGGTAAATACGCAAATAGAACGAACGGTACTTGCAAGATTTATTGCAACTTACCGAACGCTTGATAGCGTGCAGCAAAGCTTCAAATGTGACTCCGACGATGAGAAAGAAATGGTGCTCTGCATTCCATGATCCGCGCAATCATTGAAAATTTTCTCGTCTGCTTTTCTTTGGCAAAATAAAATGTCATTATCCGAAAAAGTTACGAGGAAAATAGTTGCATTGCAAGCGACTCTAAAGGGCCAAACAGAATGCTGCGTCAACGCGTCCGTCAGCGTTATTCTGACAGTTTTCCCATGGGTTTACTGTCAAATTGACGCTGACGGATGCGTTAACGCTGCATTCTGTTTGGGCCTTAAGAAGCGCATTCCGTGCGTTCCGACAGTGTTCATAAATCATATCCAATTAGCGCTCGTCAAGGTCAACAGTTTTGAGCCAGCAAAAAACGCGCTGCCCGACATTTCAAAAGTGTTAATGAAATTCCATCTCCGCAGCAGCAAACATACGTTATGTCATTTGTTTTAATGCCATCCAAACTGCGCGTTCGTTTTACCAACTGGGCCGGCGTCATCGCGCTTAAATACATAACGCCCAAAGCTCATTAGAGCTAGCATTAACAACACACCTGCAATGATCACCGGGTCGGTGATGGATAATCACTGAACCGATCCGAAATATGGAAGCGATTGCACCACTTGGCCGGACGACGAGCTGATTAATGCATCGGCTGCCATCTCGAGCACATCCACCGTTTTGGATGAAATTTAGGTGTCAGACCCTTTCAATGGCAGTTCACTTATACTCACGTGATTTATGTTTTTACAACTTTTTTATTCGATAATCGATAGTGCTAGTTGTATTTTTTTTCAACAAACATTGCTGTCTGTGATATGGTCTACAACATGGAAAGGAAGGTAAGTTCATCACGTAAAAGTTACACAGAAGTTATGTATTTGTTCACTGCATTTGTTACACACAGTGGTGCATCGTAAATGTTACGTAATCGCTTGTATTACTAACTGCTGCAGTCTAAGTAACAATTTGTTTTCTTTTGGACTGTTATTATGGTTTTTATGATCAATATTGGTCATCAAACCATCCATATGTGTCTAATACCCAAGTAACAGTTCTGAAGCCACTTGATTTTATTTGAATTTTTTAAAGGTATTATGGCGGTATTAATCGTATTCTCTGGTTTAATTATGGTGTAACGCCAGACTCTAATGATACGATTTAAAAAAATACGTATAGCTGGCAATAAAACCGTAAAAACCTGGTAATAAAGCAAATTTATTGTGGTTGCTTGTTTATACCACTAGTTTGTTGCGCCACATGTTTTCTAAACTTGACAGATTTCGCGCCAACTTGACTAGAGTTTGGCATAACCGTTTCAAAATCAAATGAAACTTGGTGGGTGTAAAACCCACGTCTAATTAAGAAACTTGAGTTTTTCCGAAATTGGTTCAAACTAACTGTTGGAAAGGGCTTAATTTTTTCTCTGATTTTTTAAAAATATATCTCGAAAATTATAAGACCTGTAAAAAATGATCTATGACTGACTTTCAGAAAGCATTCAGAATTTTAATACTGAAAACTAAAATTTCACACTGACAAAAAAAGCATTTTTAAAACTAAAAATCGATTTGCCAAAATTGGGTATCTCAGAAATGGATGAAATTTTTTTCAAGACAGACAATTATGCGGCCTATAAGTCTTCCATCATGGTAAGATATACTTACATCTAACAAAAACTTTTTCATGTCAATGTTGAAAATTTAAGGTAATTTTTCTCAGTATATAATATCGTAAGTGCGTCTAATTCTGCGCACCGTATATTTTCATTAGAAATATTCTCAAATTAACAACAAAATGCATACACATTTTACTAGATACGTCAATTACGATAACAATTTGCAGGAATTTGGAAGTTTTGGCTAAAATATTGGGTGCGCAGAATTACGGTATCAACGTGAAACCAAAGCATGTACCCAACGTATTTTCAGGTGAATATGACGTTCGGCCATTCGTGTTTCGGCCTTTTGTGATTCGACCATTTGTGATTCGGCCATAAGGTCTTGCACGGGCGAGCATAACCTCACTTCTTTGACGTCTATCAGTGGTTTGTTTACATGGACTTGGACCATGGGTTAACATGGTTGAAACTGAATATTGCTTAAGGCCTTAGCGGCAAGTCAGAAAAGCACATGAACTGCCATTCCGAGTAGTTTGGAGGGTGACACTGCTGCATAATACGCTTTCAAAACGTTTAATTTCAATTTATGCATATCGTGTTCGCCTAACAAATAGTAAACAAACCACGAGTGGATGTCAAATGGGTGAATTGCGTTCATTTCGGTTCACTCGTGACGTCACCTTGCAAAACCTTATTCGTGATTCGGCCATGGATTACCTACGAATGGCCGAAACACAAATGGCCAAATCACAAAAGGCCGAACGTCATATTCGGCCGAAAATATTCACGGCCTTCAACCTGCAAAAACGTAAGGTACATGCTGTCCTTACTCGCTGTCGCTCGTTCGGACTTAACTAAGGGACTATCCCTAGTAGTCAGTAAACCTAGGAAAATGCATGCACCTAAATAGTACACTCGCGGCCTGCGGCCGTCTCTCCCTGAATCATATAGGAAACATTTGCTACTAACACGGTAAATAGGTTACGCACCTTATAATGAACGAAGTTCATTTGCGCTTATTGGAACAAAGAACTATCAATCATCTATACTCTATAGTAAATAGTTGTTTTGCTCATTTTGTTTTTTGTTTGATTAAAGTTACTTTTTAACCACTTGTCAATTCATGTTTTTCATTGAATAGTTATTTGGGCATTCCGAAAAAATTCGGCCTTTCGTGATTCGGCTATTCTTGATTCGGCCTTTCGTGATTCGGCCTTCTGTGACTGCTGTTGAGATTCGGCCATTTGGATTTCGGCCATTCGTGATTCGGCCATTTGTGTTTCGGCCATTCGGTGCCAGCCCGTGTTAAAATACAAATCAACCTTTTTTCGCGCTTACTTTATAATTTTGAATCGATGCGTACTGTTCGATACTTTCTAAGCATCGATGTATTTGGACAGAATGGAAAACTATCGAAAACTAGCTGATAATCGCTATTACTACTCACATTCACGGATTCTCACTCCACAGAAAACCGGAAAACAGGAATTCAGGAACATTCAATAGTTAGTGAATGAGACACAACACAAATAATTCTTACAAAACGGATGGTTTACCTTTTAAACCGACCGGTTTCGGGAAATATGTTTCCCATCAACGGGGTGATGTCCAACTGACTATCTTGAAGAGATAGAGCATCTACATCCTTAACTTGGTCAAACTGAAGAGTTGCGATATTATTGGAGCATCGTCCTCGTTCATTACCAGTTGTTCAGCTGTAGATATCTGCTTAGACTCCCAGGCATTTAACTGTGACGATTTTCGCACGTTTTTTTACATTTTTGCACTGTCCCAGTCTATTCGATTACTAACATTCCTCTGATCTTAATTTAATGAACGGCATTCGTATAAGTTCAACCAGGGTTCCAATTTTGTTGGTTCTGAAGCTTTAATAATAGAAAAAGGAACTTAGTTTTCTTAGTTGATCGAGCCGAATCGTCTGAATCGGCCATCGTCAATAAAAAGTCACCGGAAATAGCGTGTTGAACTACCAGATCTAACCTCATTTTTTTATTATCAAAGGATAACAGCGTGTCAGCTCCCGATCTCGAAGAGATCCGACGAGAAATCCGTTAGCTGAAGAATAAATGAAGAGCTGCCGGAGAGGACCGGCTCCCAGCAGAACTCGACAAAATTGGCAAAGAACCACTAGCAACGGCACTTGACTGGATAATTTCAAGGGAGGAGAAATGGATGAAAGGTGTGGTTCGTCCCTTCGATAAAAAGAGCGATCGGTTCGATTGGTGTAATTACCGCGGCATTACGCTGGTCAACGCCGTCTACAAGTTGATTTTGTTACGTGGTCTGTCCTCAATAGCAAGAAAACTCGTAGGGTAGCAGCAGGCGGGCTTTATGGGGACCCGCGCTACTACGGATCAAATTTCGAAAACCGTCTTGAGTACAAGTAGCCAACTCCTCCTAGCCTGCGCAGACAACCTCGACATCATTACTAAAATCCTTGGGACGGCCGGAGCAATCGACGCCAGACTAAAAACGGAGACTTTGGAGGATTGGATTGCAAATCAGTGCGTCGAAGGCCAAATATATAGTCGAAAGGGGCTCTAGAGAAAACAACGTTCGCCTCTCACGGAAACTGACCATTTCTTCGCGCAAAATTTTTAAAAAATCATTTGAACAAGGTAAGTTTCCTAATATTTGGAAGCAGTCATTGATATCCTTAGTATATAAAACAGACGACCGTCATAACGTAAGGAACTATTACGGAATTACGAGCTTTCCCTACTAGCACAGTTGTTACAAAACAGTTATAACAACCGAAATACGACTAATTCCAGTCACAAATAGGTCGCTGCAACCAAAAGTGTCAAAACTGTGCTACTTGAGTTTCTGCTGCCTGCGTCAAAACTGTTTGAAATAATCGTGAGTGGAGTGATTTTCGTTCCGTTTGCACAAGCTTGATAGAATTTACTTCGTTTTGCATTTCGGAAATGGAGAACAAGAAGCAAGTTGATGTAATTTACACGGACTTAAAAGCTGCTTTTGATAGAATTGATTATGCCATGTTATTGCACAAACTTTCCCAGCTAGGGGCATCACAACAGATGATTCCGTGGCTAGGCTCGTACTTGCGCGGAAGAGTGCTGCGTGTGAAGCTTGGTTCCTGTATTTTCCTGCAGTTTACGAACATGTCCGCAGGGTAACAATATGGGTCCACTGCTCTTCTCGCTGTTTTTCAACGATGTTACCTTTCTATTAGGTGCTGGCTGCAGCTGTCGGTTTTTTTAAAGAGCGGTTTTTTAAAGAGCGAAATATTTAGTTAAAATGAAAAGCTGCATTTTGTTTTTTGGCAAAACTCCAAGCTACTATCTTCGTTATACGAAGTAAATTATCTTACTGCAGCGATCAATCTTTTCAAATGCCGTTGTCAAAATAGTAAAATAGTAACAAACCATGATACTCACGGAAATTCAATATGGTTACAATGATTCACATTAAAGTGGACATGAGTAATGAATTTTTTCCTTTTTTTTCAAATGGCACCCGACGCCGACAAATAGTTGAAAAGTTTTCCTCCATAACCCTACCTTTCTAATAATTATTCCTAAAAAACAAGCAAAGATGAAGCACTACTAAGTCAACTGTACTGTATCTTAAATATAGTTAAAAAGTGCCGTCACGCAACAAGAAGCACCCACAATATGGCCTCCAAACAAGACCCGATAGATAGAAGTATTGCTCAGTTTTGGACTTCACCTGCCTAGCAACTTATGAAACCTGCTGCAATGCAAAGCCCGCGACGTTTTCTCCAGTTTTTTCCCTATAGCAGTGAGAGTTGCCGTGGCAGAAAAAGGTTTCGGAAGCTTCAACCTACCACCTTAGTCATCAATCGAGAATGCTTTGTTCCGACGAGCGCCAGTGCAGTGGAAAGTAAAATGCAACCAGCCAGCCAAGTCGGTTTGTACTTCCATAAAGTTGCATATTTAAACAAACGACAGGCTAATGCATCTCCCTCATCGTTCGCGCGCGCGCTATGCATTCTTCAGCGCCGAGACGGTACTCAATTCGAGTGGGATGTAATTATTATTATTCACGTCAACAGTAATTTTAATGCAGATTTTTTTTTCTTACGGAGAGCAATTGTTTATCACATGGCCATGTACCAAAATAGTGCACTTAAAGGTGGCATACGTGGTGCCATGTTCAATTAGATAACTGTCGGGCTTGCCATTTTGGGAAACGTGTTTGTGCGCACGTTTGCTGCATTTAGCACCGAATGGAACCGGTGTCCCGAACTTGGCCGTAGATCATCTTGGTTGCAGCTAGCTAGAGCATCACATTGGTTGCACGATTGTCTTGCCTGGTAAACCATACAATCAAATTGTTCCTGCATGCTTTAAAATCGTTAGATTGTCCAGCTTGCAGCTTTGGCCAGTTATTCAGAGGTGACTAATGGCGGCGATAATGTTGATTGATGATCTGGAAAATACAGCAGGACGTTTGCATGCTTGCATTGATTGTTTGTTGTTTGCTTCGTTAAGTAAGTCGAATGTGACTGAAGTTTACTTTTAAAGCTTCCAGTTTGCTGGACATTACATAAAACTTAATTTTCTTAATATAGGTACATAGTAGGATATTTGGAATTTGGCCGCAGAATCGACATCCCAGAAAACTAGTCTGGCTGCATTACGGGGTAAACTCATCACGCTTGGTGATGTACAGTAATTAATTTCTATAAAATTTCTTACCGATCGAGATTTGGCACACACGGTGGCGCCTCCTTCGCCACGGTGAATGACCCACCACACTGCGCCATTGTTGTGTGTGGATGCCACGGCGAAAAAAAAATGAAGACGAAATCGAACCACGATTCGAGCAATCAATTAACGTTAATAGATGGAAAACGATGTCCGAGTGTTTGTTTTGTTTACAGCAAGTAAATAAAGCCATCGTAGATCGGTTTTTAGTTTCTTCGAAGTTGCTTTTGCCTTTGCCTTTTGCCGTGGGGCAGCAGCAGAGCAGCGGCAGCACCTGTGTACCGCCCACCTTTCCGTTCCGGAGTGAATACCGGTTCGGTTCGAGATCGGTAGGCTTTTTCGACTAATTTTAATGGTCCAGAGAAAAGAGAAATTTTATATTTGTTGAGGCTTATTTTTCGCTATTCAATATTGGCAGCTAGCGGCAACAACAACGAACAGATTAGGGCATACCTAACTGTTGAAGTTACGCACTTTGGGAAGCAAAGACCCAAACAAGGTCGAAAGGCCTTCCGTTTTTTTTGCTCACTCGTAGTTGTAGTTTTTCACCGGCCTGCCTGGCCACACTTTGGTTGGCCGGATCGGTTTCGACTTGAATTGCACTTTCCAAATCTCACTTTGTCTGCTGCAATTGACCTTGCGGTGAGATGGTGTGCACGTTGCAGGCGAAAATTTGCGAAAATTTCACTGCCAATTACTGGTGGGAAGGAAGCGGTGGTAAAGAAATTAAAATAAGTGTGAACGATTTTTCGAGAGGACTGCGAAACTGTGTTGATCCATCCATGGTAGTAAGTAATCAATTGCTGTAATGATGATGATGTCCAAAGCGCTTTTATAGTTTGATTTACTCCTCAGATGGTTTTTAAAACGCCGGACCGGTTGTATGAAGATTCCCGTTCCCGTTATTCGAAGGTTATGAACCGAATGACGATGATGAATGATTTAAATGGTTAGTTTAACACACCCAAATTGTATTGTCCATGCATGAAAATTCGGACTCTAATCTAATTGCGAAATCTAATTTATTTCAATCAATCTAGAAGAGGCGTAACTTTCAGTACGGTTCACTGAGGCCGGACTAGTTTTTCAACATTTGCGGTCTAGGTACGGTGCGGCGCGGCTGCTCTGCCTGTCAGTTTTGAGGATTCGCTGGCCAGCCAGCCAGCGCTTCTGCTGGAATGTGGAAGAAACGCAACATAGCGAACGGGAAAAATTTTATATATCTGGTCTGGTTGGGAAGTGTGTTAACCTTTTCTCGCCATCGTTCGACTAATTACTTAATCGGTGTCGAGTGGACCACTCTGTTGTGAGTGCATTCGAACAAAATGCATGTACATAGCTGGAAAAGGTACAACCGTTCATCACACAGCCCAGTCCAGGTGAATCAGATTTGAGTCATCGTGCAAAAATGTCTAGCAATTGTATCCGTAATTAGCGGAAGAGCCTTAGATAGACTTGTTGAGATTGCTGTTCTCGCCCGATGATGTGATATTTTTCTAGAAGTGTTCTGACATTTTTAGTCAGTTTGTCAAGGCACTGTTATATGGCCGACGCGACGTTGAAGCTGGACATTTGTTTCAATATCTTTTTTTTTGGTGAGTAATTTTAGAAACGTGCTGAAAAAACATGTGTTTTACATGTAACCTTCTGTAAAAACATGTGTTTTGAGTCTTTCGATAATCGCCTAGAACCATATGCTCTTGTAAAATGCAACCAACATACGCTAAGCATGCAAAACTTATTTGTAAAGAATTTCCTAAGAAAATCCTCTATAGCTCTGCACTCGATAGAGATTTAAATGTCATTTCTTTAGCAAAATTTTTTACCTTTATATTTTCTATAACTTTGCCGAAGAAACCATGTGTCTATCTACGAACACAAAAAAAATGGACGTGTATCGAGCCTTTAACGAACGCGAAACACATAAAACGTATGCTTGCCGTACTCTCATTTAGGTGGTTGGGGACGAACGGAACCCATACAAGTCTATAGTAGGGTAGATGCTCCAGTAGTTGTGGTAGTACCTATAGTGGTGGAAACTCGGATTATTCCGTTATTATTGCAGATTTTGGTACAAGTTTGATAGGTATCGAACTACCAGTACCAGTATTATTGGTAGGCATCAAACTTGTATCAAAATCTGCAAAAATAACGGCATAATTCGAGTTTCCACCACTATAGGTACTACCACAACTACTGGAGCATCTACCCTACTCGACTTAAGACCTAAGCGCTGATTTCATAAATCCACTTGCCCCATTTTACTCCATGGGCTCGTGAAGCTATGGAAATTTAGAGCTTGAATATGCGATAACTCTGCAAGTAAAGGTCCAAGAGATATGCGGTCTTCTGCAAAAACGTGTATTTTGAGTGGTAATTCGGTAATTGTCTAGAACATTATATTCTTGTAAAATGTAACTAACAAAGGCTAAGTATGAAAAACCAAATTTTAAAGAAGTTTTCAAGAATATGCCCTATAGTTCAGCACTCGATAAAGATATTAATTTTATTTTTTCAGCAAAGTTGCTTGTTTTTACAATATTTGCTACTTTGCTGAAGAAACTATGTCTATATTTCTTAACACAAAAAAGTTATTTTTTTCTTTTCATTATAGTAAGCGATAACTAACTTTCGACAGTTGTAGATTAAGGGGAATATTTATACGAACATAAGTGCTGAAGACCATAAATAATAAAACGAAAACAAGAGCCCTTTTGGACTACTGTGCACTGTAACTCTGATCTGTCGCGTCAGTTTATCCGGAAAACCATGTTCGTGCATTAACTGCCATAGCAGGTCTCGATCGACTGTATCATATGCTGCTTTGAAATCAATGAAGATGTGGGAGGATGGCATATTGTACGTCCGACAATTCTGCAAAATCTGTCGAATGGCAAAAATTTGATACGCAGTTGCGCGAGCCGCCATAAAGGACGCCTAATAATTCACAGCGAAACCCTGAACTATCAGTAACAGCTGTTACCAACGTTTCTTGGCCCATGTTTATAAAGCTCTACCGGTAGGCGGTCTTTACCGGTGCATGGTGCTCCCCCAGCCCGTTATTTTAAAAAAATGCTCCATGAAATCGGACCTCACCAGTCGATTCGTGAGGTTGTACTGCAGTTCTGGTGCAATTTTCAAAATCCTCCTACGGTGGAAATTTGAGTTACGCCCTTTTAAGTGCCGTAAGTACTAAAAACAATGTAAAAACGACAAAACACTATTGCAAATCACGTGTTAAACTGCTAGTTCACGAAAAAATCTGTAGAAAGTGCTCTACATATTTTAGATTCAATATTTCATGATATTTATTGTATAATTGAAATAGGTCTCTTACTGAAACAATTTAATTTGAAGAATATGATTTTAACTAGTATACGTGCAAACCAGAAGGTGAAATTTGACAAATTGTATTGTTCTTTTCTATATGGAACTAACTAACATTAATAGTAGTCGAATTTATACGTTTAACATATTAGATATTCAATAAACTGCACTTATGCTCTTTAAACTTTCAAACTAGACTTACCAGCAGCTGTAAAGATCATGTAATGTTGTATCTGAAATATGTAAAGCACTTTCTACAGATTTTTTCGTGAACTGGTGGTTTAACACGGTCTCTTTGCAATTGCAACACGGGTTTGCAATGAGTGTTTCGTCATTTTCACATTATTGTTAATACTTACGGCACTTAGGAGGGCGTAACTCAAATTTACACCATAGGAGGATTTTGAAAATTTCACCAGAGATGCAGTACAACCTCACGAATCGACTGGTGAGGTCCGATTTCATGGAGCATTTGCATTCAAGACGAGCAAAAGTAACGTGGTTGCATTTCATTGAGTTACATAGCGTACCTCCGATTAGCTCTCAATTAGACGCGAGGCGACGCACGAGGGATACAGCTAATTGTAAATCTTTTCAAGTTCAACTTCAAGTCCGATTTCAAATCCACTTTTAAGTTCAATTTAAATCCAATTTAAATTTATTTCTAATTTTAAATTAAGAAAACTCCTAAGAAAAGTCGGAAAGTTATCTTCTGTTACATGGAAGTTTTTTGAAATATGTTTTTTGTTTTCTTTGTCATTTTCTATAAACGGCGGTTTCTCCTGAAAATTAAGGCAAATTTTTTTTCCGTCTCCGACTCCGAAAAACGGAAAGAAACACTGGAGCAAACGTGACAAAAAATAGACAAATGGGGCAGAAAAAGAGAGAAATTGTGAGAGACAAAAAAAAAGAAAAACTGTCATGAAAAAAAGAAAAATCGTAACACAATGCGAAGGAAAACGAAATGTGAAAAAAGTATAAAAGAGGAAAATGGGGGGCCCTGTAGCCGCAAGGTTACCGAGTCTGCCTTGAAAAGCGAGTGGTCGTGGATTCGAATCTTAGTAGAATCAGGCCATTCGATGTTAAATGACATTAACGTGGGTTTATTCTCAGGCCCCTCGTCATCCTTCCTACTGCATTCTGCATTTACTAACAATGGAGCCTCTTGCCAGGGCAAGTTATAAGAGTGTTACTTGCTTGAGGTGCGAATGAAGTTCTTGTTCAACGGCAAATTATAACTAGTCTGCGAACTTCTTGGCTCTAGAGCAAGATTGGTTAAAAAGTAAGACGAAGAGTAGAACGAAAAAAGGGATGAAAAAGACCGACACTTTAGGCACTCCAAAGCGATGCAGCAAAAATAACGAAGTACGGAACAACACCTGGGTGATATCACAATCGGTCAAAAAGCTGGTCGCAATGATAATATCCATACAAGAAAAAATAAAAAAGGAGAACATCAAGAGGATGAAAGACAAATCGGTAGAGAAAAGAAGGGAAAACAATAAAGAAAACGAGGAAAACAAGAAAGAAAATGACAAACTGGACAGAAAAGAAAAAAACGGAACAAAAAAAACAGAAAAAGTAGAAAAGAAAAGGAGAAAATACGGGTGCAGGAAACGAGGTTTAAGAAACGAGAACCAAAAGAGAATTAAATAGACGGCAAAAAAATGAAACCCGAAGACAAAGCGAAAAAGAAAAAGAAAGCATGACAGAAAAGGAGCAAAAGCAGGACATAATAAAAGGAAGAACGGAGCTGACAAAAATGAACACAAGAAAAGGAGTTAACGGAACAGAAAATAAAAAAAAACGAGACAGGCCAAGAGGAAAAGCGAGCCTGAAAATGAGAAAAAAGACGAAGAACGGGACAAAAAAGAAAAAACAGGACTGAATAGAGCGAGAAACGGGTTTAGAAGAGAAGAAAAGTGGGAACGAAAAAAGTAAAAACAAGAGAAAAAAGAGGGAAATCTAGACAAATGGACGGGACGGAAAAAGCAAAAACACGTGATAGAAAAGGTGAAAAAACGGGTATGAGAAAGAGGAAAAGTGGAGTGGAAAATAAGATAAATCAAAAGGGAAAAGAAGATTAGCCAGAGAGAAAAAAAAACGATAGAGCAAAACGGAAAAAAGAGGTCTAAGAAAATATAAAAGGAGAAAGATAGGATAAAATGGGATAGCAAAATGAGACAGAAAAAGGAGAAAAGAAAAGCAGAAATACGTAAGTAAAAGTAAAAGATAAAACGGGACAAAAAAAGACGGATAAACAGGAGATAAAATAGGAAAAGCGGATGGCAAAGGATAACATGTGAGTCAAAAATAGAATAAACGTGACAGAAAAGTAAAAACGGAACATCTAAAGGAGACAAAACAAAACAGGCGAAGACGAAAATCGAATTACAAAAAATAAGTTAAAAACAAGATGAAAAACAGGATTGCAAATAAGAAAAATGGCACACTAAACGAAGACTGAGGCAACAATGAAACAAAAACACGAAAAAAACAAGAGAAAAAGAGTAAATACTGAAGGAAAAAGAAGAAAAGTGTGAACAAAAACCAAGAAAACGGTACGGAAAAGAAGAAAATCGATACAAAAAGTGGAGAAACGGGACTGAAAAAGAGAAAAAAGAGTCTGTTTATGCTGGAGTTCGAACGCTATGTACAGTACCGCCACGCTTCGTTAAGTCATACCTCTGATTGTGCAGCAGAACGAATGCGTTCTGATCTTTTTCACATTTTCGTATCGATCAAGTTTTCTTGATTGACAGTAAACACATGGAAAAACTGTCAGAATAACGCTGACGGACGCGTTGATGCAGCATTCTGTTTGGGCCTTTAGTTTAATTAACATGTTTTATAACAATTTTTTGTATTTCTTTTAGCTTGATGATAAATTCCTTAAATTTAAGTGTTGAAATTGGTTCTCAAGTAATGTCCGGAAAACTAACGAACAGCGCCATGTTTTCATTGGATAAGTGTCAAAATTATTCGTGTGCTTGTTATTGAAACCAAACACATTCTGTTTTGTCTAGTAATTTGGAAAAATACTCAACGCACTTCAATTTATAATATAATGTTCTTAGTTTGCATTAACAATCTTCTAATCCAAGCATTTCTCTTTTACTTCACAGGTAATTTGCTGACGTGTTCCATCAAGAGCGGTAACGAGGAACAGCTTTAATCAGCCCAAAATTAACGGATTTTACCATAAATGTTATGGTAACGCGGAAGCAAAAAGCTAATCATATCAATGCACTAGGAAATACCTTGCTAACGGTTCGTTTTGTGGTGATTAAAAACACCTTAGAATCAGCAATGGCTGAATTTTGATTGCCAAAGTTAGTTACAGAGATAACATTCATATAAATTTTAAACAATATTAATCACCAGCCATTGTTTACAAATCGTACCTGCCAACGTGAAAATTAGTTGATTTATTTTCGTTCACTTCTGCTCTTCTATAGAAGCTAGAGGCATGGAACGGTTCTGAGAATGTATTTTTTTTTGACAATGGTGTTGGTCACTGTCAGCCATAATGTGAATCACAGTGTGCCATATCCGAAGGCGCTGCTAGCGTAACAACACGGGAAATCGAAGAACTTTTGTCGGTCTGTTCGTTACGGCCATGGTCATAAAAACAAACTCGTATCAAAACATTAAACGTGAAGTGCAAAGAAAAACAATCACTTCCCGCTGCTGCACCGTTCCGTGGTCGGAATGAAAGGAAGAAGACTTCCTCCCCGTTCGGCTGGTCAGTCAGGCCCCATAGCGCTGCGGGTAAGAATGCATAAAGTTCCGCCACATCATCGACAATTCCGTGGTGCATCGCGACTTGTGCGAGGAAAGGCTCCTCGTCACCATCTACGGACCACTGGAGAGCCACGTAGAGAGCACCGTCGGTCGGTCGCTTGCAGCCAGCGGTCCGCGCGACTACGCAGTCATTTGTATTCCCTGTAAAGCAGTCGTCGTCGTCGTCGTCGTCATCGTCATTCTCTTCGTTGAGTATGGCCGCTGAGAAGCCCGACGGAGCACAGAAAAGCATTCGCTTTTACCCGTCATCTCCTCCGTTACGACAGTCGACAGTGGCTGGCAGAGCCTATACGAACAAGAGCCATAGCGAATTTCCAAACGCGACGGCTAAAGAAGAGCATGAAAAAGTCGCTGAACTCTCGGTCGCCATGGAGGTTACTAAAAAGCCACGATCCGGAATGAAGCTGCTGAAGTTTTACTTCTCGGAGATAGTTGAAATTCCCAGCAAAACCAGCAAATATTCGCTTCTTTTTATTCGATGTGACACCATGCTTTGCATGGTCAAATTAAATCAGAAAAACGACTTTACTCAACCAAACCAAGTTTGATTCTGATAAAACAAATTTACCTCGGGTCTCACGTTCGCTGCTGGCGCTACTGCCAAATGGCCAACTGTCTTACCAACCGGCCACGTTTCACCTTTCCATTCGGTGGGTTGCATCCACAGAAGTTCAAGTTCACTTGCATGCCCACGTTTTATTTCGGTTGTATTGACACGTAAATTCTCACCAACCCATGGTCAACCGTACTGTTCACGTAACATTATTCGCTTTAGGTTTCCTATTGTTTTCCAGTAACTCATTGGGACTTATTACACAATCTGGCTGAACGGTAATATTATAATCAATGTAGACTCGTTAGTATACAAGGTTGAGGTTTTATTCGGCAAACTTCCTCGTGTTCACATCCATATTAAGAATTCTATTTTTGGAATCATTGTTAGACCACCTACAAACAAACATCTATTTTCCGCCAAAGAGCGCCACATTTACTACCCATTGTTCGGGCTGTTGCGGCTGCATTGTGCAACGGGCTTGGACAGGCGGCGCTATTTACTTGTAAGTTCAGTAAACGGAACTCACCAAGGCTACCGGAACGCCAAAGTCGTTCTAGCGGCGCACGGCGAGCGTTCGCCCGTGGTGCCCATGGTGGAACTTGTTTTGGATTTTGCAAAAATAATGACACCTCGAACCCGACTAGGTTTACCCACGCAGCAATTGCAGCTAGTTTTAGTAGCACTGATCCAGCAGAGTGTGTATGTGCTGATCGGTAACAGAAAATCGACACATGGCAGGAAATTGATTCGAATAAGGTCGTATGTCTTAGCATTTTTTTGACAATTTCCTAACTTTTGGGCCATTCTACATTTCGAAAGGCGAAATAACAAGCTTCGGGTGAAGCTAGTAGGTATAATGGTTTAGGTTTTGCGTTTTAATTCTTTCCGGATTAGCGAGATCCGGATTACCGAGTCGTCAGATTAGTGGGGCAATACTTTGCTTGCTCGTTCGAGGGTACTCCTGTTATAATTTTAAGTTTGGAAATGTCGATCATAGATGGTGCTAGTGTTCAAGCAAAATGTGGATGACGATAATTTTTGTTACTTATTCTTCCATGAGTTATGTCTGTTTGTCTGTGCTACTGATTTTCATTTTTTAAGTATCGAGTAGTGAAAAACGAAAGCATTAGCAAAACAGTCGACAGCAGAAAAAAAATCAACCAAAAACTTTTACCTTTACCCTGCTGGTGAACTATTTTCCTGTCCCCAGCAGCAGCACGGTGGAACCGCGCCCATGTGTGCAGTAGCTATTAGCTATGATTTACAACGTCTTCTGATGGCAGCTTTCTTTCGGGGGGTACTGCAGCAATTTCGCTAAGCAAAACCTCTGGCATGATTCAGCAGAGCACTGACTACTGAAATTGTCAAAAGCATTCGGTGCCTTTGTAAGGAAACAAAAAAAAATGCGAGTGTCTATACATGAAGACATATGTAAATGAAGGCAAACCAGACTTTGGGCGCTTCAGTGTAATGGCGGCTATCAACGCCATGTCTGCCGTCTCCACTGACAGTCAGTGGGGTAGAGCGGCAAGCTAACGGCGCCGGCTCAGTTTCGGTGGGGAGGCTTATAACTGTACGTGTTAAATTGAGCGAATTATCACGTGTAACCATGCGTTTATTCGCTAGGAGTTGTGCTAAGAATTAAGTCACGAGATCGAATTTCTCGCTGTCAGTTGGGAGAGGTAAGAATCTGATTCGAGCAACGTTCCGCTCCCCCAGCAGTAGTGGGTGGGATGGGATTGTCATCTTTATTTCACCTGCTGCTCTGCCGAAAGTTTCGCTACACTGAACATATCGGATTGTGGGTGCAGCCATGATGCACCCATTCAATGGAATACTCGTCGTCATACAAACTATGGGAAATTTACCGCACTGGTGGCATTGCACTCCGGGGCGGTCTCGCGGTTCGTGGCTCATAATGAGAACGAAATTGAATAGCATTCGAAAGAAAGCTACTCTCCCAGTATAGCGGAATAAAAGGCCGAAATGAAAAGAAAAGTGGGTGGGCACCGGTATATCGAACTGTCTGGAATTCGATTGAAAAATTGAAAAAAAACAGGTGTTTTCCTCTTCCACTAGAATGCTAGAGAGAACACCGTGTAGGGTGCACAAAATAGGGGCTAAGTATGATTGTCTGCGTATTCAATAAAGCAATCGTTCGTCCTAAATTAAGTCACTACATCTGTACTTATATTGTTTTGAGTTTCGAAACTAGGCTAGTATGCATTGGTGATACAAACTTTTGTTTTTTAAATGCGTCCAAAAAAAATGTTGTAGAACAAACCAAAATAAGCAACTTTACCGAACTATCTTACTGGTTGACTAAAGAATTATGAGCGTCTTAGTGAAATAGTGGTGGTGCGATTTCCTTTAGGATTTCACCTACATAACAATGTTTCGCCAACCAATTCGGTCCAGATTCTCGACTGTCCTGCACTTTCCAGGTGTTACTCACTTGGTCTAACCATCGAACGCGCTGTGCACCTCTACGTCTGGTACCAATCGGATTCGAGGTGAACACCATTTTTCTGGGGTTGTAGTCTGGCATTCTCACAGCATGTCCCGCCCATTGTACCCTTCCAGCTTTAGCAACTTTCGGGATACTGAGTTCGCCGAAGAGCTCGTGGTTCATCCTACTCCTCCATACACCGTTTTACACATACACCGTCAAATATGGTCCTAAGCACACGACGATAAAAAATGGCCAGTGCTTTCAAGTCCCCGACGAGCATTGTCCACGTTTCGTGCCCGTAGAGGACTACCAATCTTATTGACGTTTCGTACTGCAGCCGATCATTACAGTAAAATTAAATATTTTAAAAAATTATTATATATGCCGTTGATAAACGCACATCTATTTTGAGTCTTACTAAACTAAACATACTAAACTAAACAAACATGATTCAACCACATTCAAGAACACCGATGGGTAGAGGTTTTACGGAACAAAACACAATAGGGTCGACAAAGCGCCAAATCAATTAAAAGGTAACTTTTGGGCAGTTCAACATCAAGATCTCTAAAATTTGTATACCACCCATGACCCAAAGCCAAGCATTCAGGAGCTTTTAGAGTATTCTATATACACCATCGTTTTGCGATTGGCGACCGTGTTTCCCGAAGGCTTGCGAGTAACCGAAGGCACAATGCACTCGTGCCTACGCCTAACCCGTAAAGGATCAGCGATTCGTTCTCTGATAGTTCGCGGTCATAACCGTTAAGGAGGATATCAACCCTCGGGCATCGGCCCTAGTCATAAAGGAGGATTCCCTTCTCGGTGTGGCAAAAGTCGGTCTCGTCCGTCGCCAACCGATTTCAGTCAAAGAAGGCAACGCCTGGGAGAATACTTACCTGGAACGCCTTTCCAGGTCGCCCATTCGTCACCGTTCATTTCGTCGTCGACGCCATTTTGTCAGCCATTGGGGAGACGTCACTCCACGTTGCCACTGGAAATCAGCGAGCGCTCGCCGGTCATAGTCAAACGCCATCGTTAACAAACAGAAGAAGTGAGTGATACATACCGTGATCCTAACCTATCGAACACATTACACTGGACAATAAAATACACGTTTTTCAAAGAAGTTGGCCGCTTCAGTGAAGAATTTGTATCGTGATATTCCTCCAGTTTGCCCAGTAGTGCGCCGACCTTGCGACGAAGTCCGGGTCTCGTGCTGCTGAAGTTTGTCGGGGTAGCAACTCACCTGGGGGTTATTACAACCGGCACGAGCTGGATTGGTTACCTGAGAGCTACATCGACTCGGGCTGAAGATCGCTGCTATTCAGGAAGTTCAGTGGCCAAATTCCGGAGATTTGTTGATGCGAAGCATGACCTGTGAGCTTTGATAGGATAACTTATTTTTCCTTCCACGTCCAAGCTCAGTACCTAATTGTAGGTACTTCTTTCAAGTACCACGTCTACTACAGTGGCGGTACGAAGGTAGAACGTGGAGTTGGTTGCGTAGTATTGGGAAAGGAAAAGCAACGAGTTATCCGGTGAAAGCCCGTAGATGACCGTATATGTATGTTGAGAATTAAGAATAAATCCTTCTAATACAGCCTAATCAACTTATACGCACCGACAAATGATAAATCCGATGATGCTAAGGGTTACTGTGGAGTTTATTATACGCAATATCCAGCCATTTACCAAGTGTCTCAATGAAACACAAAGATTGAAATAAAGGAAAAAAAAATTCACGATCAAATTCTACGATCTCGAAAGATCCGGCAAGAAATCAGCCAGCATAAGAATAATAGAACCACCGGGAAGGACCGACTCCTAGTAGAACTCTACAAAAATGGTCAAGAAACACGAGCAGCAGCATTTCACCAGATAATTTCAAGGATTTGGGAAGTGGTGAAACTACCGAAGGAGTAGATAGAAGGAGACGAGAGGTTTGTTCCATCCACAAAGAGGACGTTCGGCTAGATTACTGTAATTACCGCGGCATTACGCCGGTCAACGTCGCCTACAAGCTGATCTTCCGGATTTTGTTACTTCGTCTATCTCCAAAAGCAAGAGGATTCGTAGGGCAGCATCTGGCGACGCTTATGGGGACCCGTGCTACGGACCAAATTTTCACTCTCCGACAAAATGCTCCACAAATGTCGGGAGTACAACGTGCCCAGGCACCATATTTTCGATAATTTCAGGGCAGCATACGAAGCAGTTGAGCACGAGCAGCTATGGCCGATAATGCACGAGAACGGTTCTTAGGACGAGCTGACGCGGCTGATCAGAGCTACTCTGGAAGGAGCAATGTGCTACACGCGGGTTGTGAATAGACTCTAGAGTCGCTTTGAATCGAAAAAAAAATGCTATTGAAGGATCATACCTTCGGCGAGCAGGTGTGGCAACGAGAGGAGCGATCTTCAGCAAAAGTAACCGACACTTACGTATATTTGGGATCTCTGGTTACCACCTGAATAATGCATACTGTCGGTGCCTTGTGCACCTGTAGCCATAAAATAGACCCTACAGTGGTTCATAGCCTCTTATTCAGCAACTCCTATCCCTACCTCCTCGTGGTATCAGCCGGGATACGAACAACCTTGGTGGAGATCGGGTAACCAACCCCGGTGGAAGCCAAGGTCGTATGCTGACAGGGAAAGGGGGCTCTTTCGTGCTTCGTTAGCCCTCCGGCGAAACAGAGGTTAGTGTAGCAGGCTTTGCAAGCCGCCACCACGAAAAATACTAAAGCACGGTAGCACTAAAGCTACCGGGGGAGTGGAAAGATGGATCTAGAAAAAGAGCGACAAGTTGGACTATGAACTATCGAGCGATCACCGTTCTCAATGCCGCCTATAAAGTGCTGTCCCAAATCATTTTCCGCCGACTATCACCAATTGCGAACAGATTTGTAGGAACTTATCGAGCCGGCTTCGTCGAAGGTCGGTCTACAACGCATCAAATATTAACACTGCGGCAAATCCTCCAAAAGGGCCGTGAATACAGAGTTCCCACGCATCTTTTGTTCGTTGGCTTTAAAGCCGCATATGATACCATCGACCGGAAAGAGCTATGGAAAATCATGGACGAGAACAGCTTCCCCCAGGAAGCTCATCAAACTGATTAAATCTACGATGGATGGTACACAGTGCTGTGTTCGGATTTCGGATGGATTGTTAAGTTCATTCGAATCACACAGAGGGCTTCGTCATGCCTGCTGTTCAACATAGCGCTACAAGGTGTTATGAACCGAGCGGATATCAACACGCGGGCACGATATTCAACAAATCTAGTCAATTCGTCTGCTTTGCCGATGACATGGATATTATCGGAAGAAAATCTGTGGCTGAACAGTACACCAGACTAAAGCGCGAAGCAGAGAAGATTGGGTTAAAGGTAAATAAAATTGATCGACGGCGATGAGTTTGAAGTAGTCGACGAATTTGTCTACCTTGGCTCAATGGTAACGGCGGACAATCATACCAGCCGTGAGATTCAGAGGCACATTATCAGCGGAAGTCGTGCTTACTATGGGCTCCACAAGCAATTGCGGTCGAGCAGACTAAGTCCCCGTACAAAGTGCACCCTGTACAAGACGCTTAGTAGACCGGTTGTTCTCTACGGGCATGAAACATGGACAATGCTCGAGGAGGACCTGCGAGTGCTCGGAGTTTTCGAACGACGAGTGCTAAAAACGATCTTCGGCGGCGTACAGCAGTACGGAGTATGGAGGCGGAAGATGAACCACGAACTCGCACAGCTCTATGGCGAACCCAGTATCCAGAAGGTGGCTAAAGCTAGACGGATACGATGGGCAGGGCATGTTGCAAGAATGCCGGACAACTACCCTGAAAAGATAGTGTTCGCCGCAAATCCGGTAGGAATAAGACGACCAGGAGCGCAGCGAGCAACCGAGTTACGTGGAGAAACTTTGTTCAACAGGCTTTGTCTTAAGACGAGAAACCACCTAAGTAAGTAAGTGGTTACCACCGACAATAATACAAGTAAGGAGATCCAACGACTCATTCAAGCTGTATTTTTGCCTCCGCAAAATAATTTTTAGTCAAACAATGTACTAAAACGCTTTTGAAATGTTAACCTGTTTTCTCTCCAAAAGATCAAAATGAGGTCTACCTACTGACGAAATTTTGATGGCACCAACCCTGATCTGGGCAATACAAGAACAGTTTTTGTGTTTGTGGGATGGGTAATATTGGGACAGAAATTCAAAATTGAACAGATAAAAATCAAGTTCGTTCAAAAGAAAATTTATTAGCGCCTCGTTAGCAACTGGAAGGGAAGAATTGAAATCAAATAAACCAGTCCAATTTTTCTCATTGGGAAACGAATCCATGCTGCTTTGGGAAAGTGCCAGAAAATCTACCAGCAATTAGACGATCATCATACGTACCAGCTTCGGTGTCAATTGATGTGCCTCAAGGTACGTATAAAGTGCCGGAGAAAAGGGCTGCCGGTACTAAGAGATCTAAAACAAAAGACAGTGGCGAGAAAAATATTTCTTTTTTTAAACGAAACTTTACGGGCTTGCGACGAGAAAAAAAAACAAAACGCAATCATCAAGCGATTCAAACGAGAGTGAGAGCGCGAAACCGCCGCAAGCACATTCCTCTAATTTCATACCTTCTTCAATGCGCTTTCAGTTGGATGCTGCGACGATGCTGCGACGCGACGTCAGTTGGCTGAGAAGAAAAGTTGCACACCGCGGGTGAGTGGGTGGTGGGAACTTGCTCCAAGATGCCCGTGACCCCTTGCCATACTGAAAGTCGTGGGAGGTCATTACCACCTTTTCATCATTATCGTCATCAACTTTTTAATGATCAGTCTTTCACGGCGGCCGGCGGTAGCAAGATAATTCCGACAAAAGTCAAGTGAACACAATGATACCAACGGTTTTCATTTTCCCGTGTTTTACACACCGAATTGGTCAGCAAATGACCCGGTCGGCGAAAACGGCTGTCGGGCGGGGGAGGCTCATCAACATTCTGCTCCGCAGCCAAATTACTTGACATCGCGTGAACCATTTCACCTTGGCTCCGGTGTACGGCGGAACAATTAGATGTTGGAGTCGTTGGACGATACTTTATGGTTTTTATTGTTCATTGCTTTCCAGTCTGTTGATATGACTGACAGATGGTTATGTTCAATTGCCTCAATTGGTGGAAATGCCATGTTTTCTTGGCTAATTTTTCTGTCAACATTCCAATTTTCGGTAAAAATGTCACAGTTTAAAAACAACTGTGAAGGTCTGCAACTTGTATTAAAATAAAAAAAATTCAATTAGGAACTTAGCACAAGGCACCCCCCTTCGGAACGAA
This sequence comes from Sabethes cyaneus, assembly GCF_943734655.1. Classification (NCBI taxonomy): domain Eukaryota; kingdom Metazoa; phylum Arthropoda; class Insecta; order Diptera; family Culicidae; genus Sabethes; species Sabethes cyaneus. The sequence goes on from NC_071353.1 coordinate 13,959,302, forward strand.
AAAAGGTACGACCTTTTTCGCATGTGGACTCCATACTTTCGGAGGGCAAGTCTGAGTTTTGGGGTAAAATCTCAACAACCAGAATTACCAAATTTGTGTCAGCTAGCTAAGCGCAGTCCGGAGCTCAACCTTACAACTGTTCGCGGTTTGCGCTTCAGTGGGCTGCCGAAGATTGATACCTACCTTGTTTCGAGCGTTGAAAAAGTGTGCCAACCGGAAAGGGTATGACTATTGATTTGCCAAGGTTTTGCCCGCTCTAGCATGGTAAATGAAAAATAAGTAATGGTTTTAGCTGAATTCCCAGGAAACTATTTTTTTTTCGACGAAATGCGTTTCAAAAGAAACTATCATTTCCAAATAAATCAGATGCACTCAGAAAATAATTTTTACGTGGAAAAAAGCGAAACAAAACTAAAGAACAGCAGAGATTAAACGCTCAAAACACTCACATGTGAAGCCCATTCGGTGTTGATTTTTTTTTTCGGATTTCATTTTTAAGGTCAAGTTCAATTGTATTTTCACTCGTCACGCGACGTTGATCTTCATGGTGTTTTTTGCGTTGGCTGCATAGTACAGGGCCGCCCGGCACAGATTTATTTCGGGCGATTAAAAATCCGCGTGCTACTGCTCAATAGTAGTGGATAGTGTCTACCTGAACGATCGTAAGCAGGCGATCAGTGAGCCAACCGAGCTTGAAATGTATTAACCAAATTAAAAGTCTTCGCGAATGGATCTCTACACTGCACTGTTGCGTTTGCGCAATTAGAAACTGTGGCTTCTTTGAAAAAAAGTTAAGATATTTTCTTTTTTAACAGTATCTGATCAGATGGGATCCCCCAGCGAAGATCAATATCGATACACCAAGATCGAAGTCATAAAATTTCCAATATTCAGCATGCGCCAGGCCGACCTCATGGTGTGTGAATATCGGTAAACTTTTCTGTGGAAATAATCTTCCTGCAACGAAGGCAATCGAAGAAATCAAGCGGGGACTGATTAGACAGGCATTGAGTCATGCCATGTAGGAACAAATATTAACAACACTCGGTGCATGATAACCGAAGGTGCGTACTGTCTCGAGGAAGTAAAAGTAGGTTCAGTTTTGATCGACTTTTTGATATGCTGGCCTAGTAAAATTAATAAAAATTTATCTAGCACATGCCAGGTGAGGTGATACTACCCGTACCAGGGGATTGCATGGATGTAGGTACAAAAGCAAAACATTATCCGGCGTCTAGGCGCACGGTGGGTTGCATCATAGCGTGCTGAGTTTTTTTTTGTGTCAGTCAGCCAGTCAGTCAGTCGGTAGTAGAGCGTTTGAAGCTAAGCAAATGGTGTAGGCTCGGCTATCGAAAGCCAACCGGTCGTCGTGGCTTTGATCGCGTGAAGATACAGTTAGGTGGCGTTCCAGGTAGGCCTAAAAACATAGTTGGCCGACTACAACGTCGTTGACAAGGTCTTACCGAAGCGGGCCACAGACGCACATTGCCACGATGCGTACTACCGTGTCGGTTCGGTACGTTAACGGCGCGAAACGGTTCAGTAAACCGTCGAACAAGACGCAAAAACTAGTTGACAACAGGATTTATGCAATCTTGGACGATCGCGATTTAGCACGTAAGTCCATTGGCAAACGCGCCATGTATCTGATCTAATTTACATGATATAGGATGTTGCATCAGGCAGCTTCGGTTGGCGTGGCAAACTCACAACAGTAACGGTGTTTTTTTTTTCCTGGCTGGAGTGTCCAGTTCAATGAGCCTGTCTTCGCAGCAAATTCGTTACAAGCTGTCCTCAAGAACGCGCGAAATTCAAGTAAATTATGCACAGTTGGGACATCATTTAATGTAACTAAAAAACTTTACCCTTATTCGCTAGGGGCGTAAACCAATCAACCCTTTAACTTTATATACTTACTTTTGATTTAGGACTGGATCAAGAAACGTCACGAAAAGTGGTTGGATTTTGAGCACTAATGAATCCTGATTCAAAACTTTCCTATACCGACTGTGCTTGGAAAGTTCAGTAATCGTTGAGAAAATCAAGCGTGCGCTTGTCGGCTGCTGCACTGACAACGATTGGAAAGCACACTGCTTCCCAGCTATCCAATGTTGTTCGGTTCGGTCCGAACATATTTTGTCCTGTTTCCTGAGCTGCAGCTGTCGAAGTACCTAAATAGATACACAGTACACAAGCTTTGCACAGTTTTGTTGTCCGTGATTGAGAAATTGAGAAATCGGGACAAAAATTACCTCAAAGAAGATTCCAACTAAGGCCAAGGAACTATTTCGCGGAATTTTAGCTAAAATTTGACGGATCAACGCGAATTGAACTGAACTGAACTGAAAACAGAGCCACACTCGTTTTGGAAATACATCAACGAGCAAAGGAAAGAATTCGGTCTACCTTCAACAATGAAGTAGAGAGACCAAATGGGAACGAATTCAGTTGAAAATTGTAAGCTTTTCTCTGAGAAATTTTCCTGTGAGACACTGCCAGGCCCTGCTTCAAAAATATGCTACCTCCGCTAGACCCCATTCGGTAGACGCTATTCTCGGCATAAAATATGATGGCAGTAGGACAGAAAGTTCGTAGATAAATAGCGAAAACGAAAGGGGTCTAAGATTGTTCCCCTGAGGGACGCCTGAAACATTCGTAAACACTTCAAAACGAGAAGCTCCGATTTCAACGCAAAGCGATTGGTTTGTCAAATAGAATTTGAACCAAACGATCAAGGATCTATTGACTCTAAATTTCTTAAGCTTTTACAACAGAACTTCGTAAACCACTTGATCAAATGCTGCCTTAAGATCGGCGTAGACAGCATCAACTTGTCCACCGTTGTCTATTGTGTGAAAGCAGAGTGATGCAAATTCCATCAAATTTGACGCTTGGGATAGAATTCACGCTGGGCTGTTGAAATGTAATTTTTACATGAGCAGAAAAGCGCCTCATTGGTAATGATCTTAAAAACTTTTGAACGGCAACATAAGGAGGCGATGCGTCTGTAATTCCGAACGTCTCTTTTGGGGCCAGTGTTCTACCATTTTAAGCAATTCATCGACGATTCTCTACATGCCACGTCGATCAACCACGACGAATTTCACTACTTATGCTACGGATACTATGTCAAGACGTTTCCAAACGGATGCAATCTATACTGACCTCTCTGCTGCTTTTGATAAGTTAAATCACAAAATTGCGATTACCAAAATCGACAGGATAGGACTTGGCAGCAGCCTACTGCTTTCGTTGAAGTCCTACTTGGTTGATCGGCATACTTACTCACCTACTTGAGCAGCCGAGAGCCGGGATGGCTCATGCCGTATCAAGAATTCCTCTCCATTGTACTTGGTCTTGGGCAACACGTCGCCAATTCGTTGCGCGTCTCGACACACGCAAGTCGGCTTCAACCTGGTCGAGCCTTCTAGCACGTTGGGCCCCTCTATTCCTGCTACCGGTGGGGCTCTTGAAGAGTACGGATTTCACTGCACAGTCGTCCGGCATCCTGGCGACGTGGCCGGCCCCCTGTAGTCTCCCAACTTTCGCCCGGTGTACGATGGGAATCTCTCCGAGCAGTGCCTGTAGCTCGTGATTCACACGCCTCCGCCACTCTCCGCTTTCCGTTTGTACTCCGCCAAAAATAGTCCGCAACACCATTCGTTCAAATACGGCTAGTGCACGTATGTCCTCCGTAAGCAAAGTTACTGTCTCAAGTCCGTAGAGGACTACCGGTCTGATTGGTGTTTTGTACATCGTCAGCTTTGTGCGGCGGCGCATGCTCGCAGATTGAAGCATCTTGCGGAGGGAAAAGTAGGCTCGATTCCCAGCTTAAATGCGTCGTTGGATCTCCTTACTCGTATTATTGTCGGCGGTGACCAGAGATCCCAAATATACGAACTCATCAACCACTTCCAGTTCATCGCCGTCTATAGTCGCTGTCCGTGGGAGGTAAACGCTGCTTTCTCTAGAGCCTCTTCCTACCATATATTTGGTTTTTGACGCATTAATTTGTAGCCCTATCCTCCTAGCCTCCGTTTTTAGTCTGGCGTAAATTGCCTCCGCCGGTTTCTAGTAATGAAGCCGAGGTCATCTGCGAAGGCAAGGAGTTGGCTACTCTTGTTGGAGATCGTTCCTCTCGTTTCGATGCCCGCTCGCCGGATCACACCTTCAATAACGATATTGAATAACATACAGGACAGTGCATCCCCTTGCCGCAACCCTCTGCGCTATTTGATAGGACTCGAGAGTGTCACTCGCTCCAGAGTAGCTTTGATCAGCCGCGTCAGTTTGTCACCGTACTCGTGCATTATCTGCCATAGCTGTTCTCGTTCAACTGTATCGTATGCTGCCCTGAAATCCAAGAAAATATTATGCGTGGGCACGTTTTACTCTCGACATTTCTGGAGGATTTGTCGTGAGTAAAAATTTGAGCCGCAGTAGCGCGGGCCCCCATAGAGCCCACCTGATACTGCCCTACTAATTCTCTTGCTATTGGGGATAGACGACGCAACATAATTTGGGAGAGCACCTTGTAGGCAGCGTTGACCAACGTGATGCCGCGGTAATTACAGCAGTCTAGCAGGTCGCCCTTTTTATAGATGGGACAGACTACACCTTCCATCCACTCCTCCGGTAGTTTCTCCTCCTCCCAAATCCTAGAAGTTATCCAATGAAGTTGATCGGAATCTGGCTGTCAGCGTCCGGTGTTCCACAAGGCAGCCATCTTGGCTCGCTCATCTTTGTGCTATACTTCAACGATTGACACTTTTCGTTATAAGGAACCAGGCTTTGCTTTGTTGATGATGTCAAAATTTGTCTCAAGGTCGATAATGTAGACGATAATGTAGGTCGAAGACGGTGTGTTCCTGCAACTGCAACTGGAAAGCAACTCTATAGTGATACTGCAAAAAAAAATAAGTACGGAATTCCTGACCTGGAATACCTGACCGATATCACAATAGATCAAAATACAAGTCGCAATAAGGCTTGTTCGCGACAAAATTTGGACACCGCTAAACACACACAGCTTCGGAAATACATTAACAATGAGTGAAAAATTTTGCAGAATGGTAGACGTATGCCTGTTCTTTCTGAAAATATAACAGCTGTTATCAGGGGAACCAGAAAAGTTTCTTAGGGAGGATTTTACAAAAAAACGGACATAATCTAACCTTAAGCAGTGTTTTCAAGAAATCGGAAATTATTTTCAGTTATAAGCTATTTAGGTTGAAATTTATTTTTTTTTGCATTTGACAAAAAAATCGAATTGAAATAAAATCAGACAAATGTTAAAATTTAGCCTCTCATTTGGCATCGAGGTATGTTGTGTGTTCGAATCTCGGCTGGGAGAGGCTGTAAAAGTCCATAAGATCGAGCCTCTTCGGCCAGGGTCGAAACAAGCTAACAATTTATCCTGCATGCTTTTCAAGATCGCTCTTGAGGGGGTAATTCGACAAGCGGATATCGAAAAAAGGAGTTTGATTTTCAGTAAATGTAGCTACATAGCGCGTAGCAGGCTACGCGTTTTGATATTAAAATCAGAAACTTTGTCACGGCGGAGGCCATTTGCGCTAGACTGAAAGCGGAGGCTAGGAGGATTGGGTTGAAAATAAATGCGTCGAAGACCAAACTATCATGGTAGAGGCTCAAACGAGAGCAACGTGTGCTTTTCGCGGACGGCAATTGTTGGCAACAACGAACCAGAAGTGGTAGATGAGCTCGTATGTGAGATCGCTGGTGGCCACGGACAGCAACACAAATGAGGAGATCCAGCAACGTATTCAAGCAAGACATCAAGTCTATTTCGTAAAACGGCACGACCAAAAGGCATAAGCCACCGTACGAAGCTGACAATTTATAAACCCCCTTCTGGCCCGATAGTTTTTAGGGATTTGACAATGCGCACTGAGGACATACGCGCCCTTGTGGACGGTGGACTACAACTTCAGAAACGCCTGGGAAATGGGCGACGAATAACCCAAGATCAAGTTGAATGAAGCTTAAAACAGCACGAACCACCCCGGTTCTAAGCTGCTAACGACGACGACGACGAAGATCGTATAACCAGCCCAGCAAATTTTTTTGAGTTCTAAACCAGGACCAGGCATAGTCGAAACAAATAAAACACGCTGACTTTCTACTACCTTCACATCATACATGAAGAGACTGGTCTCATTTGTTGAACAGAATGTTTCAAGCAAGCGCCAGCTGAAGTTGGTGACTGTTTCAAGTGACGACAACTGAAAGTCAGGCACGAACACGATTTGTCGATGTTGACTAAGTAGGTTAAATATTACATGCGTTATATTGTAGGAAATGTTACTCAAATTCAATTCATTTGCGTTAAAAGTTACTGATCTTTTACTGAATGTTTGATAGGAAAGTCAAAATAAAACTTCAAAACCGATCGTCATGCTGACGTGAAACCTGTTTTACTGACGCAGATTGAAACCAGATTCGAAGCGAAGCGGATTTCCTTCAATGGAAACCAAAGCTTCATTGTCGGGTGACAATTTGCAATTGAAAGTGATGTTGTCGGGCCCTGCTCTAAGCTGATGGCTGTGAAATTTCAAGCTTGAAAGTGTAGAACAATTTTTCTTCTGGGGGGGGTGTAGAACACCCAAACCCCCCCCCCCCCCCCCCCCCCGTCGCTACGCCCATGAGTTGTTTATATTACAAGCGCTCAGCGTAAAATGGCGTGGAAAGAAGAGCAGGTGCGAAAAGCAATTGTGTGCGGTCACAATGAAAATCCGGATCTCTCGTTAAGAAAATTTGCTGTTCACCTGTTCACAGTGTTTTAAAATCGTTCGATACTCGCTTGACAACAGCTAGAAAGAAGGGAGGTGAAACGAAAACGGTTCTGAGGAACCACCACAAGGATGCGAAGGTAGAACACATATTACGGAGGAGACCAGATATTTTTGTACGTACCATTGCTCGTAAAGTAAAAATGTCGCCAACATTCGTGCACACTTCTAAGCAACGACAAGGCATGAAGTCTTTCAAGATGAAGACTGTGCCAAACCGTAATGATAAGCAAAATACGATGGCTAAGACACGCACTCGTCAGCTTTATCGCGAATATTTAACGAAGTTTCCATGCGTTATAATGGACGATGAAACGTATGTTCTAGAAGACTTTAAACAGCTTCCTGGTATGTCTTTTTACACTGCCATGAAACGGAATGGCGTTGCAGAGCATTTTAGGACAAAGAAGAAAGCCAAGTTCCCCAAAAAATATTTAGTATGGCAGGCCATATGCAGCTGTGGTCGAGCAAGCAAAAGTTACATCACTACGGGAACGATTAACAAGGAAATATACCGTGAAGAATGCCTGCAGAAACGATTGTTACCGTTCCTACACAGACATGATGTACTCTCGCTGTTTTGGCCTGATTTGGCATCCTGTCACTACGCCAAAGATGTTTTGGAATGGTATGATGCTAATGGAGTCCATATTGTACCGAAGGAGGCGAATCCACTTAACTGTCCAGAGTTACGCTCCATCGAGTGGTATTGGGCTTTGGTGAAGAGAGAAGTGTCCCAGCACAAACAACAAGCAACAACTATAGATAAATTTCGAAAATCTTGGACAAACGCAGCTAAATTGGTTGCCAGCAAGTCTGCACTGGCCCTCATGGCAAGGGTAAACTCCAAAGTTCGCCAATTTTTCATACAGACCAAATAAGTAATGTTAATTTGTTTGATAATTATTAACGATACACACATAAATGATATAAAATTGTTTCATGGATTGAACTTCTATCAAATTTGTTTTATTGCTAAATTGAGGTGCCCAGATTTTGTCGCAAACAAACCTTAATAATCTCGTGTCGTATCACAGTAGGCATCAGGGAGGATGAAAAGTGGAACTTTTTTCCTATCGTCTTTTGCTTTCAATTTCGCAATATAGTGACTTCGAAACTTTTATTCGTAGGAATACCCCCTTTAATCTGAAAGCGTCAAAAGTTACTCATGGCATACTGTGATAAAAATAACTGTTTTGTGTTGGGAAACACACACATAGTTTCTTCGGCAAAGTTGTAGAAAATATAAAGGCAAACATATTTGCTGAAGAAATGATATTTCTATCTGTGTCGGTTGCAGGAATATAGAGCATTTTGTTTGAAAGTTCATTAAAACTTAGTTTTTCATTCATTGCCTTTATTGACTGCATTTTACAAGAGTATAATGTTCTATGCAATTATCGAAGCACTCCAAACACACGTTCTGCAAAAACATGTATTGTGAGTGGTCTTTTACAATTGACGAAGGAACGGTAGAAGAAAGTAATAAAATTTAGAGAATTAGAAAGAGCAGAAAGGTGAGAGAAGGGGGGGGGGGTGTCTCTTACCTTTTGTCCAATGCTAGATGGGTTATAATTTGGAAGGCATATTGCGATGCACAAAAGTTCATAACGGACAGAATGGTCGTTGAATCGATTACGCCATTTAAGATCTTTGCCACGCGAACTGCTTGCTAAACCTTCCTAGTTTGTTCAAGTGTCTGAAAACTCAACAAACGACAGCAATTGGTATACGGTGGTAGTTTTATTAAAGCATACATCAGCTTGCATCCAACTCCAACCAGCAAAGCAATATCGTTCACAAACGGCAAAAACAGAAAAGGTCCCGTGTTGCTGCCTTGAGGTGTACCCGAGAGGTTGGTAAACCGAGAAGAGAAGCAGGAATCAATCTGCACACGTAGAACTCTAACACATAGGTAGGAAGTGAGCCATTTCGTGTAATTTCGAGATGCACTAAGTTGCGAAACTTTCTGCAGTAGTATTTTGTGGTCTATTCGATCAAACGCAGCCTTTAAATCTGTGTAGATAACATCAATTTCGAAGTGAAATATACAAGTAGACGTGGAATCTAGAAAGTTTGTACTAACGGATCGATCAGGCATATATTCATGTTGGTCAGTGGAGATATAGAATTTTGTTTTAGTAAGAATAAAATTGCTCACTGCTATTTCAAATAGTTTGGACGCAGCAGAAATACCAATGATGCCACGATAGTTTCGAACGTTCCGTCGGTCGCCACTTTTAAATGCAGGGAACATGAACAAATGCTTCCGAATGCGAATGAATTTATTGAATATCTGGCACAATGGATCCACTAATGCTAGTGCACAAAGTTATCATCAAGAGACGGAGCGGCACGAGGTTCGCAATACAGAAAGCGAGGAGCAGAACTCGATTGTGAAGTTTCAAGATGAAAGTCGTACAGCACCATAACGCAGACAAAATCTGGAGGAGAATTTGCAGACGAAATATAATTATAGTCGTTATAGATGATGAATTGGCCGGTTTTGGACAAATTTCTGGTCCAACTTGGCAAGTCGTTACTATTGAAGTTCGACCAAACAGTGGCACAACGACAATGACGTCACTGTGGTTTTCAAAAAGTGAAATCCGGGCAATATCTCGGAGCAAAGGCGCCAGGCGTATACGACGAGTACAAGTTAAAATAAAGCGGCTAAAATAGTTTCATTATGAGAAAACAAGAAAATGTGTTACGATGAAGGTCGAACAAGCCAGTCGTCGTATGTTCGAATCTTGACTAGGTGGTGCTGCTAGATAGAGTCAGTAAGATTGTTGCACTAGCCCCGTAATTGTTCTGCACATTGTACAACCGAACACAGCGAAAGGGAAAGTTGTTTGCCCTTTTCTTCTTAATTTTGCACCAAATGCCCCGCGAGAAAAGATTTCACTTACGCAACCGGAATCGAGAGACTTATTTGCATTAGCCGCAGTTTGTTTGTTTTTGTGTGTGTTTCCGGATGGTCAACTTCCATTTTCATCATCACCGCATACATAACCTCCTGTTTTCGTTGCTGAATAAATTTTGGTTGAACTTTTATACCGATTCCGAATCGAATTCCGATCGATGACCACCACCGACCACCGACCACCGGTTTGCTATGCAGGTCGCGCGGTGCGTTGCATAAATTTTTCTAAAGAAAGTTTTCTCTGTCAAACCGCTCGCACACCGAGGCGTTCGATCTCAGCCAAAAACCGTCACTTTCTCCCGCAGGCAGGCAGGCGTCCGATCAAGAGTCGCCATCCCATCATCATCAGCATGCAGCGATTGTAGCACACACCTGACACAGCCAGCCGCTGCCGGCGATGGTAATAATGCTGATGTCAATGACGATGACGGTGATGATGGTGATCATGATAATAATGGCGATGGTGGTGATGACGGGTTCGGAGCAGAGAAATGAACTTTAAGTGGCCACGCGGTGTGCGGTGGTGCGAAAAGAAAGTCAAATTGAGGCGAAGCTCTAATAATTCGGCGACGATTTGTTGCTGTCTGTTGGAGGTGCGTGGTACCCTCGCGCGGGAACCACGGAGAAATTTATGGTAATTCATTAGCGAGGTGGCTTGTGACTAACAACTTGGGAACTGCAAGATGGTGATGGGGTAATGCCGTGATTAGTTCTTAGAACGATTGGCGGATGAATCAAATCTTGAGCACAAGATACTTTGTTTCAAAGCCTTTTTGAGTCAGCCAGACGGGACATCCCGCGAGTGTGCGGGCTGTCCTTGCAGTCGTGCGCATTTTGAGAAAACTTTTTAAACCCGGATGTGGTAATTGCTACCCTCAACTGTTTCAAGGCTACCTAGCACAAAAATAAATGTGATTCACTGTCGGTTCGTCGTCATCCGCGAATGACAGCTAAACATTTACGTACCACCTCCGGTGGTTGTTCGTTCATCGTTACGCTACGGGATCACCACTTCCATAAACGAACGAGTTCGGGGTTTGCTTTTCCGCTCTTGCGCTGCAAATAGCACACCAAACAACCGCCCGCCAGCGCGGACGAGCCCCGAAGCCTGCCGGAAGAAGCCACTTCCTCCGCATCCCCGGTGGTGCCGCTACGATGCAGCGCAAATAAAAGCGGCCGCCTGCGCCCGTCAGCGCAAATAAAAGCGGCCGCCTGCGCCCGTCAGCGCCAAATACAGATGCCGAGTGTTGGCGCAACCTTGAATTCCGAGCACACCTCGACTCGCGAAACCGTACCGTTTTCTCAAGTGGGTATGGTCCGAACCGAAGTATGTAATTGATTACATTATTTGCTATTCATATATGTAGCCAATTCCAGACTAATGAGCTCCGGTGTATACTTATACTTATCCGTAAATGGGTGCCAAGCGAGTTGATCTGGTTCGTAGACCTCGATGATGGCTCTCAGCGTGATCTTGCACACCCGGACCAGAGCCTGTTATTAGAAAGTTGTACCCAAATTGCCCAAAATAAAGCACTTAGCTGCCGGTTGCCGAACAGCCGGAGGTTTGCTTCCTTCGAATCCGAAAATCAGTATTTTACGAGTAGCTTTACCGAAACTTGAATACGGTATTTTCCTCTGCAAAAACTTGACAGTACCACTCTAATTTTCCACTGATCCAGTTTGCGGACCAGCCTTCAACGAATGGCGGCTGTGGCTGCAGCGGCGTTGCACAGTAGTCCAAAAGGGCGAAAAGTGGATTTTTTTTCCTGGTGTCTTTTGTTTTCATTTTACCATTTATGGGAGTAATTCTTGCTGAAACGGGGCGCTACTGACACGAGGTCTTCAAATATTGGAGCTTTTGCGCTTAATTGGTTGAAAATGGTTAAAAAATAAGAATTACACTTTTAATACCTCGGAATAGTGGACCCCTCGTTCACCAAGCGGCCTAACAGTTTCAAAAAAAAGTTGAATTTTGAGCAAACCTTGAGGTCTATATCATGTGATATTTCATAAATTTGCCATGAAACAACTAACAAATGGCCCGGTTCTGTAAAGAAGAAGAACTGGGCTTTCAAATGGAGTAAAAAAAAGTTTGACGGCCATCTTGGATTTGGTCGCCATATTGGATTTCATTCTAAGACATGTAATATATATAATGCCATTACACACCTAATTTTATGAGTGTTTCTTGTAGCATTTTTTTCAGCTTACCAATGGTGGTCTTAAAATGAAAATCGTTTGGGGGGCTCATGGTGAAAACGGCGAATTTTTGATAAAATCCAATATGGCGATCAAATCCAAGATGGCCGTCAAAAAAAATTCACTCCCATTGAAAGCCCTGTTCTTCTTCTTTACAGAACCGGGCCATTTGTTAGTTGTTTCATGGTAAATTTATGAAATATCATATGACATAGATCTCAAGGTTTGCTCAAAATTCAACTTTTTTTGAAACTGTTAGGCCCCTCGGCGAATGAGGAGTCCACTATTTCGAGGTATTTAAAGTGTAATTTTTATTTTTTAACCATTTTCAACCAATTGAGCGCAAAAGTTCCAATATTTCAAGACCTCGTGTTAGTAGTGACCCCGTTTCAGCGAGAATTACTCATGGTCTTCAGCACTTTTCTTCGTATAAATATCTCCCTTAATCAAAAACTGTCAAAAGTTAGTCATCGCTTACTATAATGAAAAAAAAACTTTTTTGTGTTAGGAAATATAAATATAGTTTCTTTAGAAAAGTTGTAAATATTGTAAAAATAAGCATCTTTGCTGAAGAACTAAAATTTCTATCTTTAACGATTGCTGAACTATAGGGCATATTCTTTAAAACTTCTTCAAAAATTGGTTTTTCATACTTAGCATTTCTTAGTTGCAGTTTACAAGAACACAATGTTCTAAACAATTATCAAAGCTCTCAAAATACACGTTTTTGCAGAAGACCGCAACTCTCTTGGACCTTTACTTGCTGAGTTATCGCCTATTCAAGCTTTAAATTTCCATAGCTTTATTAGCCCATGGGGTAAAATGGGGCAAGCGGATTTATGAAATCAGCGCTTCATATTAAAGCTTAAGTCGAATACTATAAAATAGTACGGGTTTCGCTTGTCCCTAACCACCAAAATAAGAGTACGGCAAAGCATACGTTTGATGTGTTTCGCGTTCGCTAAAGGCTCGATACACGTCCATTTTGTTTGTGTTCGTAGATAGACACATAATTTCTTCGGCCAAGTTATAGAAAATATAAAGGCAAACATTTTTGCTAAAGAAATGACATTTCCATCTCTATCGAGTGCAGAGCTATAGAGCATTTTCTTTGGAAATTATTAAAAATTAGTTTTTCATACTTAGCTTATGTTGGTCGCATTTTACAAGAACATATGGTTCTAGGCGATTATCGATGGACACAAAACACATGTTTTTGCAGAAGGTTGCAAATCTCTAGGACCTTTCCTTTCAAAGTTATCGCTTTTGACCCGTGAAGTTAAGGAAAAATGAAGCTAAATAGCAACCTTCTGCAAAAACATGTGTTTTGAGTCCTTCAGTAATCGCCTAGAACTATATACTCTTGTAAAATGCGACCAACATAAGCTAAGTATGAAAAACTAGGGTAGTAGTAGATCTACACTGGTGATAGGAAATGGACGTACGGAAGGCACAACGGACGTTAGGCATTTTGCCGTTGGCTTGTAAGCGGTCTAATCAACTCAGTTTAAAAGTACATTGCATATGGTATGAGTCAGATAACATACGAGTGACTGAAACACAAATGGCCGTATCACGAATGGCTGAAACTCGACTGGACGGAATAACAAATGATGTAGATTTATTGGCAGAATCAAAATGGCCGATACACGAATGGCCGAATCACTGAAAGTTTCAGCTCTTAATTTCTGCTGGAAAATGTGTGGGACTTAATGGATTAAAATGAGCGTAGCTCGTTTGCGGCGCCTAAGAAAAAGAAACTGTTTGTACTACAAATGATTACCAAAATAAAACATAAGGTACAGAATGTGTTTGTATTGATGTTCTTAGACTAACGTGCCAGTGTTTCATGAAATGCTATTTTTCGCTAGGATTGGGCGAAATTCCCGAAAGTATCAATAATTTAATATCAATATCAAATCCGCTGCTTTATCGATACCGTCGATATATCATTCGCGAAGCATCGATATTAGATTTATCGATACTATTTAAGGCGGAATTCTGGGATTAGAAAGTGCTACACAAAAAAGGGATTCATAAAAATTAATCAATAAAAAACATTTTGAGCAAAGAGAGTGCCTCCAAAACACGTATGCAACACATCACTCGCTCCAGTGCAGCTCTATTTCAGACACGTCGTTTTGTACGGAAAACCGCACTCGTGCACCACCTGATACAGCTATTCGCGCCCGACTGAATCGTATGCTGCCCAGGAATCCACAAAAATATGATGGGTCATACTTCCGATACATCTGGATGACCTGCCGAAGTGTAAAAATTGGATCCGTAGTAGCACGGGCCTCCATAAAGCCCACCTGGTACTACCATACGAATTCTCCTACCACCGGGGATAGACGACGCAACAAAATTTGAGAGAGCACCCTGGTGGTGGCTTTGACCAGCGTTTAGTGATGTCCGTTAATCGTTTAATCGAATCGATTAAATCGATTAATTTAACTAATCGAATAACACAAGGAATATTCGAATAATTTTTAATCGAATACTGCCAGCACGAATGGTTGAATTAATCGATTAGTGCAGAAAACGCTCACCGATTAATCGGTAATCGAATAATTGAATATTTCGGACATCACTACCAGCGTTATACTGCGGTAATTACAGCAATCTATCCGAGATGGGACAAACCACACCCTCAATCCACTCGTCCGGCAGCCCTCGTTCAACTCCCTGAAACCATCCCGTGATCGCGTGTCGTTGCTGGCGGTTTTTGGCCATTCCTGCAGGGTTCCACCGGGAGTTGCTCCTTTCCGGTTCTAGCTCTTCTCGATCTCTGTCCCACCCCTGCCACTTTCACCGCTATTATGGCGCGTAAAAAGCTAGAAAGTCTTTGTTAATGCCGTCAACGCCCAATACTGCTCTCTGGTCAGTTCTGAATTGCTGAAAATCCCGTATCGTATGCACTTACTGTTCAATAAGCGTTAAACATGTAAGAGACCTTGTTCAAGAGTCAATTCCAATAAAGTAAATTTGAGAATTAAGCTTAGTATACCTGAAAAGAAAACAGCGCCAGAAAAATCCTTAAAATATTGCTTTCTTGAGCATTTCCTGGCCAAGTTTTAGCTTATATATTTTTTCAGCTGCATATCCCGCTTTAAACAGTATCAGGATGAAATTATCGATTTAGCATAATATCGACGTCGTAAATATCGATGAAATATATCGAAATATCGGCCTTCGAGTATCGATATCGCAGGTATCGATACGGTATCGCCCAATATTTTTCCTTCATTTGATATTTCTCTAAATAAAAGTTTGCGACGAGATTTAGTCAAGTAGGGGCTTGGCTTTTCGTGTTTCGACCTTTTATGATTCGGTCAAATAAGGGTTTGGCCCTTCATAATACGGCCAAATACAATTTCGGCCTTCGGTGACAGTTGTTGAAATTCAGCCATTTGAATTTCGGTTATTTGTTATTCGACCATTCGACACCAACTCGGTGAGTCGATGCGAGGGGTAGGGAAAACTAACAAAAGTCGGTAGACCTAGGAAAGCGAATAAACCTAGATCTCCGTGGGGGGGCGCCCCCGCAGTGGCCGTCCCTTTCGACGGAGGCTCGCCGGTAACCCTTGCGGCTTGCGCCCATCTCGTTTGAATCGTCTGTGAAGAGTCGTAAAACATTTTCCACGGAATTCTATCAAAAAGTAGTTATGCCATATGTTTTTCTGCCAAATGGTCTCATGGATGATTTTATGGCAAACGACGTAATGCCAAGCAGCATTATGCTAAATGACTTTATGTTGAATGGTTGGCTCCGGTTCTTATTATATAGGGACGCACTATTGTGTTTTATTGTGATGATTGACTCAAGTGCGTATTCGTAGGAAAGCGATTTTTTTAAAATTATGCCTATAGTCTATTATGCCTATTATCCATTATGCCTATTGTCCATTATGCTTATCATCCATTATGCCTATCGTCCATTATGCCTATCGTCCGTTATGCCTAACGTATATTATGCCTAATGTCCGTATGCCTATCGTCCGTATGCCTGACGTCGCGCACCCCTCATTTGGGTGGTTGGGAACCATCGGAACCCATACAAGTTTATAGTCATGGCAAAAGGATTTTTTAATATCTGATCTCGTTGAAAATCTACGGAAAATATTGAGGATTCACCTCAAGCGAAGTCCATTGCTGTACGAAACTTTGAACGCGTTTTCCTCAAAACCATATTTCTTTAGCTGGCGGTTCCGTGTATCTCAGAATCTAGTGGACCGATTTGGCTGAAATTTTTTTCAGCATGTAAAAGTGAATTATCTAAATTGTTACGTAGCCGTTTTTTGATATCTCCATTTTTCAGTTTTTTATGAGCTTTTAATTGGCGATTTTTGATGAAAAAACACCTTTCTTTTGGAAAAATTGCCGCCATTTTGGTAATTTTTCGAATTTTCAAAAACCGCTACGTAACAATAGAGGTTTTCCGTAAAAAAATTTTTTTTTCACTAAATGTTCGGTTTTGCCTCTTAGAAATGATACCCATATAAAACTTTCTTTATTAAAGCCTCTAACTACTGTAAAAATGAAAAACTAAAATACGTATATTTCAACCCGTCACTTCTCGGATGTATTACATGACATTTTGTACCAGTGTCCTCTATTTTCACCACTTCGAAACCATTTGTGCCACTCTTTACTCTTGTGGCAAGCAACAAACGAAATGAAAAAGAAGGTAATCATTAACTTTTCATTCGTTTTGCCCTTTTCACTCAACCGCTGATACACATATGTCAAAAACTGTTATGCAATGCTGCCAGAAAATCTGAAAATTTTGATAAACAGTGCAGCCAAAACGAATTTTTTTAAACTCAACATTCTTGCAATTTGCATTATTTAAAAATCGTAGTAAATTCTAGAGTCAACGAAAAAAATATATTTTTGCACCATTGTCACTCGTATTGGGAGTACTTTCGAGAAAAAATAAGAAAAGGAGGGGTATGATCTGACGGAAAACCTCTATTTAGGTATTAACCTAAAGCTTCAAAATCATCCTTGAAATCCGTTCAACGATACTCCGTTGGTTCCTGGCACGTACCGCCAGCAAGGAACTATTTTCTAGAGGGCATTCACGCGCCCACCTGCCACTAGCATAATAATCACTATTCTGGTATCCAAAGAATACAAAATATATTTTCAAATATACCTTAACCAATAACCAAAATACCCCAACACTCAACTATAATTCTAGCATCTGAAAAATTTTTACGAAAATCTATTATTTTTCAGTCTTCCGGAGTAGGGTCCCCCCTTAAAGAATATGCCCTATAGCTCAACACTCGATAAAGATAGAAATTTTATTTTTTCAGCAAAGTTGCTTGTTTTTAAAATATTTACAACTTTGCCGAAGAAACTGTATCTATATTTCCTAACACAAAAAAGTTATTTTTTTATTTTCACTCTAGTAGGCGATGACTAACTTTTGACAGTTTTTTATTAAGGGAGATATTTATACGAACAAAAGTGCTGAAGACCACAAATGGTAAAATGAAAACAAAAGACACTAGGAAAAAAGTTCCACTTTTCGCCCTTTTGGACCACTGTGCGTTGGCTGGTGGCGTTCTGGGCCCTAAATTATGTTGCAGCCTCAAGGCGCACCCGCAAACCACGGCAACCAAGGCGTTAGTCGGTAGGTTTACAATGCAGACATTCCACTTCTTTCAATATACTGAATGTATGAGTAGTAAAGCAAGCTTGCGCCGCAGCTGCAGCAAGTTGGTGGTGTCACAGATATATGATTATGTTTTCACCGCTCAAGGCTGACGCAATTTTTCGAGATTTGTCGATGCATGTGTACTTCTACTAGGTAACCGAGAGGTTTAATACTATTAGCTTCGAAACGGATTCAGTCGCTGGTCGGTGTTTGACTGAGTTATCGGAATTTTGATCGGTATGTTCTGTATCTTATGCAAGTCAATTTTTGATTGCATATTTTTTAAGCTCAGTAAAATGTATTATCTTAAGCAGTTTGGCCTCACAAGTCATTTTACTTTCATAGAAACCTTAATTGAATTGTGGCCCAACTATCAATAAAATGTCATAATAGCTCATATTTTTCGTAATGCTTCGTTTACCTGCGCCATTATTCACAGTTTGCAAACATTTCCTCCGCATCGTAGTCGTAACCTCGACTTCAGACTGCTAATTACGTCCAAAGCACATAACCTGTATGATCTCTATCACAACCCAATAATGCTTTCACGATTCGAAGGCACCGTGATCCATGTGCACATCGCCAAGTAGGTTCACACCCGAACAAATTTACTTAATGTTCGGTTTGGATTCATTGGAACACGGTTGTCATCGACAACTGCCAATAATATGAATCGTTTCCTAATATCAGAGGACTGCGCTTGATGTTTACGGAAATTTCTCCGAACTCCACCAACATCAGCATAAAGTCGGATTGCGACTCCTTTCCCGGGGTCCCATCGTCGTCGTCATCGAAGCGTTAATAGCCTCAGATACATGCTTATGCAATCACTCCTCCTCCTCCTCCTCGGCTGGTTGCGACCTCACTCATGATCCGCAAGCGTCAACAATGGTTGTTACAGTTCTTTTTCACTCCAACACGACCGCTTTCGATCATAGATGTGAACCCAAGGGGAAAGAAATAAACATACCCTCCTCGAGAGTCAACACAGCAGAGCAGCAGCCCTCAGCCGCTATGCTACGGTCGGTGCCACGGTGGCACCCGGAGCAACTCTCACTTTCACTTCGCACAACAGTGCGACCCTACTGTGCGAGCTGCTACTATACTATAAGTGTGGGTCCCACCGTAAATCATCCGGCAAACTATCACTTCTGAAAGCCGAAAACATCGTGTCGACAACGATGCAAACAAGATTAAATATTCTTCAATTGCCGGTGCGGACCACCACACCAGAAGTTACCTCTCGACTGTTGCGACTTGCGACCACCATGATAACTAACGGATTGTTTAATTTAATTTTTTTTTAGTTTCTTACCTTCCTTCCTCGTCTTTCCTCCAATTACAGAAAACTGGCACGAATGGTATGGAATTACGCGCCATGGCCATCCCGAAGCAGCAACGCGAAGACCGGCGGTACTCGATGCCGCACGGAATGCCCGGATCGCTACCACCCGGAGCCGCGGACGACCTACACGCGTGGTCCATCTATAGGTTAGTCAGTTAGATTCAGTTGAGCGCATTGTGCAATATCACAAACGGGTCAATTTCAGCTTTTGATTGTACTTCTTGTAGTAAAATTACGCAGGAATTCTAATTTACTTGCTTGCTGTGGCAAGTAAATAATTTCAACTCATTACCGTTTGATTGCTGCAAATAACTATTCTCAAAACTTTTTCGATTTGCGCAGAAGTGGAGCTTGTTTTTACGACCGACTTTTCCCAATCGTGAGAGCAAAATAATAATAACTTCTGCTATTAATTTGTTTGCCTATCCCTTCGTGCATGACGATTAAAAACCATAACCTACTTATTCTGTGTTTATATGAGTGTACTAAAAAGTATTACTTTTCCCGACATGATCTCCGTCATAAAACGTAAATTAGCGTTGCTTGATAGATTTCTAAGCTATCCTCCAAGAGGTACAGTTGAGTTGAAGCAGACAGAAAACTAACTTTTATTTCCTTTTTTTTTTCAAATTTATTTCCTTTGATATTATAAAAGAAAAGTTTAAATTAATATGTTAGGAATTTTTTTTAGTTTAAACAACTCTCAAAACTGGTATAAAATCCCAATCAGCCTTTTAATCAGATTTTTCTATCAAAAAGTAACACATAATTCAATTGATTTTTTTTACTCGGGTTACTTCGAAGTACTGTTGAGTGTTGATGGAAGTTTTTGTTTTTTTGTAAACATGATCTTAAAACTGTTCTTTACATATTTTGGAATGGACCAACCTCGGGGGCTCTGTAGCCGCAAGGTTACCGAGTCTGCTTTGACAAGCGAATGGTCATGGGTTCGAATCTTAGTAGAATCAGGCCATTCGATGTCAAAGTGACTTTAGCATGGGTTTATTCTCAGGCCCCTCATCGCCCTTCCTTCATGCTGAGTTCTATATTATCCCGATATGGCCTATTGACAGTGCAAAAATGAGACCCTTGTAGTAAAAATGCACTGGTTTGCTACGCCAGGGATGACTATAATTGGGGACTGTGCGCTGTCATGTGGAACGAGGTGGATAAAGTAGAGTAAAGCATTGAAAGAAGGGTACCCAATTACACACAAGCACGCATAAAAAAAAGAAATTCAATAAGCATATCGCTCACTCAATAGCGACTATAGCTAAAATAAATGCAGTGCGGGTTATACAACAAACACCCGGGCGATATCACAATAGATCTAACTTACTGGTCGCAGTGATGAGTCCATACAGGAAAAAAAAAAAAACCTCGTGTTTTTGCCTTGACCTTTAATGAAGTCAGACGTATAATTATTTTTTTATGACGGTAGTGTTTTTTCACAGAAGAAAGTAATGAAACAAAGGAGTTGATAGTGTCCAAACAGACTGGAACAAGGCTTGAAGGGAAAAAAACGGAAAATTAGCTACGAGAGGGTCATTAAAGCAACGGTTAAGCCTATACAGTTTCGTCGTTCCGTCAGAAAAAGGATTTAAAGCTTGCTTCAGATATTATTGGAACAAAAACAATTGCGTGTATTTCAGTTATTTATTATTGAATTCAAGAACTTTTCCTACACAAATGTAGCATTTTCTTCATACTTTTAAGAAAAAATACGTATAAAATTATTAGTCACGGTTTCAAGGGAATCACCGAATTTTTTCTGTAATATGGCTCATTAGGCGGCGCACGCTTTCTTCGTCCATCGTTTTGGCTATCTTATTCCACCTTCATCTGATCTTCATCTAATTGATGTCTTCGACAACTTTTCCCTTTGCCTTGAGTCTCCTCTTCATGATTGCCCAGTATTGCTCAACAGGGTGGAACTGGGGGCTATTGGGTGGGTTAAGGTCTTTCGGAACCAACTGGACCCCTTTCTCTGCATACCATTCTTGAACGACTTTGCTGCAATGACAGCTTGCCAAATCTGGTCAAAACATCACGGGATGGTTGTGGGATCGAATGAACGGCCAAATTCGATTTTGGAGAGACTCCTTTCGGTACAGTTCCGTCATTGACTTTTGCCCGAAGTCAGCCTTGACTTAGGTTTCATCGTCCATCAAAGGACACCCGTCGAACTTGGTTAGCACCCGGTCGTATAGCTTTCCAGTACGGATTTTGACCACACTATTCTGTTTTATGGTTCGGTTTGGCTCGATACGACTTGATTCCTTCCCGGAGTCGAATTCTCCTCACGGTACTATTGGCAGCACCGAATTTGCTGGCCAAATCACGGTCCGACAGATTGGGATTCCTCTTGATGGTCTTCAAAATCTTACCACGCAGTTTCCGGTCGACAGTTCTACTCCGATGATTAGCATGAGGCTTCCGAATCGTCGTCAATGTTTCCTTATACCGTTTGATAACACGCCATACGGTATTTCTGGGCAATTTCAGCTGTTTAGCTAGCCTAGATGCAGACCACAATGGATTTTTCAAATAACTGTGCTCATTTTTTCCCTTTTCTTGGGTTCCATGTTGTTTGTTTACAAGCTAACAACATTTTCGACACGTGGGCGCCAAGAACTTCCAAATCCGTCCACCAAAAGCGCCACAATATGAGCAAAAGTTTGTTCCAATTCTAAATGAAGCAAGATTTGTATTAAACTTCTCATTCGATAGTTTGACGCAACATGTTGCAAGAGACGGAGTGTCTAAACCTAACTCAACTGTTGATGGAGTTTGAGATACGACGCACGCTTAATAAGGGGGCTGTGGAGTTTTTTTCAGCTGTGGTTCAAAGGTTCACCAATATCTGCGGTCCACAGAGCCTGAAGTTGGTTCGAAGATAAGTTGATTCGATTTTTATTGGTTCGAATTATAGCTTATTTCGATCCGCAGATCCCCCTGTTTAGGTAAACGGGAGCGGTACACAACTTCTTGAGCGTTGCTTCGATGACCCCCCCCCCCCCTTAACTAATTTTCGGCTCTTTCGCTTTCACGCCTTGTCCCATTCTTTTTGGACACTATCAACAACTTTGCTTCATTACTTTCTTCTACCGTCCTCTCTGGTAATTGTAAAAAAAAACTTCCCTTATCAAAAAAACATTTTTGGGTTTCTTCATCATTTAATACAACTTTTATCCCTTTAATTGCAAACATAGCTAAGCTAACTTAGAATAGCGGTATGAAGTCTTTTGGACTGAAAATTATAAACTATTAATTAAATTTTCATAGCCTGGCAATGTCATCATTTTCGATGAATTTAATTATTTGTACTGGAACGTCAACAGGCCATGTAACCAACTGACAGATTTAAGTTTAAATTTGGTTTTTCTACAAAATTCTACAAATCTCTTCGTCTTGTTTCTTCCGGATTCGATGTGAAAACCATTTTTGCAGGATAGTTGTCCGGCATTCTTGCAACATCCCGAGCAAGGTTTGACAGCAAAAGTATACCAAAATTGTTACATATTCTGTTGTTGATATCAACTAAAAATTTAAAGAATGAAAATTAGCTGACATATTCTATTTATGATGTATTGTAGGTTTACAATATTTAAATTAATTAATTTCCACATAAATTTTTTTCTAGTAACATTGTCAGTTCAAAGTATATACTGATAGCAATATGCTGATAATATGATATCAAAATGACAACTAATTCAGCTTTCCCATTACTATTGTGCAGCAGCAATATTAGTATTCCGTTTGATATTTTTGATAGCAAAAGTAGTATTCAATTCCATTTCACGGTGTGGAATTTTTGCTATCAATTTAGATATTTTAACCACTAACAAAAAGTCGACCAAAATGAAATCAGTTTTCAATTTGCTGTAAAACTTTGCTCGGGATGTCATGCCCTACATATCCGTCCAGTTTTAGTCACTTTCTGAGCACTGCGCTCCCCGAGCAAAGTTTGACAACAAAAGAATATCAAAATTATTACATATTATTACAAATCATGTGTTGATACCGAGTCCAAATGGCACTTTTGATGTAGGTATCAGATATTGGTTTCATTTTGCTTTCAATTTTATTGGAAGAAAATGAGTTGGCATATTCTAGTTATGATGAAAATAAACCTACAATATTTAAATTAATGTATTTTCACGTAAATTTTTTCTGGTAAAATGGTCAGTTCAGATTATATGATGATAACCATATGATGATGTGATAGGAAAATGACAACTAATTCAAATTTCTCATTGATATTGTGTAACAGCATGATTAGTATTCCGATTGATATTTTCGATAGCAAAATTAGTGGAATACCACTAAGTTTCACAGCGTGGAATTTTTGCAATCAATTTTGATATTTTAACCACCAAATCGACCAAATTGAAATCACACCGAGTAATTAAATCAGGTCGATGTAGTGAATAGCAATGACATGGTTGAATGTACGCAAATGTTTATGATCAAATCAAGAGTAATCATAGCTAGCTTAGTTATGAACTTAAATATAAAACAATAATGTCACTTTCAAAATGTTAGCACTGCCCAAACTTTGAGTCGATATTGTTTCTGGCAGCCATGTATATAATCCTATTGAGTGGGACAACGTTTCCCGTAAGGTCGAGGAACGCGAGAATAACGAGCGAAGTCATTCTGTGTGCTATTTTCTCTGTATCGTTCCAATTTTAGTATATGTCCAGCCGAAGCTAGGATGAAACCTAAATCTAGGTGGACAAAAGTAATTACGCTAAAACCGTTAGTCCTAGGTATATAGTATGTTCGGAGTAAATTTGTTATTTTAACTTTCGCATTTTTTGGTGTATATGATATTAGGGTGATCATCATAATAAGCGAGTGCAAAATATAAACTTTTTTATGGCTTAAGTGAGCTGAATAAAATGTTCAACAAAATTAAAGAACATTAAATTTTAAGTAGCTTTGCCAAAAAAATTAAAGTTCTATGTCTTATGGTTGATGGGCTGGAGCTATTTAAAGTTTTTTGGTCGGGGTGGACCTAACTAATCCGTTTTTTCTTTATATCTTCTTTCGTGTTTATTTTTCACAAATCATGCCTTCTGAGCACTTTCACACGTATGGAAAACGCACATTTTGTTTGAAGAAATCAAGTTACTATCTCCTTCGGTTCCGAAGCTACAGGCATTTTTTCTAAAAAAAATGGTTTTTCATATGTCAATAATGTAAAAACTGCTCAAAAGCAGCAAATGAAATTTTGTATAAATGTTTAGTAATATATTGGTCTTCGAAATTAATTGAGATCACATCGGTCCAGGTCGGCCCTTTTTTGCTAGACCGTATTGAATAATGAAATAAAAATTACCGGTTTACGTACCAAAATCACAATTTTTACGTAAAAAGAATGAATTAAAAAACGAAAATTAGGCTAAATGCTTGTTTTTATCTTAATTATCTGTATTCAGCTTATGAAAGTGGCTGTGGTTTTTTTTCGAGCTGAAAACCTTTTATTTTAGGGGATGCGAATGCTGTAACATTAATTAACTGTGGTCGCCGAAAATATAAGGCCCCGTACAGAGTAAACGCGACAGCGACGCGACACGACTTCGCTCTCATGTTGCTAAATGCACAGTCCTGCTTCGGGCGAAAAAGGGCTGCGCGTATAACTACAGCAAGAAATGTCGCGTCGCGTCGCATGTCGCTTGCACTCTGGCGGTACCCTAAGAGTTATTCTCGTTGATACCGGGCTACTACTGACACGTTATCTTCAAATATTGCTACTTTTGTACTTGATTGGTTGAAAATTGTTAAAAAATGAGAATTACACTTTAAGTATCTCGAAACAGTGGACCCCTCGGTCGTCAAGTCACAAAATTTTGATGCATGGCTCCACTGCAGCTGATTCCAAGACTGATTCTCTGATATTACCGATTGGGATGATGTTAGAAGAGGCACAGGAAGCAATTAAGAAGATATGTAGGCAAGTTAGAGAAAGACATACACGAAAGTTTTCGAGAGATAACAATTATTGATTTAGTGAGAATGATGCTACAGTACCCAGATTTGTTAATAGCAACCATTAGAGGTATCCCAGTTTTCAAAAAAACTTAAATCGCCCTGAGAAGTTATACCGTTATTAATTATACTTGATTAAGATAGATAAAAATGTGATTTTGGTAAGTAAAACGGAAATTTTAACTTCAGTATTCAATACGGTCTAGCAAGAAAGGGCCGACCTGGACCGATGTGATCTCAATTAATTTCGGAGGCCAATATATTACCAAACATTTATACAAAAATTCATTTGCTGCTTTTGAGCAGTTTTTACGTTATTGACATTTGAAAAAAACCACATTAGCTTAGGAGCTTAGGAACCGAAGGAGATAGCAACTTGATTCCTTCAACCAAAATGTGCATTTTCCATGCGTGTGAAAGTGCTCAGAAGGCATGATTTGTGAGAAATAAACACGAAAGAAGATATAAAGAAAAAAACGAATTCCACCCCGGTCCACCCCGACCAAACTTTAAACTTTAAATAGCTCCAGCCCATCAACCGTAAGAGATAGAACTTTAATTTCTTTGAAGTTACTTAAAACTTAATGTTCTTCAACTTTGCTGAATATTTTATTCAGCTAACCTAAGCCATAAAAAGTTTATATTTTGCACTCGCATACTATGATGGTCACCCTAATGTCATATACATCAAAAAATGCGGAAGTTAAAATAACAAATTTACTCCGAACATACTATATACCTAGGACTAACGGTTTTAGCGTAATTACTTTTGTCCACCTAGATTTGGGTTTCATCCCACGGTGCGGCGCTGGTATTGTTATCCTCTGTTGCCAGTAATCCAAGGTATACGAAATCATCGATTACCTCAAACTCATTCCCGTCGATTACCGCGGTACTGCCTAAGCGGACCCTAACGCGCTCGGTCCCGCCCGCCAGGATTTGCAAACAAAACGAAGTGTGATTGAATTTATTAAAAATCGTGCCCCACATTTCGATCGCCACTCGTCTTAAAATACCTTCAAGCACAACGTTGAACAACAGGCAGGAAAGACCATCTTCTTATCGAATTCCCTTGCGAAATTCTAATGGGTCTGACAACCCCCACGGGTTTTTCATACAGCACTAGACCCCATCCAGCTTAGCCATGATAAGTCTAGTAAGCTTAGACGGAAAGTTGTTTTTGTCCAGAATTTTCCATAGATCTTGTGGATTTACACTATCATATGCAGCTTTGCAATCAATGAACAGGTGATGCGGAACTTTTGGAGGATCTGTTGAAGGGGGAAGATTTGGTCCGTTGTAGACCGACCCTCCTTGAAGCCGGCCTGATAGCTTCCCACAAATATATTAGCTATGGGCGGCAGTCGATAGAAGACTTGGTAAAGCACTTTGTAGGCAGCATTCAGGATAGTGATCGCTCGGTTGTTCTCACAATCCAGCATATCGTCTTTCTTGTAGATTGGGCAGGCAAATAACCCTGTCTTTTCACTCCTCCGGTAGTCGTTCCGTCTCTCAAATCTTGACAATCAATTGATACCAATAGCTGGCCAACTTGTCCGGGCCCATTTTAATAAGTTTCGCTCCCACGCCATCCTTTTTTCTACTGCTTTGAAGTTGACTTCTTTAATTTCACACTTTAGACCGTGACACAAAGCCCTTGTGAGAGGGCTAGGGCTAGGGCTAGGGCTAGGGCTAGGGCTAGGGCTAGGGCTAGGGCTAGGGCTAGGGCTAGGGCTAGGGCTAGGGCTAGGGCTAGGGCTAGGGCTAGGGCTAGGGCTAGGGCTAGGGCTAGGGCTAGGGCTAGGGCTAGGGCTAGGGCTAGGGCTAGGGCTAGGGCTAGGGCTAGGGCTAGGGCTAGGGCTAGGGCTAGGGCTAGGGCTAGGGCTAGGGCTAGGGCTAGGGCTAGGGCTAGGGCTAGGGCTAGGGCTAGGGCTAGGGCTAGGGCTAGGGCTAGGGCTAGGGCTAGGGCTAGGGCTAGGGCTAGGGCTAGGGCTAGGGCTAGGGCTAGGGCTAGGGCTAGGGCTAGGGCTAGGGCTAGGGCTAGGGCTAGGGCTAGGGCTAGGGCTAGGGCTAGGGCTAGGGCTAGGGCTAGGGCTAGGGCTAGGGCTAGGGCTAGGGCTAGGGCTAGGGCTAGGGCTAGGGCTAGGGCTAGGGCTAGGGCTAGGGCTAGGGCTAGGGCTAGGGCTAGGGCTAGGGCTAGGGCTAGGGCTAGGGCTAGGGCTAGGGCTAGGGCTAGGGCTAGGGCTAGGGCTAGGGCTAGGGCTAGGGCTAGGGCTAGGGCTAGGGCTAGGGCTAGGGCTAGGGCTAGGGCTAGGGCTAGGGCTAGGGCTAGGGCTAGGGCTAGGGCTAGGGCTAGGGCTAGGGCTAGGGCTAGGGCTAGGGCTAGGGCTAGGGCTAGGGCTAGGGCTAGGGCTAGGGCTAGGGCTAGGGCTAGGGCTAGGGCTAGGGCTAGGGCTAGGGCTAGGGCTAGGGCTAGGGCTAGGGCTAGGGCTAGGGCTAGGGCTAGGGCTAGGGCTAGGGCTAGGGCTAGGGCTAGGGCTAGGGCTAGGGCTAGGGCTAGGGCTAGGGCTAGGGCTAGGGCTAGGGCTAGGGCTAGGGCTAGGGCTAGGGCTAGGGCTAGGGCTAGGGCTAGGGCTAGGGCTAGGGCTAGGGCTAGGGCTAGGGCTAGGGCTAGGGCTAGGGCTAGGGCTAGGGCTAGGGCTAGGGCTAGGGCTAGGGCTAGGGCTAGGGCTAGGGCTAGGGCTAGGGCTAGGGCTAGGGCTAGGGCTAGGGCTAGGGCTAGGGCTAGGGCTAGGGCTAGGGCTAGGGCTAGGGCTAGGGCTAGGGCTAGGGCTAGGGCTAGGGCTAGGACTTCAGTCTTTGTACAATATTCAGTTAATGGCAGTAGCCAAGCAGTAGCCTCTAACCAAAACTAGTACTGGTATGCACAGCAGTAAAACAACTTTTAAATTTTTAAACAACACAAGCGAAAACACGTCGAATCGAGAATAATATATGAGCACTACGGCACCGGATCTAGCAATCAGTGCAGTGCTGCTAGGTGTATACTAGGGTGAGTAAAGACTATACTAACCTTGGTACATGGGATTTCCAACAACTGTGATTACAATGTACCGTAGCAAAAATTACTTTTGATTACTCTTATTAATCGGGTTGTTGTACGAGTGAAATATTGCTATTGCAGTTGAACATTGCTGATATTTTCAAATCATGAGGTCCTCATGATGAGGATTTCTCCTTCCTTATATCATTTTACTACTTATCAAAGGAAATACGATGTTTTTTCCAGGCGAATTATTTCGTCGTAGACTTTCTAAGCGATTGTTTGTTAGTCTGTTAAGAAAAAGAAGAGTTAAAGGTTAGAAGTTTACGGAGCGTCTTAGTAGAACACGAAACCTGTAATCAATTAAAAAGAAGACTTATCCAATTTAAATCTACTATGTATATTTATTCTTAACAGTTACGTATTTCGCCTACGACTTGCAGGCTTCCTCAGTGTCTGTTTTCGAACGTGCCCGAGACCAAGTTGATGTCCTGCAAGTAAACAACTTTGTAAAAGTTTAAAACTATCCTTCCTCTTCAATCGGTTATCGAACCTAGACTAACTTGATGTCCCGAACGTAAAATGTGTTAATTAAAAAGAGCAACCATCCTTAACTTTCAACAGATTTTATCGATGTGCTGTAACAATTTATTCGAAACTGAAGTCTGGTATGAAAACGTGGCAGACGAAATATTCGAGTAAATATGTGACGTGACGCAGTAATTTTCAAAGTGAAGAATCCACACAAAGTTATATAGCGGTTAGGTCATACATTCCTGTTATCTCCGTTATAGTGAATCTAGATTATCACATCAAAACAGTGTTTTTTCGCCGAAATTAAAGAAAATTAGGTTATTTACCTTCGATTCGCTCTCAGTTAGACGCGAGATGACGCACGCAGGCTACTGAAAAGTACTCCTAAGCTGAGTACCAAAATACAGTGAACAATGGCGAATTAATAATAATCTATTAACAGGCACAATTTTCATCTAGCATTCCACATATTAGTTAATACTTAAAAGACAATTATACTTCAAAGCAATCGGTCACAATAAAAAGTGCCTTAAACTATTTTTGAGGAAATTGGCGGCAATGAATCAGTGTTATTTTCTGTTTAACCAAAAGTTGTGTGTCAAATGACAAATATTTTATGTTTTGAGCTTGTTCCCCAAATTTGATTTTACAATCTTACCCTTCGGTATGACGTCAAAATTCGGATCTATTTTGATCTCCTTGCTTCAAAAAAAAAAACCAGTGAGCCAGTTTAATTTTAAAGCATATATAATTCATTTGCCAAAAAGCTCTGACCTTCTTTCCTGCGGCGATTCGGAATGATTTGGCACGGATCGATTTGTACTATTTAACAGTTACCACTTCCCATAGGCAACTGCTCCCCCCATGTACGTATGTAGTCAAACTTTAATCATTTTCAGCCTAGTTTACGATTGTATGGTCCGAACCCCAGGCTCCAGCTCAGCCTCTGGGAGACCACAAAGACCACGCGCTGCTGTGAAAAGCTATGTTCGCTCATAGGTCCGCTAGTTTTCCCATTTTCATTGTGCTCCACAGCTCCACTCGGCTAAGCTGGCGAAGTAAATTGTTGATTGTTCTTCCTTATACATTCGGCCCGCCCGTATTCACGTATGTGATGGTGTACAATTGTATGTAGGCGCAGCACATCGGTACGGTAGGAACTTCTACCGGTATAAACGACTGATAACTGACCCGCGCATCTTGCCATTCTTTACGCGGGTAACCTAGTTTCGAGACCAACTCCGCCGCCATGTGCCCGTAGCGTAGTGTGATAATGGTTGATAATGGTGCGGGCGGGTGGCCGGCCGGTGGGTGGCGGCGTTGCGAGCGAGACCAGTCTTCAATCATTTCCCGTTTCCGGGCTGATTGATGTTCGTTCTTTGTATGTTGGGGTGGTGTTAATTGTCAGTCTTTCATCTTGATTGGAGCCCACGATGACGATGTACTGGGCAAACAAGAGGAAAAGAACTTTAGAAGGTATTCATTCGAACAAGGTTAGGTTTGCCCGCGTTTCTTTTAGAAATTGACGATTCAATCATTGCAAAGCTTTGCGAGGATTGGTTTCCGGACTAAAGTGGTTCCTGTTGAATTTTTCACATCAAATTTCCACAAATTTTTAACCATTCATCAGTCTAACTGTCAATCATCCGACAGGCAGGAAAATTGATGCAAATTTGCTTATAAAAATTATCCTCCTCACCTCAACGGTGATCGATCTATCGATTGAATAATGAAACTCGGAAGAGAAATTCAATTATAGTCTCATACCTACCGGTGAAGCCAACGGTAATGGTTTGTTTTGTTTTCTTGCCTCGCGCATTTAAAAACAAATGTCTGGAGAAAAAAAAAGTTGATAATAATTATGCCTATGCTTTGCTTATATTGGCGTTTCTTCGCCAGACATTTCTCTCTCTTTTCACTGAAGTGAAATGCTTAGGAGCAATCAATCTTCAACCGTTCTGGTAATTAGATTATTAACTTAGCAATCAGCTGTACTAAAAGTTTTCCAATTGGCTATTTTACGAGTCTCAGATAGATAGGAAAATTGTTACTTACCTCGGATAATTGACTGGTGACTGGTAAATGCCTGCCGGCATTCTCATTAACAGCAGATTTATAAGTCACACCACGTATTGTTGATGTTTGCCCAAACCGAATGCATCCGTTGTCTAGTTCTGTTTTATTTTAATATTTGTAAAATATTTTTGTGCCGTACACGGATGGTAATTGTATACCAAAATTATCACGCTGCTAAAATACGCAGCTAGCTGTCAATTTTTCTCGCGCACAATGTAGTAATCTACGATCGCCTCGAGCATAAAGAACTTGCAAATGTAGATTGGCGTACCCAGTGAATTCGGTAGACCAAATCCACACGAAATCCACCAGATTTTCACTAGTAATACTTGCACCCTAAGCATTATACTAATTACACACACATTACACTTCTCATGTACTTCCAGACAAAATCTAAACTCCGACTTCGCCGATTCGGCACTCGGTTCATCGGACAAATCGCCCCAGCCCTACAGTCCGCAGCACCGTAATGGCTACCGGGATGATCCGGCCATCGCGAACCACCCGCGATACGGTGGCTCCAAATCGAATCCACTGAACTCCAACATGTACACCTACCTCAAATTCGGTCTGCCCCGGGTTTTCCCACCGAACGGAGGCCAACCCGGTCGGGGTCGCAATTCGTCGAAGGCGAACGGACGCGGTCGGGTCAACCGAGGTTACCGCGACAGTACCGGACCGGGACCCGGATCGTCCGGGTACGATAGCAGCGATAACGAAACCCACCGTGGTCGAGTGCCAGCTAATTTAAGGTAATTTCCGATCTACCAGTAATCACTGCAGAAATTAAAGTTCTTTATTTCTTACAGGAAATACCGTAGCGAATCGGATTTTCGTGCAATCGGAGCAACGACCTCGCGGCCAAACTCCCGCGCTCAGGGCATCCCACTGGCCGCCCTCAAACAGGCAAACAGTCGCGCCAGTATAGCAGGCACTAACGTGTACAACCCGTACGCCACCAACCTGCGGCATCACAACCTCCGCTCAGCGAGTGAAGCGGATCTGCTCGCCGAGTGGGATTACGACGACACACCGACCTACGGCGAAACACGACTGTACCCGGAAGAGATCTACAACACACAGAGCAGAAGGCACTCGATGGCAGGTTTGGTTTATCCGAACATTCAGGTACACTGCCTGGACGTTCTGCCGGGCCTGAGAGGCGTTTCATTACAGGCGAAAGCTGGCGATTTGTTCGCCATTATGGCAACGTCACAGCGCGAGGGTACAGCACTTGTAGAAGCATTAGCCGGAGTACGGTAAGTAAGATTTCTACACGGAAAAATGCATGTTACTAATGCCTCGAACCTATCCCACAGGCAACGTATGAGCGGTGAAATCTTGGTAAATGGACAGCAAGTCAACAGACGCATACTGCGTCAGCTTTGCGGTTATGTACCCGATCTTCAGACGGCGCCACTTGATCCGCGGATGAGTGTTCAGAGTACCCTGTCCTTTCATGCTGCCCTCCGAGGACCGTACGACCGCAGCGACCTTAAGGAGCGTGTCGACATACTCGTCGAAGACCTCGGTCTAACCGCTGTCCGGTCGGCCAACGTTTCCCGTTTGACTCATTCGGAAAAGCAAAGACTGAATGTAGCCTGCCAACTGCTCACGCAATCATCCATACTCTTACTCGATCAGACCACAGTGAACATGGACATCTTCGATACGTTCTTTTTGGTAGAATATCTGCGACAATGGTGCAGAGCTGGTAGAATGGTCATCATGACGCTTCAACCGCCAACTTTTGAAATACTCTCCATGTGCTCTGGGGTGCTGCTCCTGTCTGGAGGACGAACTGTCTACTCGGGCAGCAGAGCCGACTTGCCGCGGCACATGGGAACGTTGGGCTATCCGTGTCCTCCCTTCAAAAATCCAGCCGATTACTATCTGGATTTGGTGACCTTGGACGATCTGTCGGCAGCAGCACTGCTAGAATCATCCGCCCGTATCGAGTCCCTGGCAAACTCGTGGGATCATGTAAATTCAGAACCGCCACTCGCCGCTCCTGTTGCCAACCTGCCGGAACCAACCAAAAGCGCCGGTTTCTTCGGACAAATTAATGCTCTCGCAAAGAGGTTCGTAGTTTTACTCCACCGCAGCCCTAGAAGTGTTAATCATTTTCGTTATTTTCAGATACATGTCCTACAAACAGCCAGGATCACTGCTCAACTGGATAAGTAGACTCATTCTCGCAGCGGTGCTATCTCTTTTCGTAGGCTGCATATTTTGGGACGTTCCGGCATCCGATCCCCAGCTGAACCTCAACGATCGATTAGGGTTAGTTTTCCCAACAAGTCACAAAACTTTATGTAATAACAAAATCAACTGTTTTTTTAGCTTTCTACACTGTATAATAATGCTCGCTCTTTGGCCATTACTGATCCTCCAAATCCGTGACGTTCAGGAAGATCGGCGGCATGCAGAAAAAGACCTTCGCCTTGGTCTGTACGGAAGATTTCTCTACATCATCATACAGGGGACTCTTAGCGTCCTGCCGAGTCTCTGCATCTGGCTAGCCTATTTGCTGCCGGCACATAGCATGGCTGGCCTGTACTCTTCCTCCGGTAGCAACGATACCGCAATCTACCTATACATGGGTAAGTCGATCCGATCATTTCCGGCTAAATAGAATCAACAACAGTCGCACGTTCCGTTTCAGGTTACATGCTACTCTACCTAATGGCCATACAAACGATAGTGTTATTCATCTCCCACCTGGTGCCGTGCGGAATTTCTGCAACCATCATTACCTCGCTGGTGCTGCTGTTTCTGTCCGCCGTCGGTGGCTACTCGATCCATTCGCGCAACGTCCCCGACTACCTGCAGTGGGGCGAAACCATATCGCCGGAGAAGTGGATTCTGCCGCTGTTCACCGAGCAGGAGTACAGCACCGAGACGCTGGCCGCACTCACCAGCCAGCAGATGTGCCGGAACAAGCAGGTCAGTAGTACCGTCAGTGCACCAGTGGTCCAAAAGGGCGAAAAGCGGAACTTTTTTACTAGAGTTTATTGCTTTTATTTCATCATTTATGGTCTTCAGCATTTTTGTTCGTATGAATATCCCCCTATACTATAATGAACTATAATGAAAATTAAAAAATTACTTTTTTGTGTTAGGAAATATAGACATAGTTTCTTCAGCAAAGTTGTAAATATTGTAAAAACAAGCAACTTTGCTGAAGAAACAAAATTTCTATCTTTATCCAGTGCTGAACTATAGGGCATATTCTTTGGAATTTCTTTTAAAATTAGTTTTTCGTTCTTAGCTTTTGTTAGTTGCATTTGACAAGAATACAATGTTCTAGGCAATTATCGAAGCTCCCAAAACACACGTTTTTGCAGAAGACCGCAAATCTCTGGGACTTTTACTTTCTAAGTTATCATTTATTCAAGCTTTAAATTTCCGCAGCTTCGCGAGTCTATGGGGTAAAATGTGGCAAGTGGAATTATGAAATCAGCGCTTCATCTTAAAGCTTAAGTCGAGTACCATAAACTTGTGCGAGTTCCGCTTGTCCCCAACCACCCAAATGAGAGTACGGCAAGCATTCATTTTATGTGTTTCGCGTTCGCTAAAGGCACGATACACGTCCATTTTTTTGTGTTAGTAGATAGACACTTGATTTCTCCAGCAAAGTTATAGAAAATATAAAGGCAAACGACTTTGCTGAAGAAATGACATTTCTATCTCTATCGAGTGCAGAACTATAGAGCATTTTCCTTGGAAATTCAATAAAAAATAGTTTTTCATTCTTAGTTTATATTGGTTGCATTTTACAGGAATATATGGTTCTAGCTGATTGTTTTATGACTCAAAATACACGTTTTTGCAGAAGATTGCAAATGTCTAGGACTTATTTTTACAAACTTATCGCTTTTGACTCGTGAAGTTAAGGAAAAATAAAGCCTAAATATGCGATAACTTTGTAAGGAAAGGCCCTAGAGATTTGAAATCTTCTGCAAAAACGTGTATTTTAAGAGCTTCAATAATTGTTTAGAACATTGTATTCTTGTAAAGGAAAGCTAAGTATGAAAAACCAATTTTTAAAGAAGTTTTAAAGAATATGCCCTATAGTTCAGCACTCAATAAAGATAGAAATTTTATTTCTTCAGCAAAGATGCATGTTTTTACAATATACAACTTTGCCAAAGAAACTAGATCTATATTTCCTAACACAAACAAGTATTTTTTTTTTATTTTCATTATAGTAAGCGATGACTAACCTTTGCCAGTTTTCGATTAAGGAGGATATTCATACGAACAAAAGTGCTGAAGACCATAAACGATGAAATGAAAACAAAAGACTCTAGGAAAAAAGTTTCACTTTTCGCCCTTTTGGACTACTGTGCAGTGGTCACACGAACGGGTCAGACTTTAAATCTTTAAGACGGACCGCGCATATCGTCAAAATGTCCAATCTAACCTTAATAGTATCTGGCTTTTGTGAGACCTTAAAAAAGGCAAAACTTACTTTTGGAAACATTAGTTTTTGTAGATTTGTTTGCTCTGCTCTGTGGAAGAACAGACGCGGTTTATTCTCGTGAGTTCTGCGGTCGAAAGCTCAGGTGTAACTCCAACTAGCCAGGATTGCCGCATACTCTTGCGATCTCCTTTTTCGTAATTTGCCATGATTTCAAAACATATCGTTCGTTTTGGTGTACTTACTCGTAATCCCGAACATCTATCGATTGAACTATGAACGAAACTCAACTAATACCGCCGCCGCCTTGCCATTCCAGGTTCAGCACCAGGAGATTATCGTCCAGCAGCCCTGCCCACCACCGAACGGAACAGCCGTTCTGGTCGATCACCTGCTGCTGGCTCGGGATCACGTGCTGGATCCGAGCGACATGTACTCCTCCACCGTGCTGGGGCTGCTATTGACCTGTATCGTGTTTTTCGCCCTTACCATGATTGTCTTTCTGATCAAATGTCAGCATTTGTTCCGGAGGCGAACCGATCGCCGGCAGAAGCGCATGTAGAGGCCACTGACTGGTTAGATCTGTCAACTCTACCGCCTAGGTAAGTAGCATCAGGTGCAAAACAACACGGACGACTATCGTAATAGAATGACTTCTACTGTCAGTAGGAACTAAAAAAAAAGCGTTTTTAGTTGTTCTTTTCATTTTTTTTATTTAACTGAAATTATTAGATGGTACTAGAGATAAGAAGGAAAGAATGAGATCGTTAGAAAACTATTTAAGATTTTTAATCGAATGTTTTAGAAACAAACAACAAATAAACACGAAACCGAAAGCGAATCAGCGGTTGAAGACATGAAGTTAATAATAATTCACCACTGAAAAACAGTTGGAAATCTATATTTTACACGAAAATATTTGGTAAATTACATGCAAGTATTTCTGCATTAAAATGTTGTGCTACATATGCAATGCCGAATAAAGTTAAATAAAGTTCAATTTTTAATTAAACTTTGCAAATTGCAAATCTCATAAAACTAACCTAAAATTTGCACTAAGTTTGCGGTTTCGTGTTCGGCACAACAAAGCAACCGAATAAATCACAGTCTACTAGTTGCATTACTAGTCAACATGGTGAATTTTACGTTGTGTGTTTTTGGCAATGAAACGTTTGACAGGTAAGTAAATGCCTTATAAACTACTAAGTGCTTGTGTATTACTCAAAGAAAAAAAATAGAAAGTGCTTTTCAACAAGGTCAAATAAAACCTTTCCAAACACTAAATCTACTATTTAACTTCCGCACATATTAAAATTAACAAAAGAAGAAATAAGGGAAAAGTGATTGAACATTTTCAAATGAATACATTTCTATAATAGTGAGAGCTACCATCAATTTACGAACAAAACTGTCTAGATTTCTCTTCCTCTAATTTAGTTGTTTTTAACACAGCCATTACAACCATTATTCGCTAAATGTACCACAATGTAACATACGCATTCCGGTTCATTACTATAACTCTAACTTTAATGTAACAGTGCAAAACTGCTAATCTTTCTCAACCGATGCAATTTATACTCCTCAATAGGCTGCGACATTACTTTCCACTGAGACTTAGCCTACTAATTTTAACGAATTTTACAGCCGATTATAGCAAATCTAATACCAGCCAACAAAGAAACGTTTCTGGCAAAGCTTCGAACTTTCGACTGCTATCGTATGACATCATCACCTTTATCACTGGACCACCAAAGCAAGACACTGCACTGCACAGCCAGCAGCTAATGATGACAGCCATTAAAACACAATCATCATAGCGATAAACAATTTCCGTGCCAACCGGTCGGTGCCTTTTGAAATCCAATGCAACCAAACATGCAACTAAGTACTATGCACTTGGATTGCACTCAAACCTAGGTTAGTGTGCCAAATATGACATTTAGAAGGTTAGCGTGAAAATCGAACCAACCTACGGAAACATGTGGAATCGAATTTTTTTCTAGAACTGTGTTATGGAACCAGCACAAGGTGATCTCTGGCGGTGTGGCGAGATTTTACGGGAAAACAAAACAAGAGGAAGGGTGTCAGAAACATCACACTTTCGACCGACTGGCTACGGGTGATTGCACTTTCTGATTGACCTTCTTTGTTATATACGACTTTGTGTGCATCCCGTGTACTCTGTGCTTGTATGTTTATTGTCTTGATATCCATTTCTGTCTAACAACCAAAATTCTGGAACGAAATTGCAAAATTTTCCGACGATTGAATGCTTGAAACTTACCTAGAATTCCTTTGTTGAGCGTCTTAGTAGAATCTGAGAATAAAGAAAGAAGTTATCGCAATTGTCATCAGAAGACGCAGCGAAAATGGCACAAGTTGTACAAGACTGCACTACGAAGTCAAATCCGGACGCAAAAAAGTACTCAAAAAAGTTCTACGAAACTTACTTCGATAGAAAAGATAGACAGAGATTCTACTTCCTCGCTACTTGAAACTTGCAATAGTCGAAAAAGCCCCTTTTAAACAAAAATATTTATTGGGTACCGTCTCTTCGACGCTGTTCTTGTTCTTGTTCTTAGCCTTCGTATCATCCGTGTTTAGCTCGTCCGTCGCAAGGTTTCTAGTAATGATGTCGAAGTTGTATGCGGAGGCTAAGAGATGGCTACTTTTCTGAAGATCGTTCCTCTCCTTTCGATGCCTGCTCGCTAGATCACACCTTCAATAGCGATGTTGAATAACATACAGGCGAAACCCCCTTGCCGCAACCCTCTGCGCGATTCGAAGGGACTCGAGATTGTCCGAAAACACATACGTAACACATCACTCGCTACCGGGTAGCTTTGAACAGCCGCGTCAGTTTGTCCGGAAAACCGTCCTCGTGCATTATTTGCCACAGCTGTTTGCGCTCAACTGTATCGTATGCTGCCCTGATACGAAAATATGATGCTCCCGACATTTCTGGAGGATTTGTCCCCGTTTTAGCACCTCCGCAAGTCCCGCTTGATACTGCTTTTCGAATTCTCTTACTATTAGGGATAACAAGCAAAGCAAAGTCTAGGTGCTACATTGCTTTATCGAAACTTGACCATCTGTTTCTTATACGACAGACTTCCCAGCCAGTTGTTAGAGTACAGTACAACAGTGCAGACGGCATTAAAAAACATTGGAAAAACCTGGAAATCCGGGAACCCTCAGGGATTTTTATTTTCTCTGGTAAAACCTGAAATTCTTAGGGAATTCTATCCAACCTCAGGGAACTCTTAAAATCTATCGCAATGTTTTTTTCACAACACTATTCCCAGACTTGGATGACGATCCTAGACTCTATCGAATCTAATTCAGAAATCCAGCCTGGATCCAGAGGATTATATCCCGGTAAATAAAAGTTTAAACTGTTTCGCATGCCTTGCGGTTCGGAGAACGAAAATTTATTATATAATCAATTTTACGTGGTTTGCAGAAAAACACGTAAATGGGTACTAAAGAATTCGGTGCTGCGAGAATGCAGCGCGCATCGGTAAGCGATGAAAGTGCGAGTGATGCACTCCAGCTAACCAACTTTGTTTTTTCGCCCTACACTTGCGTGCGCCTGAGCTTGCGAATGAACTTGCTCGGGAAAAATAACAGTTAAGGAACAAACGCGCAAAGTATAATTTACCGGTCGGCAGAATAGAAGAAAGCGGTTCTTGCACGGAGAACTCGCTTAGGGAGAAAGAGTTTTACTTACTTATGAGTCCATCCAGTCCGACAGAACAAAGGGATGAAATCAGAGATCTCCACTGCCCGCCACGGCTTTTACCTGTCGCCAGGTCAGGTTCTGGTCTACAGCCCGGATGTCGTTGGCTAAGCTGCGTTGCCATGAGCCACTGGGTCTGCCTCTTCTACGCTGTCCTTGTGGATTCCAGTCGAGTGCTTCTCTGCAGACCTCGTTCGACCCTTTCCTTAAGGGGTTTCCGATCCACTTTCATCTACGTTCACGAATTTCTGTGGCTATCGGCCGTTGATGACACCGACAATGGAGTTCCTCATTGACTATCCAGTTGTCAGACCACCAGGGATGAATGATGTATCGCAGGCAACGGTTAACAAATACCTGCGGTTTTTGCGTTGTCTCCGCTGAGACGCACCACGTTTCGCAGGCATACAGCAGTACGGATTTAACGTTTGAATTTTAAGATTCGGGTTTTCGTACGTAGAGTGATCTGGTTTGAGCACCAAATGTTTCGCAGACCTGCATCAGGCTTGATACCACCATCGGGCGTTGTCTGGCTACCATGATATTGAAAGGCGTCTACCTGCTCAACTTGTTGTTCCGCTAGTGTGAAGCTGGTGGAATTGTCAGTGTTCAGTGTCAGTCAAACGTTGATCCACGCCGCCTACGAGGTGTTTTTCCACATTTTGTTACGTCGTGTATTCCCAATAGGTCATGGGGGTGCTACTACTGATGAAATTTTCACTCTCCGACAAATCCACGAGAAATGTCGAGATTTCAACAATAGCAACAACTACAACCGCGAGGAAAAATGTTCCTTGCGTAAAGCTTGCAAGTTTCAAGTACAAAGAAAGATGTCTTGTACAATTTGGACCATAAAACGACTCAAACCAGTCCTCTACTTTGCAAAACTGTTGCTATTCTCGCTGCGTTTTGCCTTTCTACTATATAAATATATAGTATAAAGGTATAGAAATCACTTGGAAAACCGAAAATGGAAAGAAGGTCCTGCGGCCCGAATGTTATATACCATTCGACTCAGTTTCGAAAACTGAGCATTTTCTGTGTGTGTGTATGTATGTGTGTGTGTGTGTGTGTGTGTGTGTGTGTGTGTGTGTGTGTGTGTGTGTGTGTGTGTGTGTGTGTGTGTGTGTGTGTGTGTGTGTGTGTGTGTGTGTGTGTATGTAACGCTTTCAATCTCACTCACTTTTCTCGGAGATGGCTGGACCGATTTTAATGTTCTTAGTGTCAAATGAAAGGTCTAGGTGTCCCATTGGTCGCTATTGAATTTCATACTGATCGGACTTTTAGTTCAAAAGTTATGTATAAAAATACGAAAAATATGGGACTTCATTATCTCATAGATCCCTTCACCGATTTGAACAAAATTGATTGCATATGAAAGAGGAGCCTTACAAACCCTTAACTTCCAAATTTCATGACGATTGGACTTGTAGTTTGAAAGTTACATAAAGAAATGTGAAAAAATAGTATTTAAAACCTATTTTTGTAACATTTAAGAATTAATTAAATGAAAAACATCAGACATTTTATTATTATTTGAAAATTACTGCTGAGATCTATCAAACGAAACCGAGTTATTGAAAATCGGACGGTTCATTCAAAAGTTATTCAAACTTTAACACTTAAGCACCGTATATTAAACCGTTAAAACGTGTGAAATCAAAACATATCAATCAAATGTTGATTGTATTCAATGTGTGCAATGTATGTATGTATGTATGTATGTATGTATGTATGTATGTATGTATGTATGTATGTATGTATGTATGTATGTATGTATGTATGTATGTATGTATGTATGTATGTATGTATGTATGTATGTATGTATGTATGTATGTATGTATGTATGTATGTATGTATGTATGTATGTATGTATGTATATATGTGATGACAATTTGCTATGAAATTCAAGAAAAGTGAGAAACATGTCAATAGTCTGAAGTTTTTGAAGCCTCTTAGTGGAATACGAACTCTGAAATAAAAGAAAAAAAATTTTAACCTACTAAACTGCCCATGGATGCATAGTTGACGTAAAAACCAAAATGACCAAAATGTACTTTTTCGGTCCTACGCACTCTTAACTATGTTGTTCACATGCCCAATACTCAAACAACATATGTTTGTTCGAAAACATTCGAGAAATTTAGGAAAATTGAGTTACTCTGCTATTGGTTTCACGTAATGCTAATGGTTGACGTAATTTCCTGCATAATCAATCAGCATAGTAACCTATTTGTTTTTGTAGCTTGACGCCAAGTTATGGGAATAATCGTTCAAAAACCAGTCTGTTTATTCACATAAACTGGCGTTCGCATTTTTTAAACACAATAAATGAGGAATGAATCATGAAACTCCATCAGTCCTCTTTTGATTAATAAACTCTACTAAATAGACAGATTATTCGTTTGAAAAAGTTTATAGCAAAGATTATATGGCTTTATTTCACGATAAAAATGCGTTTTCTCAACAATCATGGTGCTGGTCGTTACGTCGACTATGCATCCATGGGCAGTAAATTCCACTATTTAATATTTATTCGCGACAGATACGTATACGCTTTGAAATAAGACACTGATGAAGCCTGCACGTCGTAGGCGAACTACGTATCTGTTGCAAATAAATATTAAATAGTGGGATTCAATCGAAAAGTTTTTTCTTTTCTTTTTTAGATTTCAATAGTCATTTTCTTCACTTGCTGTTACTCACAATTGTACAAGAAAAGCAAAAAGCGGAGAAAAGCAGTTAATTTAAGTATATAAGTACATATAGTGGTGTATAGGATCAAAATACTAGTGAGTTGATTTTTCCAAATAAATTTATACAAATTTCGCATTAATAGATGCTCTTTTCAATCCATAGATACTAGAGCTTAGAAATGTTATACGAAAAATAGGAAGTAAACGTTGCACGGTAGTAACTTTGTAAGATTTGTTTTCGTTAGTGACATTTTAAAGGACAGATGTCTTATGTCATGTATCATATTTTAATAAATAAATCAAAAATGACAAGCACTGGAAATCATATCGATCATATTTCTCATCTCAAGCATGTTTATGGCACAGTTTTTGCACATTTTTCGACCTCATCTTGTTTTCCTAACCCTCTAACATTGTAAAAACGATGTGATCAAGTTAATGACTATCTTTTCATGAAAGTACATTCAAAAGAAGCTTAAGTTTTGATTTTCATGCAAAAATAATTATCTGAAGGAGCGCCAGCTAAGAAAAAAGCGAAGTATAATAATAATTTTTCTGAACTCTTGTTTTTCAAAGATGCTAACTTTCGAACGCATGGTATTAATATCAAAATATCAAAAAAATCTACCCCAAAAAACCACTAAAAAAACCACTCAAAAAAAATATCAAAAAATCTGCTATGAACACATATTTCATATTGTCAGTTCGAAACAAGTTTCGTATGTGGCTCTGAAACCCGAAAGTTAAGGCCAACCGATTATAAAACTAAATAATCAAGTAACATAAATGACGCTTAAAGTATTTACGCACTCAAGGAAAGAAAATATAATTATTCTACGCAATACGTTGTGAATTTTTCTGGCAAATAAGGATTTTGAGGAATACGGAACGGATATTTAAAAATATAGTCAAGTTAATTATAGATGTTCCTGAGAAATTAAATAACGATTATTGTGGCAGTAGAAAGGCTAGGTCACGCCGCTAGGTGGATTAATTCGGGTTTTTTGATGATGATTTCAATAGTTCGATGATTTCTTTTTTTTATTTTTAGATTTTACTTAGACGCTTGGCAAAAGAACTAAGTAAGTTTCAAGCATTCAATCATCAGAAAATTTTGCAGATATTATAAATACCGCTTAATTTCCAGCATGGTTCTGTACCAGGAAGATCAGTTGATACAAATTTGCTGGAATCCTCTACATGTTACATTAAATTTAAGGCAGCATTTGATCGAATTGATCATAACATTACTCTGAAGCAGTTTGCTAAGCTTGGGTTTTCTCAACGCTTCTATCACTGGTTGGAGTCACTTCAAATTGACTTCGAGGCTTGAAAAACTACAGGTTAAAATCGGATCATAGCTGTCTGATATTTTCGTGAATGAGACAAAAGTTTATGGTTTTAACCATCACCGATCATGTGTAGACCATATCACAATGCTCTGCATTTTATTTGACATTTGACTCCGAAAAGGCGTTCGACCCACTCAGCCCCGAAAACATCTGGGGCGCACTTAGACGTAGAGGAGTTCCAGATAAGCTAGTCCATCTCATCGAGGCTCAGTACGAGGCGTTCTCGTGCAAGGTTTTGTACGACGGCGTCTTGTCCGACCCCATAAGGGTTACTGCTGGCGTGAGACAGGGCTGCATTTTATCACCGCTTCTGTTTCTCATCGTTATGGATGAGATATTAGTTGGAGTAATTGACAGTAGACCAAATCGAGGATTGCCTTGGAATCCTCTAACGATGGAGCAGCTAAATGAACTCGATCTAGCCGACGACAACGCCGAAACGATATGCAGAGCAAGTTAGATGACCTCTCCGAAAGCTCCCAGCTTACAGTCAATGTAGCAAAAACTAAGTCTATGATATGGACTATGACGGCGATGGACTAGAAGTGGTTAATGAGTTCGTATATTTGGGATCTCTGGTCTCCGCCGACAATAATACGAGTAAGGAGATTCAACGACGCATTCAAGCTGGAAATCGAGCCTACTTTTCCCTCTGCAAGATGATTCGATCTAGGAGCATACGCCGCCGCATAGAGCTGACGATTTTCAAAACGCTAATCAGACCGGTAGTCTACGGACTGGAGACAGTAACTTTGCTTACGGAAGACATACGTACACTTGCCGTATTTGAAAGAAAGGTGTTACGGTGGAGTACAAACGGAAAGCAGAGAATGGCGGAGGCGAGTGAATCACGAGCTACAGGCACTGCTTGGAGAGATTCCCATCGTACACCTGGCGAAAGTTGGGAGACTACGGTGGGCCGGCCACCTCGCAAGGATGCCGAACGACTGTGCAGTGAAATCCGTTCTCTTCAAGAACCCCACCGGCACCAGGAATA
Source organism: Sabethes cyaneus (assembly GCF_943734655.1). Taxonomy (NCBI): domain Eukaryota; kingdom Metazoa; phylum Arthropoda; class Insecta; order Diptera; family Culicidae; genus Sabethes; species Sabethes cyaneus. The sequence continues at coordinate 14,003,106 of NC_071353.1, forward strand.
GAGGGGCCATCCTCAACATACACATCCTCTCATTGACCACCTTCCAGTTCATCACGCGTTCCTTCATTTTGCTCATTACTACAAAGCCCGTTTCCAGTTCGTTGGTCTTTAATTCGCCCTGATATGGTTGGGCCTTGCCGCCACGAATCCTAGATACGATACGGAGGTAGGTTTACGTAAGTTGCCTTACTGCCCAGATAACCAATAAGCATTAGTATAAGCAGTAAATCAATCGTTTATTAGCATCCCTGGCGTTTTGTACTGCAGGTTGCTATTTATCAGCATTTTGATTGCATAACTGTTGTGAATCGGCATCCACAATTCTGTTTAAATTCTTCTTGTCAGTAACTAGCTGCAAATAAGCATTGTCAGCACTATAAGAGGGCTAGCAGTAAAGTAGCCGCATATTTTGCCAAAAATAGCATTTAGGTAGCATTTAAGGCAACTTAAATGCTTATTGGCATGCATTTAAATTGCATTGGAAATGCTTATTGGTTACCTGGGTAGAGTCACACTACCAAATCTCGTGATAGGGCTGCCATCTTACGTGTGGTGCCAAACAGCAGTGCCTGAAGCTCGTGATTCATACGTGTTCGTTGTTCACCACTTTCAGCTTGTACTCCACTAAAGATCGTCCGCAGTACCTTCCATTCGAGCACGGCAAGGGCGGCGTGTGTAATCCACGGGCAGCATAACAGCTTAAAGTCCATTGCAACGATTTAAAGAAAATTCTGCATTTACTAACAATGAAGCCTCTTGCCAGAGCAAGTTGTCCTTGCTTAAGGTGCGAATGAAGCCTCTTGTCCAAGGACAAATTATAAACTACCTCCGCACTACCTGACTCTAGATCTAGATTGGTTTAAGAGTAGTAAGAAGCGTAGATGGAAAAAAGGGATGAAAACGCCGGCACTTTAAGCACGGATAATAACCAGTTCGCTCACTTTATAGTGATACTGTAAAAACAACGAAGTGCGGAAGAACACCTGGATAAGATCACAATAGATCGCAATGCTGGTCGTAGTAATAATATCCGTACACAAAAGTATGAATTGCCGGTCTAATAAGGGTTTCGCCGGTCTAATAGACCCGGTTTTCTGCTTGAATGCACCACTGGATCTCTTTACTTGGACTGTTCTCCGAGCTCTCAAATACACGAACTCATCTACCCTAGAAGTTCGCGCTTCCTTCAACTATTACCGTCCAAGGCGCGCGTTTATCTTCTTTGAGCCAGGCTTAATTTTCGGTTTTTTGCTAAGTAGATTCTCATTTGACTACAGCGCCTCAACGAAACAGAATTCAAAAATGTAGTGTAAAGGGAAACTGTAGAAGTAATTATTATCTACAACTTTGCAGAAGAAAGTAAGTTTTATCTTTTGTATTTACGGCGCTATGGGGCTGCTACCCCGTTGGTAGCCAAATGAGATCGGCGGAAAATCGAAAACTGGACGTTTGCTGACTTTCCTGAAGCATCACAAGTATTCCGTGCTGTTTTGGCCGCATTTAGCATTTTGCCATTACGAAACAAAAACCTTGGAGTGGTATGCATCCTACAACATGGTACAGGAGGTGCCCTTATCACGGTGCTGTCTTACTAAACTGGTTTGACTGATAAGGTTTTAAGCAAGGCAAATGAAAATGTGCCATGAAAAATCAACACACCAGTTTTACATGAATTTTAATTGCTTTGTGATTGACTTCAGCAAAGCATAGCCGCAAAACCTTGATGTCATACTCCGATTTTTATTCGACTGACTCCACAGCCAGCTGTTTGCGCAGGACAGGACAATTGTAAATTCTAAAAATTAGCAGAAGCTACACCATATCATAACCACTTGCTGGCGATCATCTTCTATAGTTGAAGATAATGCAGATGCAAGTAATTGATAAAAAAATCTGAACTTTAAAAAATCATCTATAACTGTCGTATATTAATGAGAGCTCAACTGATGACATTATAAGTCCCGACTATTATTTTCTTTTATTGAGAACTGTTACCCATATTAATTCTATTCTGCTGATTCAACCTCCCGTTGTAGAATACAATTGAATCACGAAAACCGGTTCGCCAACACAACAATACAGCGACAGCGGTCACTCACTTGCTTTTCCACCCCGACCTAGACAGCTTCGCCGTCAGTAGCACTTGGAACGTACACCTGACGGTATCATGAGAAAACTACTGCTTCTGTTCGTTACATGCGTAGCAGCTTGCCACTGCGCCTTGGCACAGGACGTTTCGAAAGTTTTCGTCGAGAACGGAATCGTTTCCGATGTGATCCCGGAAGCACCGACCGGTCTGGTGAAAGTGTCCTATCCTTCCGGTCAGCAAGTTTCCCTTGGCAACGAATTAACACCGACGCAGGTCAAGGATCAGCCGACCGTCAGCTGGGATGCGGAACCGAACGGCCTGTACACGCTGATCATGACCGATCCGGACGCACCGTCCAGAGCCAATCCAAAGATGCGCGAGTGGAAACACTGGATCGTCACCAACATTGCCGGTTCCGATCTAAGCACCGGTGAAACGCTAGCCGAATACATCAGCTCTGCCCCACCGGAGGGATCGGGACTGCATCGGTATGTGTTTCTCGTCTACAAGCAACCGGGACAGGTGCAGTTCGACGAGCCGAAACAAAGCAACCGGTGAGTGTTGGTTTCTCTTCCATACTCCTTCCACCTAACAATAACAATCGTTCATTGCACTCAAGAAAGAAAAGTGCACGGTAAATTTCCCCGAATCAAACTTGATAAAATCTCGCTGAAGGTAAGAGAGAAAAAAATCATTAAGAGGCACTCTGTTGCAATTGAAAAAATTGATTGATAAATATGTCGCACAGGCGCATGCAATACTTATTTGTAGTTAACCCTCTAACGGGTAGACGGTCCTCACCGTCTCCGGTCAGAGCCACATATCTAATTTGTTTTGAATTGACGGTATGGAAAATGTGTTCAACACAGATTTCACAATATCACTATATTTTGACCATAGAATCGTTTATAACTATCAAGCGAATAAGGTTGTTCTTTATAACCTACTACAGGGATAAGACAATTTGTAATTTCAAAAAGTTGTCTTATATCGAAATTGTCTTATATTGAAACTAGCGTCGCATTAGCGGTCACTAATTTTACTTTGTGTTGTGTGTTTACGTTTTTTGAACTACAGTAATGTTCCGATTTTGTCAGCCCCATGTTGAACTTTGGGCTGACAAAATGGGAAAACTAACAGAATCGCGAAATTTTTTTTTTTCTATTTTAGCTGTTTTTGTAGTTGTTGTATGACTTTTTCCTGTTTGGCAAAGTTGTACAAATAGTAAAAATACACAACATTGCTGAATATAGTGTACCTCTATCTTTGCTTGTTTAGGAACTATAGAACTTTTACTATAAAAATACCCTAATTTTGACCCCGAATTACTCGCAAGAAGGCATCATTTTATTCAAAAACTCTCCGCAGAGAATCAGAATAGTTTCAAGCAGGTTGAAAACTTTTATAAATCATGTTTGAAAGCAAAAAAGACTAACAAAATTTATGGGATGACAAAATCGGGGATAGACAAAATCGGGAGCTGACAAAATCGGAACATTACTGTATTTATTTTTGTTTGAGCTATTAGTATTTTACAATTTGCAGGGTTATTTTGAAATCATGAATATCTTCATGGCTCCGATTTTGGAAATGGAAAATTACCTCTGGTATCGTTACCAGCTATGTCAAAGAAATTTGTCTTATGCCCAGGTAACCAGCAAACATTTCCAATGGAATTTAAATGCAAGCCAATAAGCATTTAAGTTGCCTTAAATGCCACTTAAATGCTATTTTGGCAAAATATGCGGCTACTTTACTGCTAGCCCTCTTATAGTGCTGACAATGCTTATTTGCAGCTACTTACTGACAAGAAGAATTTAAATAGAATTGTGGATACCAATTTACAACAGTTCTGCAGTCAAAAGGCTGATAAACAGCAACTTGCAGTATAAAACGCCAGGGATGCTAATAAACGATTGATTTACTGCTTATACTAATGCTTACTGGTTACCTGGGTATCGAGATAAAAATGGTCTTATATCGAGTTGTCTTATATCGAGATTGTTTTATAACGAAGTTGTCTTATATCGAGGTATTCCTGTGCCTGGAAATGCTGTTCTATTTGCATTAATTTGCTTGACTCTTATCACGCGATAATTAAAAACTGTTGAGAATTAAAGCCTTCAGAAAACACAACAAAAAGGCGATCAAAATTATTAAAATGCCCAGAAAAACATAATGTAAAACGATATAACAAAAACAAAACGACGGAAACCAGACGTAATAATGAAGAAAATGCGTTTCAAGTATTACAAATAAGTGATGGAAATTTGACAGAGAGATGATGAAAATAACATAAAATACAATAAAAAGACACAAAACCAGCGACAAAAAGAACAAAAAAAATTTAGAAAGCCCCAAAAAGCCGACAAACATGCTAAGAAAACGACAAAAAGATGTCGAATATACTACGGAAAGTCAAAACAACAAAAAGATAGTAAAAAGACATGGTAGTAATATTGAGATTTCAATGCAACTTTTTGTGTGTAAAGATTCCATGTAAATAAACAACTTTGTATACTTAGTTTTTCGAAAATTGGTCTGGACTAACTTTTGGAAAGGGCTTAATATTTTTTCTCTTTTTTATTATAAAAAATATAATTCGAAAATTATAGGACCTGCAAAAAACGATCTATGGGTAACTTTTAGAAAATCTTCTGATTTTTCATAAAAAATACTGAAAAACTAAAAATTAATTTCTACACTGAGAAAAAAGCATTTTAAAAACTAAAATTCGATTTTCTTAAAAAGCACATCTCGGAAATTGATGAAATTTATTTTGATGGTATGTATTTATATGGCCTACAAGTCTTTCATACAATGCAAAATGGACATATTTAAGGGATAAAAGTTTTTCTAACAAAAACTTGTTCAATTCCTGGGAAAAAAGGTATAAATAGGTATAAGTTTTTGTTAGAAAAACATTTTCCCCTAAATATGTCCATTTCACAATATATGAGAGACTTGTAGCTATATAAATGTCTACCTTCAGAACAAATTTAATCAATTTCCGAGATGGACTTTTTTTGGAAAATCGATTTTTAGTTTTTAAAATGCTTTTTCTTCAGTGTAGAAGTTAATTTATATTTTTTTCACTATTTTTATGAAAATTTAGAAGATTTTCTAAAAGTCACCCATAGATCATTTTTTGTAGGTCTTATAGTATTCGAGTTATATTGTTTATAATAAAAAAGAGAAAAAAATTAAACCCTTTCCAAACGTTAGTCTAGACCAATTTTCGAAAAACTAAGTATGAAAAGATGTTTATTTACATGAACTCTTTACACACACAAAGTTTCATTAAATTCTGAGAGGGTCATGCCAACCTCTGGTCGAGTTGGAATGAAATCCATCTATTGTCAATTCAAAACAGCAGACCCTAAAAAAGAGGGTTAAGCAATAGCAAAGAGGCTTTAATATACTAAACTATGACCACTCTATCAAATTGATCTCGCATAAATAAAAAAAAACATGATACCACCGTAATTTTCGTCCCGGCAAAGTTATTTCCTTCCTTCTAGAATACAGTTTATAAACCGTCAGAAGAGCAATCATGCGACAACACCATTCTAACGTCTCGTTGCAGTAATTCGAAGCGTGGCAAATTCCTTGCTGCCGAGTTTGCCCGGAAGTACAATTTGGGGTCACCGGTAGCCGGCAACTTCTACCAGGCTCAGTACGATGACTACGTTCCGCAGGTGTACGCCACTTTTACGGAAACGAAATAACGCGTCGACGTACGTCGAGCACCCACCCGCTGCAGCCTGACCCGATTTCGGGAGAATAAACACTAACACCCACTACTACTACACACCCACACATACACAGCATAGCGGCATGACAAACATTCTTCTAAACACTACTCCCTATTTGCTCTTTGTTTCGGCACCCGGCACACTCCTGGCAGTTAAAATTACCGAACACGAATAAACAGCACATAAAAATCATAACAAAACATACCTGCAGTTTTATTTTCGCACATCGACGGAAACAATTCCAGTTATAGGGGGAAAAGACCAATTTATGCGAATCTAGTTCTCCTCTGTAAACACCAACCAACCCTTTCGGGGCCGTTGCTTGGAAACGTTCGTGACGTTCCATCGGCGATGACCCAGATGAACTGCATTCTGCAGCTCATGACAATCCCATTCTCCAGTCTTGTCGCATCTGCCAGTCCCAGTCGAAACTCCAACCGAACCCGTTCTCGATGACGTCGGAATTCGTTCGTGATTTCAAAAGTCACAAAATCGTACCGGATGTAATACCGGTTCCGCCGGAAAGCTTGCTTCAAGTTACCTATCCGGACGAACAACGTGTTAACCTTGGGAACATACTGATGCCGAAACAGGTCAAGGATATACCCGAAGTTCAATGGATAGCGGAGCCCAACACACTGTACACCCTATGCATGACGGATCCGGATGCACCCAGCCGTACAACGCCAAAATTTCGTGAGTGGCACCATTGGTTGGTAGTTAACATTCCCGAAACCGACATGGAACGGGGCGAAACACTGTCGGAATACATTGGAGCAGCCCCGCCAAAAAAAACTGGTCTTCATCGGTATGTCTTTTTGGTATACCAGCAAAGTGGTAAATTGAACTGTGACGAAAAACGCCTCTCAAACCGGTAAGTTTTGATTAAACTAACGGAACCGTGCACGCCTGAATTGCTTGCTTTTACTCGACAGAAGTTCCCAAGGTCGCGGAAAGTTCTCAATCCAGAAGTTCTCCGAAAAATACGAACTAGGCATTCCGGTGGCCGGTAATTTCTTCCAAGCCCAATTTGATGATTACGTGCCCAAGCTGTACCGCCAGCTGGGACAGTTTCAAAATGGCTTCTAACTCTAAATGAGATGGCGGAATAGTTTGTGAAAATTTTCGATGAAATACAGAAAACTTGAACTTGTTTAACCTATGTAATGTGTTTTTATTTACCTGAAGATTCGAATTAATTGGGTTTAGCTTGGAAATAAGATATGGAAACAAATTTAACATTCAACAGACACAAATCGAGCTCTCCATAAGTGGGAGCCGCCATGGTCGTGGTTGACATTTTGTGCGGGTAGAATTGGTTCCAGTTTGACATTTCAAGCCAGGTCAAAATCGGCCGCCATTCCCGCTTATGGAATACTTTTCGTGCTTATCCTAAAATTGTGTCCCTTAGAATATATTATACATTAAAAGTGTTTAGTATTTTACAATATTTTTGGTAGCCGAGCTATTTTATATTACCAAAAACGAATACTTTTGCTAGAGACAAAATCCCGGAATATCGAATTCACTTCTTAATCTCGCTCTATTAATGTTGAAAAAAGATATTTTTTTGTTTGGCCCTAAGCATCTGTAAGACTTCTATTCTCTATAGGCAGACTTCGCAACCCGCTGTTAAATTATACGACAATTACGGGGCTAGCACAACCCAAGGAACAAAACGTCAGCACTTAAAAGACCAGGTGTGGAATAAGAGTTGTGTAGTAGCATCCGGTGTTGAATAAACTAATTTGCTGAAGTACATGTTGTGTAAACATCATATCCCACATTTTTTCTAGCTTCTAACCAACATCTACACTGTCTCTACGGTTGTTATGTAAGTGTGGAACAAGTGTTGAATGAACGTTGTACAAATGTATCAGCAGCACCGCTGAAAGCAAGTGTGGAATAATGGTCGCTTAAAGGCATCCAAGAGAAAGCATGTCGAATAAGCGCTGTGCAAACGTATCAGCAGCATCGCTAAGAGAGGTGGAATAAGAGCCGCCTGAGGGCAACTAATAAATAAACAACACTATGAAATAATTATTAGATCCACTTTATTGCACATGTCAGGACACAAATAAATAACTCAGCTCTTTTCAGTATTAAAACATAACACTTTCTCGCCCTTAAAAACTATAATCGTACGATAATCATTGAGCGGGCACCTTATCACTACCGACAACAAACTGCACGTCAAAAAACTATTTTCAAGAAACTTTCCGAAATCCTGCTGCGTACATTTCGTATAGCAGGAGAACTGGAAACGATACATGTTTCCATTTCGACCGTTGTCGATTGCTCCGTCAAAAATATACTTAACAATGCCAATCAAAAGGTCCGTGTGGAAGTAACACTTGGTCTTGGAACCAGAGATTCTATTGCGGGATCATTGTATTTATACCTGCGAATCCAAATCGTTCACTGAAAATCGCTGGGTAGTAGATTTACACAGCCACACTGTCAAACACCTACAGAAAGTCTGCCGATTTTCGACAATTTGCACTCTGTTTACTTACCGCTCTGGAAGTTATAACTAAAACAACTGTGGAATAGATATGGAATAAGAGTGCAGGAATAAAAGCAGGTGTAGAATACTGGTTGCTTAAAGGCAACCATGGAAATGTATGTCTAATAGACGTTGTGCAAACGCATCAGCAGCATTGCTAAGAGCAATTGTGGAATAATAATGGAATAAGGGTGGAATGAACGTTGTGTAAACGCATCAGCAGCATTGCTAAGAACAAGTGCGGAATAATAGTGGAATGAGCGTTGCGCAAACGTACCAGCTGCATTGCTGAGAGCAAGTGTGGTGAAAGCTTGGGTGAAAGAGTGAAATAAGAGTGGAATGAATGTTGCGCACACGCTGCTAAATGTGTACAAACGTTGGAAGTGTGTAATAAAAGTCGAATAATTGTCATACAAACGTATCAGCAGCAGCACCTTTAAGAGCAGGTGTGGAATTGAATGTGCTTGATGGCAACCAATAACACCAATAACTTGAATGACACTTATACTTAAAATTTGTATTACGCCCACTTTATTTTTTTAAGATTAAGAGTAGAAAAAAATTATTTCCTAGAAATATTTTCTTCGCAAGTGGATTAATACAACAGTAAACCTATATTACCGACTCAATCGAGTTACTCGCGTTGGACTCGCTAAACGAGATGAATCGGATTGGGTGGCATAGTGGCGATGCCACCGCTGGTAGCGCCGCAATCGCACGGCCAGCTCCCGCTGCCGGTGCGCGAAAACCGCACTCCTTCTCGTGCCATCCGCTGCTGTTTTTTTGGATGAAAAACCTTAAATCCGACCCGATGACCCGTGACAAAATTAATCCTCCTCTGCGGCACTTGCACGATCCACTCCTGCTGCTAACTAATCACAAATGAACAACCCCACACATTGTTCACAGCTAGCCGAAAGCTAGTACAAATAGTGTATAATTGTTTAATATGTGCTGAATAAAGGTTTCTTGCGTAATTTTGTACAGCAGATGCCTAACATGATTTAAGAAGCTACTCTTCAGCGCTTAAATATCTTTTAGCCGAGGTTTGTTTCACGCTTGACAAACTTTAACTTGTAGATGTACATCGGCTAAAAACTCGGCGCCTGTCATGTCAGATTATCTCAGATGTGTTCATCGACGGCTTCCGACTGACAGGATGTAAGTTCGAATCCGGATGAGTGAAAAAAGTAAAATGGCGGGCTAGATGAAATTTGAGTCAATGAATGATTTCCTACTAAGTCTCTCATTATAAATCATAATAATAATATGAACAAGAATGGACATGAAAATAATGAAACCCACAAAATAAAATAAATACTTCCTACGTATTTTTTCTTTTTGCTTGTCTAAATGTTGAACTGCTGTGGCATAAATGTAGCTTTAGTGTCATCAGCAGTAGTTTAATAAACATATCTATACGTACTGAATAAACGCATTACTATACGTTGCCTAACAGTCATACAAACGTATCTTCCATGCCCATATTCAGCACTGTGCTGTTTAAATTCTCCAAAACCAACTGTATAAGCATTGAACAGAGGTATTTAGACATACTTGAAAATCAGCTATACGGCATGTGCTGAATAAAAGCTGTCGATTAAATGTTTAATAAGCAAAAATTGTTCCTTGGGAATGATCATACTGACTCTAACGGCAGCACCGTGCAGCCCCACATCGACCCCACAGTGGTCCATAGCCTCTGCAATTCCTACCCCTACCTCCTCGTGGTACCAGCCGGGTTACAAGCAACCTCGGTGGAGATCGGGTAACCAACCCCGGTGGAAACCAAGGTCGTATGCTAACAGGAGAGAAGGGCTACTCCGAGCAATGTTGGCCCTCCGGCGATATTGTGGGGTTAGTTGCGGGCTTTGTAAGCCGAAACCACTAAAAAAACAAAGCAATGAACTCCGTAAATAATAATTACTCTAATCGGAACAATCGGTAAAGACCCTGGGCCAGACGACGAAAACGGACTAACGATTGGAAATTGGGAACATGGAACTGTCGGCCTCTAAATTTCCTCGGAAGTACTCACGTGCTTTCTAAAGAAGTGAAGAGCCGCAATACACACGAGCTTGGCACAGCTTTTATAGTGATGGGCGAAATGCAGGCCGATCAAACCCCGAATGTGCAGATTAAGAATTGAGGGCCGATTCTTTAATATTAGCATAATTAACGTGCACAGCTCTGACCTCGGAAGTACCGATGATGACAAAGACGAATTTTACGCGCAGTTGGAGCGCGAATACGACCACTGCCATGATGATGATGTCAAAATCATCATCGGGGACTGTAATGGTCAGGCATTCAATCAGGTATCAGCATCTTTGGCTCGAGTAGCACGTTCCTCACAATCATGTGGAAGATTTGTGCCTTGCCCATCTTACCCGTGTCATCATTTACCTGATGAGGACGGGAAGGAAAACAGGAGGAATAGGAAGAGGTGGATGAGGAATTTGGACAAACACATACATACCAAGAGATTTTTGTACCCCCGAGGGGATACTGCAATCCTTGGTAGTTAACTTATCAATAGTACACACCCTGGGGGGTATACTCATGATAAATAAGAACTTATAGCTCAATACCGCTTTCGGTAAGAAACATCAAAATGTCTCGTAATTTTAGTTTCCTAAAATCCGATTCATTTAAGACGTAGGATTCAAATATCCTATGACGCAATTGTGCTACTGCAGGACAGTTGCAAATTACGTGAAAATTTCAGCTCGCTGAATCGTAGCCTGTTACCGTCGATATCGGCAACAAGGCATTGAATGTACTTTCAAGGCATGCATTTAGTTCTTCTATGATAATTTAAATTCCATTATTCTGTGTTCCATTAATTTTAATTTCGTTTTCGTTCAAATTTTGGTGGCGCATTCTACTTGTATTAATTTTAAGTTAAGTTAAGTACTAATCCTAAACTCACCACCCTGCTAAATAGTCACCCAGCCCAAAATAAGCTTGGAAGACTACGCATGAAGTCGACAATAATAAAGAAAATTGTACAGACCAGAAAAAAGACGGCAAAGAACCGCAATAAAATATCCAACCCTGAAAACGACTAACATCTCTTCGGCGAGTTTCAGATATAGGCGAAATCGACGCAACACCACTGTGTCTGGTGTTCGACAGAGAAGAAGAGCGTGACAGGGGGATTGAGAGTGATGACAGATGAGCGAAGAAGGCAATCATGGTTAGACCGATCAAGAGGCAGGATCGTTGTTGCCTGTCCTCTCACGAGTATCGATAACGTTTCTCGGTGCTGCAAGACCACGAGTTCCACTTGTCCTTTTCGGCAAATTTAATAAATTTCGCGAGTGTTGAAAAGCTGCTCTGGAGAGGATTACGACGCATCGTGAAACGACGAAGTCCTCTGCCCGTCAAGCGGTTCCCTGTGATATTCCGCTACGGTGGAACCGGAGAAAACCTTCGCCATCTTGTAGCCCGATTGGAATCGTCCTTTAACCGATGGTTATGCTAGTGTCCTGTTCGCACGCGAAAGCCCTTCGGAGGAAACAACCACTGTTTAGGAAGCCGAGTCCCGGTTACGTACTATAGGGTACCCCACCGCAGCAGTGTGGCCCAAATCGTCGGGTCTTATATCTACAACCATCCCGGATCCCGTTCCGGCAGGGTAAGAAGCGATTTCACGTGTCACCGGTGACAGCAGAGGTGCTGGTGGCCGGCGAGTAACGCCATCGTCGAGTCACACGTGTTCATTGAGAGGGACGAACGAGGGGAAGGCCCGAGGAGGTCTGGTTGAGCCTGGCCCCCGCTCTTCGACGCCAGAACCAAGCCCATTAGATTGGCAGTATCTCACCCACCCCATCGGCAGGCAACCATGTTTTCGCCGCCAACATCTCGTGTGTGCGAAAATGAGATAGCATGTCAGCATTGCGTTTCACTCAACTGCCAGCAGTCTGATTTGGGCCCGCTGTCAAGTTTTGAGCCCAGGACATGCTGTCGCTGACGTTCACTGCAGCTCGATATAGAGATGTCGATGGGCTGATCTCACCACATTCCTGAAATCGTCGCTGGGAGACGGTTCATCGTGTGGTAGGGTAAGGCGGTGCAGAATGCACCGCTTAAGCGAAACATCATTTTGCAGAGGAACGGCGTGTTTGTTCCACGTTTTTCAACTTCTAGAAGACTGTGATCTTTTTTACAGTTACTCCTGGTGAAATTTCCTAACAAAAACCAGTATTTTTTGTTATTTTTGACGATTTTTGGCAAGAGTCAAAATCATTATGTGAGGCAGAACGCCAAAGCCCGTGGACAAAACACACCAAGTTTGCCCAGCTAGGCGTTAAACGCAACCAAAAAATTTACCATTCAATCACGTGTTGTATAAACTCCTAAAACTAGGCTGCCGAAATGGCGGAAGCGTTCGTTATAGCGTTTGTTACAAACGGTTGTTTGCTGGGATACAATTGGTGTGGTATCTCAACATAATTGGCAATAAAATTTAATCATCTACTTTTCTCCAACTGATGTGTGATGAAATATTGTAAGTTAAACAATGTACAATTAGGTTTAAGGCAAATTCTAAGTTCTATACAATACATAATATTGCTACATTTTTAATAAATAATCCGAAACAAAAGATGTACTGCAAATTAAAAATATTTTATAACTGTTCATTCCCGCTGTGATGCATTCTACCCCTGTTTTGTATTTTGAAGTTTTTTGCAATATATGTGAAAAACATGCCTAGTTAAAGCCGTTTTTGTGATGAATCATCGAGTATGACAGTATGTCAATTAGATAGACTGTATTTATTATGAAATTTGCATACCAACTAGTGGTAAAAGCTTAAGCTTAAGCTTAACCGTGATTTCTTACATGTGGAATGAGATCGCGGATAACCGCTTGATTTTATTGGATGTGGCTATGTTTGATGCTTTTACATTCTACACAATTATGAACCAAAATAAAATGCGCATTCATAATTTTACTAAATAGTTTCCGCGTTGTTAAGCAATTAATGGCAAGGGCCATTCTACCCCCCCGGTGCGTTCTGGACAGTCTTACCCTATTTTACCATATTTTTAGTAACCGAGCTATTTTATATTACCAAAAACGAATACCTACTTTTGCTAGAGACAAAATCCCGGAATACCGAATTCACTTGTTAGTCTGGCCTTAAACATCTGTAAGACTTCTATTCACTATAGGCAGACTTCGCAACCCGCTGTTAAACTATAGGACAATTACGGGGCTAGCACAATGATCATACTGACTCTAACGGCAGCACCGTGCAGCCCCACATAGACCCCACAGTGGTCCAAAGCCTCTGCAATTCCTACCCCTACCTCCTCGTGGTACCAGCCGGATTAAGAGTAACCTCGGTGGAGATCGGGCAACCAACCCCGGTGGAAACCAAGGTCGTATGCTTTTCGCAGCTCTACCAGGACGAACCAGAAAGATTCGCGCAGGCATTCCTCACATTGGAATCGTGTGAAGAAATTCTACAGAGGATTCGCACAGAAAACCTTGCTTATAGAAGCAGAATTCTTATAAGAGAATCCAAGAGTTTAATCCCAGGGATAGCTGTAACTCGGCACGAGAACCACCTGTACTATGAACTGTTCTGTTCTGACGTGTAGACGCAGTAAGCTACTCATATATATTGAACTATTGACATCCTATCATTTATCACGCAAATCAAATCAAATACTTACGCTGCGGCAGATCCTCTAAAAAGTCCATGAATACAGAATTCAACGCACAATTATTTCATTGATTTCAAAGTTGCGTATGATACCATCGACCGTAAAATCATGGCCATTCTAACCTTGCAGGGGACTTTATCAACGTGATGGTCCCTCATGTGGGCTGTTCAACATGCCCTTTCAGGATGTTATGAAAGGAGCAACACACAGGCACAATCTTCAGCAAATCTAGTTAGTTCGTCTGCTTTCCCAATGAAATGGATATTGTCGATAGAACAGCAACTGTGGTGGTGGCTGAACAAACTAAAACTTAAAGTAGCGAAGATTGGGTTGAAGAAAAATGCATCCAAACTAAAGTACCGTGAACCGCTAATATGACGCACACGCTGAAAGCTGGTAACTCGGTCCTAATAACGACCGAGTTTGTTTTGTTTCGAGCATCGAGCCGCTATGCTGCCCGTTCTCCCGATACTCGACAGTGCCTGAGTCGAGTCGAGTTGCACGACATGACTTACAAAATAGAGCCCATATTCATTCGATTTACTGTCCTTGTAACGCTGATGTCTTTTAAGTAGATGTCGTTTTTTGTGTTAATTTACTATCATGAGAATATTGCAAACTGGGGCCCCTCATCTCAAAGGCCCGGTGGGCCTTTTGGCTCCCAGTCCGCCCCTGGTAAGAAGCATGGACAATGTTTGAAGAGGACAAACGAGTACTCGGAGTTATAGAGAGAAGAGTGCCAAGAAAGACCTCCGATGGCATAGAGCAAAACAGAGTATAGAGGCGGAGGATGAACTATGAACTCATGCAACGCTACAGAGAAACTGGTATTTTTAAGATGGCTAAAGCTGAACGACCAAGAACACAGCGAGTAAGATGGATAATGATAGTAATATGTAATACAAATCACAGAAAGCATTTAAAGTGCATGGTTTCATGATGGTAACTAAAATCTAATTTATGGTATGACTCCTTGCAGTAAGATGTAGACCCATGTTAAAAAATATGCACAATAACAAACCATTTTTGATTTCGTTTTAGGTAGACTATAGCCGAATGACCCGAATTCCGATTAAAACATAGCCCACTTAAAGACAGCTGTACGACTATACTACTGCACTGGTACTACAACTAATTAAACATTAATTGAATTGAGATGTGTTTCGAAAATGAACATAATGTTATATTTCTTTTACCATGAAGCTAGGATCTGATTTAATCATTTAATTATTCCGTTCCAGACAATAGCTGTGCATGCAGAGTTGGCACATAGTTGTCAAATTGTGCTTGATAGAAATTTCCCGCCACCAGCTCAGCCAATCCATACCTCCTCACATAGTCCATATGCTGGAAGTTCGACCGACTGTTATGGCTGCGGTTCGACGTACGGGGCGAATCGGAAAAATCGATCTTGCCGTTCTGCTTGTAGATCAGAAAAACATACCGATGCAGTCCAGTATCTTGTGTAGGGCCAGATCCGATGAACGCGATGCGGGTGTCGCCTTTGTTAACATTACAGCCCGGAATGTTACCAACAAACCAATGACAGACTGAACGAAATGTTGGCTGCGCTCTAGACGGTACATCAGGGTCCAGCATAAAGAGCGTATAGTAAGAATCTCGGTCTGCCAACCAATCAATCAATGGTTGTTCCCTAACCTGTGTTGGGGTCAGTACGTTTCCAACCTGCGCTATCGCTCCGCTTGGGTACTTAATCTACAATATTAGAAAAATACTTATAAATACGTGCAAAACAAATGTAATAATTATCCATGATTCTCATGCTGTTCGTTATATTCGCCGTTATTCAAACCCTTTGGAAATGTTTGGTAGAACACAAATAACTCTTAGCATAAAGCAAAATGCAATTTCGCATTCAAGCTCCATTGTAGATGACAAACAATATACACACCCTGGCGATCTCTGCTGGTCCAGCATCAATCAAGTCCGGAATAATTTGGTGCAAAGAAAAAATTCTCTGTATGAAAGCCATCGATTCAATGGCTTCACAGGCTGCAGCAATACGATTAATCAACTGCGTTAAAACACAAAACAAAGTGACATTTGAGTCAGACATTGCTTAGCTCAAGTACTACTTATCACAAAAAAAAACTGCGTGCTTTTATAGCAAGAGCACAGCAGATCAATTCTTCGATTGGTATAATGAGCATTGAGCACAAGAATGTCCCTCTTGCCATACGTACCTACAAAAACGTGCAAATTTTCACGCCGATCGGTTTAGTTGTTTTCGATTCTATAAGGAACATATGGGCAGACAGACAGAAATCCATTTTTATAGGTATAGATTTCTGGAGTTAATTATTTCACTTAAAATTTGTCTGTGCAATGAAATAGAGGTCCAAAACTAAGGTTATATGCATTTTACTGCCTTTTTCTATTTTATTCGATAGACAAAAACATCAATCCCAAAATATTCTAAAAAACTTTTTCGGGCATGTTTTTCGAACACATTTCCTACAAAACATTCTTAAAGCTGTATTTTGATTGATGTTTGCTCAAAAGGTAGAGTACAACGAGACGAGCGTAGTAGTTTGGTAGTGCTAGTTTAATAAACACGTCAAAAACGATGAGTGTTTCACAGCCGGAGCCGTTTCACAACAGGGGACAATCCCATACTTTTTAATTTTGAGATTATCGAAGTTTTTTTTTCGAGCTGAACAGCGTTCTATACAGCGACCTAAGCAAACTTTTTGCGAACTTTCTAGTTTTGTTTGAAAGTTGCTTAACATTCCTACTTGAAACTTGAAAGTACGGTTAGTTGCTTAAAAATTAAGCTGAATAGAATTCTAATCATGATAATTTGGGTAGCTGATTAAGCTAAAAAATACACTTTTATCGGAACTTTTGGTTGCTTGGGGAACCATCACACAAATCATGTCGGCGCTGCAGCGAAAATGGCGCGAAGGTCAACAGTCGAGTCCTTAAATAGAGTCTCGTGCAATCGGTCTCGGGCAATGTTTCACCGCCGGGGAACTTCTCACCGGAGTAGGGAAGCTTCACCACCGGGGACTACTCGAGTCGACGATAGCAGAGTGAAAGTTGACAAAATAACAACACACACGGAAAAAATCCTGCGAGGGAGGCCGTGAAGGGATGGACGTTAGGTTGATCGCCGTCCCAACATCGGTGCACGTCTCGAGCGGGTGCAAGGAAAGTGGACGGTGAAGGATCAGGAGTAGTATCAAGAATGGCAGAACCCTGAGAGGGTAGCTGTGAAGGAGTGACGTTATAACAGTCGCCATCTCCGGATTGGTTCACATCTCGACAGGTGTACGGAGCAGTATACAAACACAGCCTGCCCCCGAAGTAATACTTAACGGTAGTTCCGGGGGGGCTAAAGTCAGACGCCCGTGAGGTTTTTAGTGTGTTAGAGTCCCACTCTGTGCCACATACATCATCAGTGTACCTGGCATAGAGCGTTTCCTCACGTAAAAAAACTACAAGGTATACAGCCCTAAGGGTTGTACGAAATGGTGACGTAGGACTATATCGGATCATTAGATTAAAGACTAATGTAATCTGCTTTTCTGGCATATGGCATATTGTTTAAGTGAGAAGTGCGAAATATTCAGATCCAATTCTTTATTGAATGCTATGGTGGCTTTGAAAATACGTGGACGAAGGTTCATAAGTACAACGTCTGTAACCATTGAGATTTCTTTTAAAAATCACTTGTGTGCATCAAAAAGGTTGAAATAGTAATGAATGACCAGCGTAGATTATTGTATTAAATATGATTATGCGTAGCTTGACATGTTTCAATAATCTTACTTTAACTAGCTTATGACCTTTAAAGGGGCCATTGTTTACAAATAACATTAAAGCCAAAGCACGTTCATCACAAATTTGACGTTCCATTCGAATGTATTTTTCTTTTGACATGAATGGCAAAAGGCACGTAAGTTAGCGCCGTCGATTCGCTGTCTTTTGCTCCGAGAAGGTTTTACTAGTTTTGTTTACTTTCATAACTTACCGCTTGTTACATAACAGAAAATATGGCACATTCGCAAAAATTTCTGTTTTATTTGTATGAGAATCCTTATCCTCCTACCTCCTTACAGGGGTGAGGGGTCTCAAACCATTACAAAATAAATTCATGCCTCCAAAAAACCCCACATTTTAAATTTGGTTCCATTTGATTGTTTAGTACTCGAGTAATGAGGAAATTTGTATTACATTTGTATATGAGCCTCCCCCTGTTAAAAGACGGATGGATCTTAGTATACCATAGAAAAAAACCCTGTCTTCTTAAACCTCGACATGCCAAATTTGGTTCCATTTGCTTGATTACTTCTCGAGTTATGAGGAACCCAGATAACTCAAAATCATAATAGAAAGTTCACATTAAATCGTTTTTATGTCAATTTTACATTGTAATTGTATAATGATTAGAGTATGTCAAATCGAAGTGAACAATAAGTTGTTTTGCAGTCGTGCGTGTCTTCATATTCATGTCTGTGAATTATAAAGCAGTATAGACGGTTGCAATATTTGATTATATCTTAATCATATATTCAGGAGTGTTTAGTTGCGTGTTATAAAAACTACGCAAAATAGAATTACAAATAATTGTCAAAATTTTCGCACGTATATCGCCTCCACTTTGGTACATATATGTTCTTATATGGCGTGAAATATAACTTTTTCGTTCAGATATGATTTCGTATATCTCAGTTGTAATTGAGATATACAAACCAAATTTGGCATGTGGGGGGTTTTGAAGGCAGGAATTTTTCTAATGATGGTTTGAGACCCCTCACACCTGTGGTAGGGGGATAAGGAATTTCATACAAATAAAACAGAAATTTTTGCGTAACTCAAAAACTAATCAATCTCGAGAAATTTTAGACTCATAAAACATTAGTCAATAACAAGACCACCAAAAACTATCAGTAGTAACATTAGATAATTCAGCGCGAGTCGACCATAGGCCGCGAGTGTTGCCGGCGACCTGCCGTCGGAAGCGCCAGCCACTGCGGTGGGCAGCCCCCCATAGAGACCACCTCTATCTAGGTTTATTTATTTTCCTAGATCTACTGACCTCTATTACTTTCCTTCAGTTGGGTCACCCCTGCGAAATGGTACTTTCTACGAAAAGATTTTCCGTGAAATGGTACATTCCGCGTAAGGTTTTTCGCGAAATGGTATTCTGCGAAACTCTATATTCCGCGTTATGGTCAACCGAGAATTGGTGTTCCGCAAAATAGTATTCGGCGAAATGGTTCGTAATGATGGCGAATATTTAAATGTTATCCGCTTTATTTTATTAGGCTGAGCGATGGGGGGAGTTGTTTTCTACTTTACTATGAGGAAAATTTGTATATTAAAACACCCATGAACTCCTCAGAAACTTGCAAAACTCGAGATTCTGACAAAGGTCATCCGAGATTCACGATTTATGTACAACATAGTTTAATTTATGGCAATACGAAGTTTGTCGGGTCAGCTAGTTTTACATAAACTGAAACGTTTATATAACAACTTTTATATTTATACACGGGTGCTCCGGTAGCTCAAATTTGGTCGGGTTTTCGATCTACGGTTAAAGGTAAGTATTTGAAAACTGCACGAATTCAAACACCACGCATAGCACACTAGATCATCGCCTGCGACGGATATGATCTGACACGTATGGGAAGCAACAACAAAACAGGCTTCTCGTTTCTGACGGTTCTGGAAACGATTGCAGCATCAAAATGTATTCTCCGCAGGAACTCACCTTTGCTATGGAAATGTAAACAGCCGGAAAACAGTGCGACGAAAACGGTTCTCTTCAATAACCCCACCGGCACCAGGAACAGAGGGGCTTAACGTGAGCAAGATGGCTCCTACCTATCGTCGGTGGCAAATATTGAAGTGAAGCGTTTGAGAAGCGGATAAATTGACAAACATGACGGTATAGAGCACGAAAATTGGAACCACGAACCCAATTGGCACCAAAGAACAATAGTTACTGAATGAGCTGAAACGGACGATAAAGATGAGCAAATCGGTATACACTCTGGCGCTTTAGTTGAACTTCTTGAACGATGCATAACTATCTTGTCGTAATAACGAGGATCGCAGAATTCATCTCATCGACAGGAAGGGAACACTGAAGATTTGATGATGTAGACACGAGATATATAAATCCCGGGCATCTCGGTTAGCACGAATTATAATCAAACTGTTATCAAAACGTACATATGTTGATAAAAAAATCATCTTGGTTAATAGGAAAGTATTAATTCAATTTCGAATTATACTTAAAACAAAACCAGTTTAAACCAATTCGCAAAATTCACTACAATTGGCCAATACACCGCTACTGTATGTGCTGCACGTTTTTGTAGGTACGTATGGCAAGAGGGACATTCTTGTGCTCAATGCTCATTATACCAATCGAAGAATTGATATGCTGCGCTCTTGCTATAAAAGCACGCAGTTTTTTTTTGTGATAAGTAGTACTTGAGCTAAACAATGTCTGACTCAAATGTCACTTTGTTTTGTGTTCTAACGCAATTGATTAATCGTATTGCTGCAGCCTGTGAAGCCATTGAATCGATGACTTACATACAGACAATTTTTTCTTTGCAGCAAATTATTCCGGACTTGATTGATGCTGGACCAGCAGAGATCGCCAAGGTGTGTATATTGTTTATCATCCTACAATGGAGCTTGAATGCGAAATTGCGTTTTCCCTTATGCTAAGAGTTATTTGTGTTCTACCAAACAATTCCAAAGGGTTTGACTAAAGGCGAAATATAACGAACAGCATGAAAATCATGGATAATTATTGCATTTGTTTTGCACGTATTTATAAGTATTTTTCTAATATTGTAGATTAAGTACCCAAGCGGAGCGAAGGCGAAGGTTGGAAACGAACTGACCCCAACACTGGTTTGGCAACAACCATTGATTAATTGGTTGGCAGATCGAGATTCTTACTATACGCTCTTTATGCTGGACCCTGATAGAGCGCAGCCAACATTTCGTTCAATCTGTCATTGGTTTGTTGGTAACATTCCGGGCTGTAATGTTAACAAAGGCGACACCCGCATCGCGTTCATCGGATCTGGCCCTACCCAAGATACTTCAATTCAGATTCAGATATTCAATTTATGTTTATTTAGTAGTACCAGTGCAGTAGTACAGCCGGCGTTCGCTCTTTGGCTGTCTTTTAGTGGGCTACCTGTTAATCGGAATTCGGATAATTCGGCTATAGTCCACCTAAAACGAAGTTAAAAATGGTTTCTTATCGTGCACATTTTGTGGACGTAGGACTACATCTTACCGCTTAAATCTTATCTTACCGGACTACACCTTATAATAGTGTTTCCAGTCTTCGAGGGGAACTTCGTCCACCTCGGTCTCTTCCGGTTTCGGCAGCGCAGCTTCGAGCGAATTTCGCGCAATTTTCGGCAATGTCAGGCTGCTTCAGCCTCGCGAGATTTAAGCGATACCAACAGAACTAAAACAGAATGCAAAAACAACAGAATATGTACACAATATTGTACGCAATAAAATTATGAATGAATTATAAGACGATATGGAAAGAGAGCAAATATGGAGAAGCTATTTATGAATCTAACATACACTTTATTTCATGTTCCGTTTATACCACTTTTTTAACAATATCAAATGTTTTGGCTTTTCTCAGTAATGCATTGACGTAGAAGTTTTAACGGAAAAGGTACGCTGCTGCGATGAGAATTTTAAGTTTTCTAAAAAAAAGTTTTTATTCGAAAATATGTAATTTTATTCACTTAAATGAAAATTAATTCGGACCAAACACTTCACTTTTTATCATGTTACACCTAATACCATTCTATTTATCTTTAAAAACTTTATATAAAAATGTTGGAGCTTTTACACTGAACACTGGAAACAGAAATACACAATCACTGGTCACTTTTTTCTCCGGAGGATTTCGTCAAAAACCGCCGAACGCGGTTCCATTCCTTGGCCCGGTCTGCTCGATCAATGTACCTGAAAACAAAGACGAAAGACAGCCGGATTAGACTCGCTTCGCTTCGTTCTGGCACAATTTTGCTTCAAGTATACTCAGTACATTCGGATAGCTGCCCTTGCAGCACCGGTACGTAGTCGTCGTACAGCGCTTGGTAGAAATTGCCTGCCCAGAGGTTTGTCAAACCGTAAATCCGTGCAAAGTTCCGGGTGGAAAAGTAGCGCCTCGGGTTTCGGCAGCGGTTCGATAACCGTACTTCGTTGGTGAAGTTCAGCCGATTCTGGTGCTCGTACAGCAGGAAAACATACCGATGGAGTCCCGTTCCTTTCGGTGGCGCCGCACCAAGATATTCCACAATGGTTTCGGCCCGATCCAGATCGTTCCCCTGAATGTTTCCGACGATCCAGTGCACAAATTCACGATGCTTCGGGTCATCTCGGCTCGGTGCGTCCGGATCGGTCAAAATTAACGTGTAAAACGAACGATTATTTGCGTTGAAAGTTAGCACCGGTATGCTCCTGGTTTGTGTGGGAGTTAGCCTATTTCCTCCTTCCGCTTCACGGCCACTTTTGAACGCAACTCTTAGCCAACAGTCCGGAGCTTCTTCGACCACATCCGGCACAACCTCATTCGATGCAAACGATCGATAGATGTGGGCATCATTCAGGATATCCGAACATCGGATCTCGAGTAACATTATAATTAGGGGAACTGAAACTAACCGTAACATTGTCACACGCGCCTAAAACTCAAGTGGCAAGCGAAGCTAGAGGCACATAACTAATGGGCGAACTTGCTTCGGTGGCTTTCTTTTAAAGATTTACTTCGGTGGGTGGCCTACTGAATGCCACCTTCAAGAAAGGATTGCTCAAAACTGGTTCTAGCCTAAAAGACAGTTTTCTGCCAGGCCAGTTGGTCGCCACGCAACTGGAAAATCTAATACTACGCTACAAGCAAATCAGATGAAAAGATGAAAAACACGGTTTGAAACATAGTCTTGTATCTCCTGGTAGTTAAGACTGCTTGCATCTTGCATGTGCACATTAACAGAGAAGTGCACGACGTATAAAACTAGTAAGGGGCAGATTCTACCATTTCTGTAACCATTAAATGTTGTATATTGGAAAGATTACCTAACCAATTTGCTTCGAGAGCTTGTGCGTTTACTACAGAGAATAGGGTTGATATCGTCATAAAACTAAGAGTAAGGCGCAAAAAAGAACTGCGTTAAAAATATTACAGATTTTTGATAATGAACTTGCTATAGTTGAGTAAGTGTGTTTTGACTTTATTACAAACGATAACTGGTTTGTTTTTCGGTTTTGATTGGTGAATTAAAGTGTTTGCCGTTTATTCTCCTTCTACACTCGCTTGCGTATACTCAGACCTCTATAGACGCTGGGACGCCAACTTTTCACAACACGATGCCCTGGTTTTAAAATACATATTGAACTTCTTTCCAATGAAGATTAAACAATCATCAGGCAAGGCGGTTGCTTAAGCCTTCGACAGAACACAAGAATAACAATCGATTATTCATTCATAAATTATGTTTACGCAAAATATTTAACGCTATATACGGCCCGTTAAGTCTATAATTATTGAATAAAGCAATCTGATTTTCTGATTGTTTTTATGGTTTTTTTTTTATCAACTATCCTGAAGCCAACTAATGTTTTTGCTTTACAATTAATTATATGAAATCCAAGCTTTGACATCAACTTTTGTGCTTAAAAAAGCAATGCCTTGGGTATAACGTCTTTAAGACTTGGCTCTTGTTTATCGACACAGACTTCGCAGCAGGTTATCAAAGTACAGGACAATTACGAGGCTAGTGCAATGATCCTACTAACTCCAGAGGCACTGCCAGCCGAGATTCGAACATACGACGACTCATTGTCAGCTTAGTAAGGCGGGGTATGCGTCTTGATCGTAACGTTTTGCGAAGAGCAAAGCAGACCGGAGTCCTCCTGGACTCCGCCTTCAGTCTGGTGTAGATTACCTCCGCCGTCGCAAAGTTCCAGGCCATGATATCAGAGTCATCTGCGAAGCCTAGGAGTTGGCTACCTTTGGTGAAAATATTACCTCTCGTTTCGATATTCCCCTCGTTGGATCATCCCCTCAAGAGCGATGTTGAACAGCCTGCACGATAAGTCGTCACTAGGCTGGTAAACGGCTGAATAATGCGTACTGTCGGTGCCTTGTGCACGTGTAGGCATAAAATAGACCCTACAATGGTTTTGTAGCTAATTAATTAAAACGATGTTTATTCGTGAGCTACTCGTTTGCTAATAATATATTTTACAATGATTGTCATCCTTATATAAACTTCTACTCTAAGCTATGCCTTCTATATCTCCTACAGTTCAAAGCCTCATATTCAGCAACTGCTATCCCTACCTCCTCGTGGTACCAGCCGGGATACGAGCAACTTTGGTGGAGATCGGGTAACCAACCCTGGTAGAAGCCAAGGTCGTATGCTGACAGCAAAGAAGGGCCCTTTCGAGCTTCGTTGGCCCTTCGGCGAAACAGGGGGTTGATGTAGCAGGCTTTGCAAGCCGTCACCACGAAAAATACTAACGGAACGAAGAACAAGGAAATTCTTACTGGAACAATCGGAATAGACCCACGCGACGAAAAAGGACTTTGGATTGGAAAATCTTTCCGACGTGGAACTGACGATCTCTCAACTTCCAAGGGAGCATTCGAGTGATCCATCACAAAGTGCACCTGGAGGTCACCAAATCAGACAGAATCACAGATCGACCACGATTTGATCGACAGTCAGCACTTCTCAGACATTATCGACGTCAGATCCTATCGAAGCGCTAACGTTGACTCGGACCACTACCTAGTGATGGTTAAGATGCGCCCAAGACTCTCCGTTGTGAACAACATTCAGTACCGACACCAGCCTCGGTTAGACCTCGCGCGGCTGAAGCAGCCAGACGTCGCCGAAAACTACGCGCATTCACTCGAAGCTGCGCTGCCGGAAGAAGACGAGCTGAACGGAGCCTCTCTCGAGGACTGAAGGAACACTATCAAAATAGCCATCAGCAGTGTAGCGGAGAGCTACATCGGGCATGTGGCCCGGAATCAGCGGAACGGTTGGTTTGACGTTGAATGTAGGAGGGTGATGGATGAGGAGAACGCTGCGCGGGCGGCCAAGGAGCGCAGGGCCACACGTCAGAACGTGGAAAAACACAAACAGAAGAAGATGCAGCGAAACCAAATCTTTCGGGAGAAAAAGCGCTACCTGGAAGAGCAGGTATATGCAGAATTGGAGCGGCTGCACCGTTCTCAGGAAACGCGAAAGTTCTACCAGAAACTGAACGGATCCCGCAAAGGCTTTGCGCCGCGAGCCGAAATGTGTCGGGATAAGACTGGCAGTATTCTGACGGACGACCGTGAGGTGACCGATAGGTGGAAGCAGCACTTTGACGAACACCTGAATGGCGCCCAGGCGGAGAACCATGGCGGTGGGGAAAGCGATTTCGACGGCGCAACAAACGGGGAAGAGGTGCCAGCCCCAACGATAGGCGAAGTTAAGGAGGCCATTATGCAGCTAAAGAACAACAAGTCAGCTGGGAAAGATGGCATCGGAGCTGAGCTTATTAAAATGGGACCAGAAAAGCTGGCCGTTTGTCTGCACCGACTAATTGTTAGAATTTGGGATACGGAACAGCTACCGGAGGAGTGGAAAGATGGGGTTATCTGCCCGATCTGTGGAAACGGCGACAAGTTGGACTGCCGTTCTCAATTGGTTCTCAATGCCGCCTATAAAGTGCTGTCCCAAATCATTTTCCGCCGACTATCACCAATTGCGAATAGCTTTGTGGGAACTTATCAAGCCGGCTTCGTCGAAGGACGGTCTACAACGGATCAAATATTTACACTGCGGCAAATCCTTCAAAAGGGCCGTGAATACAGAGTTCCCACGCATCATTTGTTCGTTAACTATAAAGCCGCATATGATACCATCGACCGGAAAGAGCTATGGAAAATAATGGACGAGAACGGCTTCCCCAGGAAGCTCATTAAACTGATTAAATCTACGATGGATGGTACACAGTGCTGTGTTCGGATTTCGGGTGGATTGTCAAGTTCATTCGAATCACACAGAGGACTTCGTCCAGGTGCTGGTCTTTCATGCCTGCTGTTCAACATAGCGCTACAAGGTGTTATGAACCGAGTGGATGTCAACACGCGGGCACAATTTTCAACAAATCTAGTCAATTCGTCTGCTTTGCCGATGACATGGATATTATCGGCACAACATCTGTGGCGGTGGCTGAACAGTACACTAGACTAAAGCGCGAAGCGCGAAAAGATTGGGTTGAAGGTATATACGTCTAAAACAAAGTACATGCTGGCCAGCGGAACCGAGGCCGAACGACACCGCTTGGGCAGTAGTATATTGATCGACGGCGATGAGTTTGAGGAAGTCGACGAATTTGTCTAGCTTGGCTCACTGGTAACGACGGACAATAATACCAGCCGTGAGATTCGGAGGCGTATTATCAACGGAAGTCGTGCTTACTATGGGCTTCACAAGCAGTTGCGCATGCGGTCAAGCAGACTAAGTCACCGTACAAAGTGCACCCTGTACAAGACGCTTATTAAACCGGTTGTTCTCTACGGGCATGAAACATGGACAATGCTCGAGGAGGACCTGCGAGTGCTCGGAGTTTTCGAACGACGAGTGCTAAGAACCATCTTCGGCGGCGTACAGAAGAACGGAGTATGGGGGCGGAGGATGAACCATGAACTCGCACAGCGCTACGACGAACCCATTATCCAGCAGGTGGCTAAAGCTGGACGGATACGATGGGTAGGATATGTTGCAAGAATGCCGGACAACTGCCCTGCAAAGATGGTGTTCACCTCAAATCCGGTAGGAACAAGACGTCCAGGAGCGCAGCGAGCAAGATGGTTAGACCAGGTAGACCAGGAGCGAGATCTGGCAGAGAGTACTCGGTGTCCAAAGAATTGAAGAGCGGTAGCCCTTAACCGAGTTACATGGAGAAACTTTGTTCAACAGGCTTTGTCTTAGGACGGCAAGCCACCTAAGTAAGTAAGTATAAGTCGTCACATTGTTTCAACCCTGGCCGCGTAGCTAAGAGACTCGAGAGTGTCCCGAGATCTCTGATCACCCGTATTCGTGCATTATCTGTCAAAGACAGTCTCAATCGACTGTATCGTATGCTGCTTTGAAATCAGCAAAGGTGTGATGCGTGGACACGTTGTACTTCCAAGATCTGTTGCAATGTAAAAATGTGGTCTATAGTGGTGTGAGCGTAACGTAACACCTTGTAGGCGGCGTTTATTAGTGTTAAGCCGCGATAGTTGTAACAGTAGAGGGTAGAGCCGATCACCAACTCCTGCCACCCATTCCTCCGGCAGCTTCTCCTTCTTCCAAATCTTGGAAATAACCCGGTGTAGAACCGTTACCAGCGTTTCTCAGCCACGTTTATATAGCTCTGTTGGTAGGCGAACCTTACCAGCAGCTTTGTTGGTCTTCAGCAACCCGTTTTCTCAATCGACTTCTTAGAGATCAGGTACTGAGACATTACTATCTTCCATGCGCACTCCTAGGCTAACTTGCATTCCGCCTTCTTCTGCAACTTGTCCATTAAGCCTTCGAAGAACTGCTTCCTCCTGTCGACCACCACGCGCTCGTTTGAGATCACATTCTCTTCCTCGCCCCTACACATATCGGGTTTCGGTGTGTAGCCCTTACGAGTTTGGATTACCTTCTCGTAAAACTTGTTCTATTTCTTCACTGTCTCCTTCGGGTGCTTTCTACTCCTCAGAATCGTGGTTAACTGATACCTTGCTCGTCGGTATTTGGCCAAGTCCTTGGCGTACGGCCCGGCATAGTTTGTGTACTTCATAACTTCGCAAATCCACCCTTTTTTTTACTTCCTGGACATAGGATTGCAAAAATCCTACCATTTTTCCCACCTCTTCCGATGACAACTTCGGGTTCCTTTGGGGAGAGCCATCGTTTTCGAATGAGTTTTAGGTTTTAGGATCAACTATGTAGGATCGTAGTAAACTGTATAGCATTAGGAATCCTTGACTCCCTGTAACTAATGCGGAATAAATAATATTATCATTCCGATTTGGACCACCAAGCAGTGAAGATTGATTTTCCCTTCTACAAACTGCATTTTCTTTTCTACCACTTTCGGGTTTCCCGTATATTGTTAGAAGTCCTCCGTTATAGGACACACCGTGTATATAAGATTATTCAACAGTTTAGTTAACTTACGAAAGGATGTTTCGGGATCATTTTTTACGGGCATGCGTAAATTGATTCTAGAATCTGCGTTTTACCGGACACTATCAAATCATAGGAAGCGTGCAATGGTAGGCAAATTATCCTAATAGGTAGTATAGAATTTTAGTACAAGTTCTATTCATATTAAAACAAGAATACTGCATGATTTGAAGAGTTATCCAGGAAGAATATACCAATGGAATACAGTGGACTCTCGGAAAAGTTAATTGTTCAGAAAAGTTATGCGAATATCAGCTCTCATGCAACGCTTTAAAAAGCTAATTTTTGCCTTAACTTTTCTGAGAGTTTGAATTTATTGGTTGTCCTAGCGTTCGTCCATACACGTGTATTTTTCTATCTTTATTACGTGTGACCTTCTATCTTTATTTCTCATTTTTCGGTGTAATGTCGCCTTTCCACAATTTCATACAGGGTCTCATCATAACTGGGATTAAATTAAACTCTTGTACCGAACAGTAGCAACAATAGTTCAATACGAGCACATAGTTACTTCAGGATTATTGATGGCATACTGGAAAAGCGCAAACTCAGATTGAATTTTAAATGCAAAAGAAAGAACAGACAGGAACTAAAAATAAGCGCGGACATTATCAAAACGTAGTCGCAGACTATACGAAAAAAAAGATCTTGCTACATATTTCTTTCCCTACAAAAACTTTTTTATGCAACGTAAGAACCAATAACTGAATGTTTAGTGAACGAGACACAACACTAATAGTTCTTACAAAACGGATAGTTTACCTTTAATATTTCGGAAAAGTAAATCGACCCATTCCCCAATCGATTAACTTTTCAGAGAAAACACTGTAGTAGTAAAAAATTAAGTCAACTGTATATTGATGAACTTGGCTTAATTGGTTTAAATTTGACAGTGCGTACAAGAGCAGTTTAAAACTAATTACCCATTTACCAGCAGGATTTCTCAAAGCACAGTTATAATCAATTTTTAACTATACAAATTGAAGTCAGCTTACTAACGTTCACGTCTTTTTATCCATAAATTTTGAATTGCAGTAATATTTTTAAAAAGACGACATGCCCAATCGTCGCTTATTCGAAAGTTTCTACACCTGCCGTGTCACTGGTTCTACCTGAAGTTTAGTAAAACGAAAACCGCATTCGTTCCGCAGTGAAGCCTCAAGGGATATAGAAATGAAACGCACCCTCGAAGGGCGCCATATCATAATAACTACGCAACTTTCACGACCGGAGACTATCTTACCCCAATTCTCTATGTTCCATGCGCTGGCACTTATAGAGCTAGAGGGACATTCCACAGACACTCAGACAGTGCTTGTTTTACGGTTCGAGGTGATAATAGACATTGATCTGTCGCGCTCGAGCAATCGCAGCACGCAATTTTGACTTATTGATAAGCGCTACTTGAGCTGAACAATGTCTAGCTCAAATCTCACTTGGATGGTGCTGTGTGTTGTTCTAGCACAACTCATCATCAGTCGTACTGCTGCTGCTGCCTGTGATGCAACTGAATCGATGGCCGAGCCACTGAAAACTTTTTCCAACCATGAAGTTATACCGGACGTGATTGATGCTGCACCAGCAGAGCTAGCTAAGGTGAGTATGTTATTTGATATTTATAATCGAACTTGACCTACAAATTGTGTTTGGATCTTTTCTTTAAGAATCAATTGTGTTTTTTTGTTAAATTATTTTTACAGATATTTTTGTAATTTCACTCAAAAAGCGCTTGAATAGAAGTAAAGCATGACAAACCAGTTTGATTGTCCAAACCAATACACAGAAAGTAACGCGGTTGATTCATAAACTCGAAATCATAGACAGCTACATTCACTTTTCATGCATATTTTTTCTATTTATTACAGATCAGCTACCCAAGTGGAGTGGTAGTAAATGGTGGAAACGAGCTGACCCCAACGCAGGTTAAGGACCAACCTAAAATAGAATGGTCATCGGATCCGGATTCTTACTACACGCTGTTTATGGTGGACCCGGATGCACCGCGTAGAACGGAGCCAAAGTTTCGCTCGGTGTGTCACTGGTTTGTCGGAAACATCCCGGGTGGTAATATTGACGAAGGTGACCATCGCATCGCTTTCGTCGGATCTGGCCCACCACAGGGTAGCGGGCTGCATCGGTATGTTTTTCTGATCTACAAGCAAAACGGCAAGATCGACCTTTCCGATGCGCCTCGTACGTCGAATCGTAGCCGAAATAATCGGTTGAATTTCCAACATAAGGACTATATGAAAAAGTATGGATTAAACGAGTTGGTTGCCGGAAACTTCTATCAGGCACAGTATGATGAATATGTGCCAACTCTACACGCACAGCTATCTTCTGGAACGGAATAATCATCTGCTTAATTAAAATTGTCATTATATGGTAATTAATTTAATTGTCATTGTATGGTTAAAGAAGTGCAAAACGAGAATTACGTTGCATTACAGTTAATGGTGGAATAGTAGTAAAAATGCTTAACAGCATAACAATGAAACCAATTCTTTACCGAACTCAACCAACTTTGCAAAAGTGCAAAACCTCAGCTTCTACCTGCTTTCAGAGCAATAGCTTTGTGTCAAATAGTAACTCATATAGGGTTTATTTCTAATTCTCGTCGTAGTAAGTGTCGTATCCAACCATTTTGATGGCAATTGAAGCGGTAACAAAACGGCTTCCAACCGTGTTAACTATAGCCAACAGAATGATCCTAATCCTAGTTCGTTTCGTACACCGGCAACTCGGAGACCATCGGTACTATGACAGAGAACCTTTCGACAGTTCTCTCTCTTTCTCTTATACATAGCCCTAGAGTGCATATAAATAGAGTGACAACAAAAGGCCTTTTCTGATGCGTTCGTTATACCCTAGACAGACATACAATTGTACCAGCGTTGTACAGCAAAGTTTCGTTAATTGGTGGTTCGTTAATTGGGCGGTTCGTTAATTGGGCGTTCGCTAATTGGGCTATGTGACAACTTGAATGTCAAAATTGTATGGAATTTTCGAGTTTAGAAATTTCTAACAACTGTCAGTCGGCCCAATTAGCGAATCAGCTGGAGTGCAGTCGTGGCCCAATTAACGAATTCAGGCTGTACCTGTACAATTGTATGTCTGTCACCGTGTACAACGATAGAATCACGCAAGCAAAGTGGTACAACGGTGGTTTCTGTACCTACCTCTTTCACCGTTGTACGAAGCTACAACTGCTCGATTTTTACTGCGCGCAGCGCCAATGACTGGTAGTTGTGATAACAAAAACTAGGCAGAATTTTAAATTAATTATTATTTTGCAAGATTTTGGCAAAGATTTAACGCTAAACGCTCGGCATCTTGAAATTTGTGTTAACATTTCGTGAATAGGAACAAAAACCAACGCTTAGACCATGCAATTAGAGATTATCGGTGATGAGCACAACCACGTACAACGTACAGCAGTATGTCTGTCACCCTTCCGTTGTACAGGTACAACGCTGTACACGTACAACGCTGGTACAATTGTATGTCTGTCTAGGGTATTACATAGCGTTTTATCAATAATTTACACTGAAGAATATCATTCCGTTAATTTCAAATTTATCTTTATGGGCGATAACCTGAATCTACTACAGTAAGTAAAGCCATTCTAATTTTTATCATTTGTTGGATGGATTTAATGAATACTCCAAAAGTTCTTGTGCTGATTTGAACAGCCCTACCTTCCGATCCGTGAACTTTGAAATCACTGAAAAGCGATTATTAAAGCATGTTATTGAAATTACGCAACTGACTTTATTTCTTAAATTCGTCGTAAACCGTTTTAAAATCCGCCCATCAAAACTTTTCATCGTCCGAACTAAAAATCACAACAATGTTTACGAAGCTAACGCACATGTATTTGTATAGGACGGCATGACGAATGTTATACTACAAAATTTCTGCAGGTCAGGCAAGTTTTCCTGGCTGTAGAATAACGACAATGCCTTATGCCTTGTGTGAGTTATTTTCATTTATGAATGACGGAAATTAAAACGATTAGTCGACATTTTCTTCTTCGTCGCACAAAAAAACGTAGGAAATTTGGCAGGTAGGCTTTCTTTAATGATAAAAAGCATTTAAATAGGTCTCAGCTCACTTTGATTGATCGTGTATGATAGAAAACAAACTGAAATACTAGGAAATAACTCGTTTTGAATTGTGTGTCATAAAAATGCTGATATTTTTAATAATTTGCGTTGGATAGGACGGGAATAGGCAATTACGACGATGCAGCAACATACCTACTTCTTTTTGAATTCTCAATGGGATTTCAAAATACAATTCCCTACTAGTTAGCACTAGTGTAGGTTGATAAAATAAATGTCACTTATCGAAGTAACTAATAACGCGAATAATAATATGTATAACATTTGTACTTCAGATCCTGTTAATATTTAGATGGATTAACGATTCTCGTCTATTTTATATCGAGCCTAAGCCGAAGGCTTAAGGGCTAAACAGAATGCTGCGTCAACGCGTCCGTCATTGTTATTCAGACAGTCTTCCCATGGGTTTCCTGCCAAATTGACGCTGATGGATGCGTTGACGCAGCATTCTGTTTAGGCCTCTAGTTAGCTGTTAACCTTTTGTGGCTGAGGTGCTAGTCCGACAGACTTCAGATATCCCAACACCGCAGAAGTCACGAATGACCCAAGCTGTTAAAGTGACTACAATCTAACAAAAAACACTGACTCCAGAAATCAGATAAATGCATCCTGTTTCGTTATATGTATTGTATTTTAATTCTGACGTTTGCTGTAACTTCTTCAAACGTAACTATGGTTTTATTCATTAAATGGATTGTTCAATATAAGTACGTTTTAAATTCTATAATAGTTGAAACACAGACTAAGTTGAAACATGAATTTGAATATTTTCTTATCGGATGGAGTAAATATGTTTTTAGTGAAGAACGAATATTGAAACTTCCAGTATGGAAGAACTGTGCAAACTGCAAACTGTGAAAAATAATTGACTGTTTTGACAACTGACATTTACTCCCTCATAAGAAAGTACAAAATAACTTGACCAGCATAAGTCAATATTAAAATGATAAAAGTTTGAAAAGTTATAAATTTGAATAAATCATTAATAGCAATTACCTAATCCTCTAATGCCCACCACTAGATGTTCGTTTTTTTATGACAATACCTGTTTTCCATTTTTGTTTTTAACTGGCAAACACTTTGACCTGTTTTTTGCGCTTCCAATGCGCACGAAAAAATTTTAAACTTGCAAACTCCGAAAAACGGCAAAAACAATAATATAATTATTATATTGTGTTTTTGTCAACGATACAACTTCAATTAAATCTTTTTTTAAGAAAAACTTCACAAAAACTAATTATTGGGCAGCAAACTTGTTAATCTGTCAAGTTTGTATAAGTATTGCCGTAATTTATTTATTTTATCAGCAAATTCGGGCAATGGAACGAAACGGAGAAAGCAATCAAAATTTTTTCAGGTTAAAACAAAAGTTGAGCACTAGAGGATGAGTTAACTAAGGTGTCTAGCAGACTACACGTTAGCATAATCGTTAAGATTAGAGTGCGTCAGGACAAACTTATTTCTGACGATAAATACTTCAACAAAAGTCGTTCGAAAGTCATTAAATTTTAATCTCCCCGTCCCAACAGGTTGAAGATTCTTTCTGGCGATTGAACCTAGTCCAATTTGATAGCTGTGCTTGACAAGCAAGCCAGAACAAATGAGTCTTCTCGTTTCAACAAGATTTTCTTACGACCCCGATTAAACCTAGACCAATTTGAAGTCCTTGCTTGAGAAGTAGCCAAAAAGAATGACAACCCAAGTAACAACGGTAGCTGAATTGCAAGAGCAATGACTGTTTACGGGTTGGTTTAAGGCGATCAAAGCTGCATAAAGTAAGCACTCAAATGGTGTTTAAATAAGCGATGTTTAAGCTACTTTAAGTTTTTCAAACCAGTTCTCTCCCAAAAGCTGATAAAAAACCTTAATAGCGGATTTTTCTGCCAAACAACCTGCTTCTAAACAACCATAAACATCAAACCGTTTTACGGCTGCTTAAAGGTGTTAAAATGTAGAGTGGAAGCTTTCATTAGGTTCACAGCTTTCAAACTACTTTAAGTCTGCTTAAGGGTGTTAAAGTGGCTTTACAAACTTCTACCAAGTTTTCTTTCGGCTCACAGCACACATACTGTCAGATCATAGAATTTCGCAATTCAGCTGACAGCAAAAGTTTGTCAGTTATCGACATTATCGACTGCTTCACGCTAGATGGGCTAGGCTTCAGGTGTAAAGATATTTTCACTGTCTGTTCTGCAGATGCAAATGGGGTGGATCATACGGTGAGTGCTTATGGATCAACAGATGGCGGGTTCAATTCCCGGAAAAAAGACATGCATTTTTAATTAGCCTAGCTAGCTGTAGGGAATGTGTCAGGCAGAATAAGTTGGTTGGATAAATTAATCCAGTTAGGTTATAAATGTTTTGTATTCCTTTCCGTGTTATACAAAATGGTGTTGGCATATAGATCTTGTTTACTGGTATGAGTGTAAGAATTCCTCTGCATGTGTGAACGAGATCATGCATCGTGCGCACAAAATGCTTGGCTCAACACTCTCTTATCTGAGCAGAACAGAGGAAAGGAGAGCGAATCGTTCGTTTCGAATTGCGGTTGCGAGCAGGGTTGCCACATGCACAGATTATTCTGTGTTTAACAGATATTTGAAAGAAATCGCCTGTACAGAATCTGTATGCACAGAATACAGATTTTCGCCAAATTACACAGATTAAACAGGTTTTTGAGCTTTTACATGAGAGTGAAAGAGACGAAAATAGCCAGCAAAATGACTCTCTATCTCTTTCACTCTCATTGTTTTGCATTGGACAGATTTTTGCACGGATATTTTTCCTCGCCGTACAGATTGTCAGATTTTTTCAACAAAAAACACAGAATTATATGTGGCATCCCTGGTTGCGAGTTTATTAAAAGCGTTGCGCGAAACAAGAGAGGCAGTGTTTTGGATGATGTAAGCTTGGACGGACGTGTTTCATCGGAGTTCGAAAGTTGTGTCGATGGTAGATTTGGAGCTGAATTATGCTCCAAATCGTGAAAATTCCAGTCATTAAAAGGAGAGACACGACACTAGCTTACTTGTACGAATTAAAGTTATTCGAAACTAAAAATATCGCGTTCACGGCAAAATAATAAAAATGACGCGCTCCATTTTTTTAAATTTAAAAAAAGTTTTTTTTAGCTGCATGAAGGTTGATGAAGCGTTGATTAAGCGACTGGAAAAGTAGATTGCAAAACTATTTCTCGTTCTAAAAATAGAATTGACAGCATTGCGCAAATTGGCTATTTAAATGTGCAAAAAAGTTTCTATTAAGCTTCGAAAGCAGCTATTAATTAGCCTGAAGCTTGATAAAATCACCAGATTTAGATGTTTAAGAGCTGAAAAAAGGTTTTCATTTTTAAATCTAAACCATATAGATCAGCCACAGGTTGAATAAAATCAGTAATAAAAGCGTTTGATCAGCCTGAAATTGTTACTTGGGAATGCACATAAACACGATTTGTATGTACTGACCTAGCGTGTTTAATCGGTTTCACATTTCGTTTTCCTAACGATTAAGATAGAAATCCGATCGGAAAATGCAATATTCGCACTTGCAACTGCCAACTAAAACAAACCACCACCCCATCGGCATGCAACCATGTTTTCGCCGCCAACATCTCGTGTGTGTGAAAATGAGATAGCATGTCAGCACTGCGTTTCACTCAACTGCCAGCAGTCTGATTTGAGCCCGCTGTCAAATTTTGAGCCCAGGACATGATGTCGCTGACGTTCACTGCAGCTCGATATAGACCAAATCATCATACCGTCAATTGACATATACAGTGGACCCCCGTTCGTTTGAACGATTCCTCATGCAAACTAACGGGGTTAGTTTTTAATTTGAACAACTAGTAACCCTAAATAGGCTGAAGTTTGTGTCAACTGGCTGCCCTGCTCTTTGTTATTGTTTTGGTGGTTTGTTTTAGTCGGCAGTTGCAAGTGCGAATATTGCATTTTCCGATCGAATTTCTATCTTAATCTTTAGGAAAACGAAATGTGAAACAGATTAAACACGCTAGATCAGTACAGATAAATCCTGTTTATGTGCATTGTCCGCATTAGCAAATGATGTCATATTGAGAATGACATTTGAACCATTTTTAGTTTGCACATCGTGCAAACCAACGGGGTTTAAATTAAAAAGTGTTCAGATTAAAAACAGTCAAACGAACGGGGGTCCACGGTACTGGCGCCCTTGTTTACATTTTGGAAAATTTTCCTTTTCGTTTATAGCGAGTGTAGCGTGTATTTTAACATTTTAAAGGCATAATGGCGTTTTAAATTTATCCTAATGCTGTTTAAAACAACAAACTTGCCGTTTAACAGCTGAAACTTTTTTGGACTCTGCGGTCTGTTTGTAAACAAGGGCGCCAGTATCTGCCAGATGACGTCACCTTGATTTGGTCTATAGAGATGTCGATGGGGTGCAAACCACCAAAACAATAACAAAGAGCAGGGCGACCAATTCACACAGGTTACAGCATATTTCGGGTTACCAGATGTTCACATTAAAAAGTAACCCCGTTAGTTTGCATGAGGAATCGTTCAAACGAACGGGGGTCCACTGTATAAGATACAAATGCAATTCAAATCGAATATGTCTCCAGAATATGTTGTTATATTAATAGCGAATTCATAAATTAACCTGGGTTCGTGCTAACTCGAACCCGAAATTTATGAACGATACGGGCAGTTTGACAAGTCGACCCGTAAACCGTAATGCTAGACAGTTTTAACCTGCGCTTCAAACTGAATGCTGTCAGTTTAACCGAAATGCAATCTCGGTTAATTTATGAACGCTTTGACAGCACTTCGATTAAAACTGAGTGCTAATCGACCTGAGCCAGGTTAATTTATGAATTCGCTATAAGCTTGCTGACGTTTACCCTACGGACACATCGACGCGCGATTTGATGTTGCTGTTAGATTTTACATTGATTTTACACGTTTGTTTTTGTTTTCCCCCAGTTATACCCCGGTAAAAAACATACGTTGAGTGAAAAACGATAAGTTTTTGTAGCTTTTTGAACTGGGCTTAGCAAGCTCTATTCTTCTAGATCACCTTTCTTTTTGAGTATGGATAAGCAAAACTAATCGAAAAATGTACTCAAATTAAAAAATATAAAACTTCGTATCGCAAAACTCTGTTGAACACCATCATGATGCATTTACCAACACACATCATGCGTCAAAACAAAAAGTGACAGCCCGCGGTCATGGTGCTGTCACTGTCATCTGTCATGTTGAGCCCGACGCTGTCAAAGTTAGCGGTCAAAATTTTATGCTGCGTGCAGCGCAAGCAAGAAAGGAGAGGCTTCGCATACGTCAAAACGAGCTGTAAATTTTCTTCATCCTGAAAAACGTAGTGTTCGAATCTTTTCGCAGGTCAGCTTTTTAAATTGCAATGTGTCTAATTTATGTCTTTGCTTGGTTAGATTTCATTACATGCAAATTGCTGCAAAAGGTTGAATAATCTGGCCGACCAGTGAAACTTGTGCTTTGTTTTTGCAATAGTGCACAGCGTTCGCAAAAAGTGAGAGTTAATCGCAAAGAATTCGAACGGCAATGGTACTATCTACTTTTGGTTGCTTCTGCTAGAAAAGCATTCTTCGCTGGCGGTGTTCCCCGTGAAGAGCCGAAAGCGGGGTAGAGAAAAAGAATTATTAACATGTCGGATATGAAACGTGTGGCACTGACGACGATCGGTGACGCGGTAAAGAAAAGTCCCTTCGGTGGCAGTGGGTCAGACCAAAACACGAATAATTTCTTCTCCGGTGCGTTGGCCAGCTCGAAGAGCGGCACCAGCAGTAGCAGCGGCAGCAGCAAAGACCGCAAAACGGTCCGCCTGGAGCTGAAACTGTTCGAGCCCACGGAGAACAGCTTCCCGGAGTTCAGCTTTGCGAAGCTCGTACGCGAAGAGCAGGTGAGTGGTCGGCAAGAAACAGGCGGGAGAATGGTGGTGGTGGTGGGCCGGAACCGTGGCGGGAGACGTTTTTTTTGCGTACGAAGGACTTGATCGAATTGCACTACCGATAGGCGGATGGTGTTGCGTTTTTTTTTCTTTTTGGCATGAAGGTGTGTTTTTGCGAAGTAAATCGACAATACACGGTGTGCGGATTTGTAGTTAGTGCAGAAAACAAGCATTATGTCGCCATGCTGTTTTTCTATTTAACTGAACTGAATCGGAGTATGTGTGCAGTCTTATCATTTGTTTTGGCTGAATATATTAATTAAAAGCGAAATTAACCAGTATTAAAAGTTCATTCAAGTTTACACTGTTGATGCGATGATTTGTGCAAATCTTGTAAAGTCTACTAAAACATACTAGTTGTTTGTATCAAATGATTGTGGACATTCGAGTTGTGTGATTTCTGTATATTTTAACCTAAGTATTTTCTGAGTGGGTTAACAAATGAACTTAACGAATGCGCCATAAGTATTTTGTGCATCATTAATGTGTAATTTAGTGACTACAAGAGGTTATGCGTTCTTCGTCTGTTTGAGTGTAAGAGCTTTGTATGTGAAAGAGAGAACTTTGCGTGTGAGAGAGTGAGCTTTGTGCGTATGAGAGCGAGCTTTGTGCGTATGAGAGCGATTTAAGTGTGATGAGAGGAGCTAAGTGTGATGAGAGGAGCTAAGTGTGATGAGAGGAGCTAAGTGTGATGTGTGTGTGTGTGTGTGTGTGTTGTGTGTGTGTGTGTGTGTGTGTGTGTGTGTGTGTGTGTGTGTGTGTGTGTGTGTGTGTGTGTGTGTGTGTGTGTGTGTGTGTGTGTGTGTGTGTGTGTGTGTGTGTGTGTGTGTGTGTGTGTGTGTGTGTGTGTGTGTGTGTGTGTGTGTGTGTGTGTGTGTGTGTGTGCGAGTGCGTGTGTGTGTGTGTGTGTGTGTGTGTGTGTGTGTGTGTGTGTGTGTGTGTGTGTGTGTGTGTGTGTGTGTGTGTGAGAAAAGAGTGAGCTGTGTGTGAGAGAAAGTGAGTTGTTTGTGTGTGAGAGAGTGAGCTTATCTATACGTGGCGATTTTGGGAATTCTGTACACGGGCCCTATTCTCACAGTCACCTCACTCACCTCACTTCTCTCACACGCCCTATTTTGGCAGTCACTCTCACCTCACCTAACAGCTCCTCATTTCATTTGCACAGTCACCCAGGTGAGCGGAGTCACCTACGTGATTCTGAGGATCGCAAATTGTGCTCTCACTTAAAAAATTTAGGTGAGGTTACTGTGAGAATAGGGCCCACGTCTACTGGCTAATTCAAATTTATTCCGTTTTTTTTTTCTTCGTAGAAACGGCAACGCAAAATAGAGAAAAAGAGTACTGCAAATGGATTTCTTCCCGAACCGGACGACAACAGCGATGTGGCACGCATCGCACGAGAACTGGAGAAAAAGTACGGTTCCGGGACAGCCTACAGTAGCAGTGGAAAGTTTGCTCGGCCCACGCAGCTGGACTATTGTGACCGAGGCGCGGGCTACGACGAAGAGGATTCCTTCATAGATAATACCGAAGCGTACGACGAAATAATCCCGGAAGAGATCGAAACCGTGTGCGGTGGTTTTTACATCAATTCCGGTCCGTTGGAGTTCAAAAAGCTGTCCAACTTTGAACGGCCCGAAGATGCGCTTCGGATGCCGAAACGAAAAAAGCGGGCGTTGTCATCGTCCAGTGAAGACAGCAGTGACCGAGAGGACACGGCAAAAGCGGTGCCAAAAAAAGTGGTTACGAAAAAGAAAGATGAGCTGGGAGCTGGTAGTGCGACTAGTGGAACTGACAGCACGGCAGGCAAAGGGGGTAAGCTAGGGAAGAAACGGTTAAACGGTCACGTTGTAAAAAAGGTCAAAATGACCGCAGAAAAACAGGCTAATCGTAAGGCCACAGGGGCAAATAAGGAAAAGAAAAAGAAGAAAGAATCGAAAGTTATAAATGCTGAAGCAGTCGGTGGAAAAGATGTGAAAGTGGTTAAAACAACAACAGTGAAAGATATGTTGCGAGCGAAACGGGACAGTTTGCGAAAGATGGAACAGGAAAAAAAGGGTGGCCGAAGCAGCGGCTCAGGATCTACTTCCGAGGCGGATGAGGATGGTGAGAATGATGGAACGGACGATGGAAGTGATTCTAGTGAAAGTGATAGCAGTGACAGTGGATCAGATGACTCTGAGAGTGACAGCGCTTCCGCTTCCGAGCCAGAAAAGAAGGTTGACAGTGAAGCCGAAAGCAAAAAGCTTAAAGAAGTTAAACTGCCAGATAATCTGCCGGATCATTTATTGCAAGACTTGAGCAGTTTGAAGGACATTGCAAAGAACACAAGTGGCAAGTTAAACTTTTTCGATGCCACTGTTGCTGATCTTCTGCTGCAAATCGATGTTAGTTCTCGAATGTGCGGTGGAAGTGCGCGGAATGCTATATACAAACATCTGGAACTGCATCTGCAAGTCAGTAGGCAGACACTGATGGTAAAAATTAAGAAAATCCGAATAAGGAAAGAGGATAACAAGGTTAAAAAGGCGCTCAATAAATTGGAAGATGTGGTGACGGAGCTGATGCCGAAGGTACTAACAAACTATGAAAATGAGCGGCAGAAAGCAATCGAATTGCGTAACGCACAGCCTACTACTAGCGAAAATAGTGAAAAAACAGATATTAAGTATCCAAAGAAAAAATTCCCTTGGAATGATCAGCTTCGAACACTGTTATTCGAAGTAGCCGCCATACGGAAGCAATCCTTCCACATTCTTCGTCCTAGAAAGGAAACAGAGGAAGACTACGTCAACAGCTACCTGAAAAAATCAGTAGTTCCACTCTGGCCGACCGGATGGATGAAGTTCGAAGAACTTCAAAAGGAACTAGACCGTCGGAAAAAGGCCGACATGAAAGCTGCCAACAAGGAAGTCAAGAAGACAGTTCAACTGTCGGCGGTGACAGCTTCTGCGGTGCTATCACCAGTAACAAACGGACCGGGAGGAGGTAAACCGGATGCAGTATTAACCCCAGCAGTGAAACAACCGAAAACCGATGAGAAGAAACTGATTCGACCGGCACAACAATCACCAATTATAACTGCCACAAATATGACCCAGCCTTCGCCAAGCACTTCACCGGCAGGTCTGAAGAAAACATCCGATCACAGCATCATCAACATCATCAGTTCGCCACCAAGTAAAAGTTCCTCACATTCCAGTCATCCGCTTGCTCAGCAACAGCCTCAGCCGCTGTCTCAAATGCAGCAACAGCAACAACAACAACCACCACGACCTCAATCGCAGCCACCACGGCCACCTCTCAATTTTGACGAGGACCTAATACAGACACACATAATTAATCTAGAGGTGGGTCCAAGTACCGCCAAAAGATCGCCAATCAATCCCACCACAATAGTATCGGATTATCCGAAAGATCTCCGGATAAATTCGCCGGCTCTGTCCTCGGCATCTTCAGCATCTTCATCCCGCAGACAATCTTCCTACCAAGATCCATCACCGCCGATGGCGCACACAACTCCCACAACAATCGTTCCAAGCAGCAGCACTGGCCGCAAGGATCGCAAAAGCTTGGACGACGACAGCGACAGCAGTATCGAAATCATCGGAGAGTACAACGTTGCAGATAAACACGGCATTTCACCCGTACAGCAGAAAGTGGATCCGTTAAATTTGGCTTTGCCTTCGCTGAACAAAGACAAGTACAAAAACATCGGAAACAGCTCCGGTAAGAGCAGTAGCAGCAGCAGCAGCACCATCCATGGCGGTTTCTCCAAGGGAGCAACCTCCGCAACGAACTTCAATAACAACTTAGAAAAAGCGAAATATGTCGCACCAACAGCAGCCAGTACCAGCGGTTCATTTGCTTTGCCCA
This sequence comes from Sabethes cyaneus, assembly GCF_943734655.1. NCBI lineage: Eukaryota > Metazoa > Arthropoda > Insecta > Diptera > Culicidae > Sabethes > Sabethes cyaneus. Next base: position 14,045,350 of record NC_071353.1, read on the forward strand.
CAATGGCGGGATTGATGCAATCCAACTCCAGTATGCCACCAAAAGCTACCTCCATACCGGGAGAACTTGACGTCATTCGAATTATGAAGGAACTTCAAGAGTTACAGGTTCGTTATTGGTCGGTCACCTTAAACTTCCCTTTTTCCTACTTTTTGCACTCTATATAATAGGCAATTCAAATGAACTCGATGAACAAAGCTAGTTTGAAGAGCGACAGTCCGAAACCAGCGCACATATTTCCATCAACTTCGAAGAAGACGGAACCCGTCAATCACAAAACCCAGTCACCGGGACCGGCAGCTTCCCAGCACCAACAGCAATCTCATCACAGTAAGTACATCACAGTAGCTAGTCCATAGATTGATTGTGTTTGCATTCAAACCATCTTTTTTAATGCGTTCATTGTGCGTTTCATCGGTCGTTGCTCAGTTCAACTTCCACAGCTCGCCCAATTTTTGCCCAGATCGTAGACGATGAGCACACACTTGCGAAGACATTCTACACTGCCACAGTATAGCAAGCGAGCAAACATTAACACGTAGTAGCAGCGTCACGTCCCCCGATGGCACGCTCGGATTCGGTGAAAAACGTAACCGTTTTTTTCTTATGACTGTTGTGATTTTCTGTATTTTTTTTTTGTTCTTTTATCTTGCGAATAATTTTCAAAGCATGGATTTGTAGACCGTTTCAATTAGTCATGCGCATTCATTCGTTCGAATAATACATCTACTAGAGGTTGTATAACATTTTCCTAAAAACCAGTTTTCCGAAACCCACTTCTTAGAATGAACCGATTTCCTGAATGTACTACTTTTCTGAATACCAATTATCCCCTAAAAGCCGCTTTCCCGAAATTACCTACTACTTTCCCGAATAGTAACGTGTTGTGCTTAGAGCAGAGATGGTTCATTCACTTGAACTCAATTTTAATTCATTTAACACTACCGTCTGAGACGAACAAAGTTTGAAAAAGTTATAATGGGACATTTGTAGAACCAATTTTTTTCTGAAATTTTGTTCAGTCAAGCTAGGCTGTATTTGGGCTTTTGTGCGACGTACCGTCCATCGAAGTAGCCCCTGCTGCGGCGATAAGAAAACAAATGTGAAAATTCTGTTAAGACATGTTTCATCCTCCAAATAATCAAGCAGAATAATAAGTTTGTTTGAATAGTTTGAATTCTTTTCATTCATCCGGAAGTGTTCCGAATGTAACAATTTGGCGGCGAGAATTAAAGAATCAAGAATCGAGAAACAAGGCATCATCAAGCTTATTCTCCAGCAGATCCAGCAGATGGCGAAACAAAACGCTCGTCTGATGGCTCAATGATAGAACGTTTCAGCAATCAAGAAGCACCAGCCCGGCGAGCAGCCTCGTGTTTATTACCGAATCATTGGCGTTCAATATCCGTGAGTTTTGCTACGACCCCGAGAATAGCTGTGTGTTCGACCGATGGTTCCAGAAATACGAACACCTGTTCCGGAAGAACGACGTTAAACTTGGCGATGCAGCTAACTAAGGTCCGTCTCCTACTATCTACGAAGTGTGACGGTGCGCGACAAGTACGTAAATTTCGTTTTGCCGACGCATCCCTTTGAGTTTTCTTTCGATACCGTGAAGAACTGGAAGCAGCTGTTCGGAATGAGGATCACCTTGTTTAGCGAATGATACCAGCGCTTCCAGCTTTCGAAGCGCACTGAGAAGGACTACGTAACGTATGCAGCGGCAGTGAACAAGCGATGTGACAATTTCGAGTTGAACCGTATCACAGCCGACATTTGCAGAATCTGAAACATGACACCCCCATGGTAGAACAGAAATCATCGACAATCGCACCAGTCTGTGCCGTCAAGCAGAAGAAGCAGGTATCAAATCCATCTGTTCCACAGTCAAAGGATAGCAAGCAGCACTACGTTCGTGAATGTTCTTTTGTGAGCCACATCTGTAAATCCTGCAACAAAGTTGGACACAAGAAAGATTACTGCAAGTGCAACTCTGTGAAGCCCAACAATCGAAGAAACAAAACCAGCAAGATGTAGTGAACTGTGAGCGGCATTTTTGCAGTCAATCAGGTGAGCAGCGACCGCAGGAAGTTCCTGAATCATCGCCATTATCCGCGGACTGCAAATTCGGCTGCAGTTCGACACAACATACGACATAACCGTCATTTCAAGACAGACCTGGCACTTGGGCGAACCTGGGATCACCGGAGCTGCAACCAACCACCAATCAAGCGAAAACGGTGTCCGGAAAACCCTAGCATACAGGAAAAAGCAATGCCTTGAGCTTAAACGTCTTTCTAAGACTTGACCCTTCTTTATCGACAGACTTCACAGCTGGAGGTTAGAGTACAGGACAGTTACGGGGCTAGTCGAACTAAGCGGCAAGTAGCCACATATCCGGTCCTTAATTTGTTCGATCTCGACTGGAGTGAAATCTTCGAGCTGTGGTCGCAACCTCTCTCAGTGATCTGCAACCGTTTCCGAGCCTATTCAAGGAGTCTCTCTGATCTTGCAAGCAGACGAAAATCAAACTGCTCCTCAAGCAAGACGCACATCCCGTGTTCAAGCTAAAGCGTCGTTCACACCTACAGCAAAGGTTGGTGCCGAAAGCAGTTGAGCATTATCAATTTTTCACAATGGACTGCTCCCATCGACGTGCTCGTAGACGACGTGTCAAAGTTAACGATCAACACCCATCAGTAGAGCTTCAACAGTTTGGCACTAGATGTAAAGTCTGCATCTGGAGATTTACAATAGCGGATGAACGGTATGATAGCTGACCTCGACGGCATAGAATCATTCCTGGACATTATGGTATACAGCGAAACTGAGTTAGAACATCATCGACGTCTCATGGCACTTTTCTCGAGACTGCAAGAGTACGGATTCCATCTTCGGGAAAAGAAATGCCGCATTTTTGAACGTCAGATCAAACATCCGGGCTTCGTTTCTTCCTGCGTGCTGTGAACTTTTACTCGAAGTTCATATGGCAAATGCATCAGCTTCGGCATCCACTAGATGCACTCTCAAGGAAATTTATCCAGTTATATTGGTCCTCAGCATGCCAGCAGTCGTTTGAAAAGATTAAACAAATGCTACAATCAGACCTGCCACTCACACCATGACCCGAATCTGGCAATGGCAATCATCATCGCGGCAGACGCATCGAAAGTTGGTGTTGGTGCCATCGCAGTACATCGGTTTCCCCCAACTGTATCCAACTTCGATGACCTTCATGGCCCTGATGGTTCCATGAAGGTCATCGAAGTTGGATACAGTCAAGTGGAGAAGGAAGGCTTAACGTTGGTGTTTGAAGTTACGAAGTACCACCGGATGATCTTGGGTGGGAAGTTCACGCTGCAAATCGACAGCCAACCCTTGATGAGAATCTTTGGTTCGAAGAAAGGTATTCCGCTCCATACAGCAGACCGCTTACAACGGTGGGAGCTGGGAGCTAACTATCCTATGCTGCGACTTCGACATCGTATACATCTTTACTACAAAATTTAGCTAAGCGTATGTACTATCACGCTTGAGCAGAATTCAATTTTTGCCCAAACAAGCCAAAGTTGTGCTCATTGCAAATCGGAAGATCACTCTATGCTAGATGAAAAGTGCCCGGAAAGGATCATACAAAAAACATTAAAATGTTCATGTCTAAGCCAGTAATCAGAAAATGTTTCTTCAAACGAGAAACGCGTATGCACCGTTGGAGGAGCTCAACGAATTACCAGTGTTAGGTGAAACGTACGCATCTGCACAGCACGGTGAATCTCTTCGTGAACAGAACAATGGCGACGAACAAACCAGAAGCGAAAGAAAATCAGTCCAGCAGTGAAAACGTATCCGGACCAACCAAAAAAGCAAGGAACTTCGTAAAGATGAAGGACACCCCGTGGAACCAACCAATGCACTATGATCCAGAAAGCCAAATTAGGTGGAAAACATTGTTTACTCAGTAGTCGTTGATTTTAGACTGTTTACGTGTGAGCAACAAAATCTTGATTTAGGATGCCGCTTTTTTGGCATGAGCTATTTTAGGGTAGCCCTTAAATGAAAATAATTAACCAAGGTCCAGAAATTATCTTCAAAACGAAACAAGATAGAACGATATTCACTTCAGCAATTTTATAGGTTGAAGTATTTTGAATAATATTGCAGAAGACGGAATCCCTCTATCTCGAACCGTTCCCATATTAGGGCGATTTTCCTGAGTCAAGTTAGGGTGACCCTGCTATTTTGCGATTTTTCTCCATAACTTTTTTATTTTGCATTTCTCGGAAAACACTTCAGATGACTGGCTAAAGTATATACTACTACACTTATATTAAATTTTGTCATAAAGCTAGGCCGTTTTCAAATGTTAGTATCTTAGAGAGATGCAAGCAGAATTAAAATCGGTTGATTGCGTTTGAAAGATCGTGATTTTTTTTGCATAATATCAAAAAATTGGAGAGGGGATTTTTGTCTATCTCAAATAAAAGAACTTTAAATACGTGGGGTTTAAGTATATAAAAGTTAACGAGTTGCGCCATAACTCCGGAACGCCTTGACTGTTCTTCAGCAAACTTGACGTACATGTTTCTTGATACAAGTGAATCAGCGACTAGTCGTCATCCACTAACCTTTGAGAGCAACGATTCTGGCCGTATAGTCAAAGTTACTAGGCCAACCACAGAAGCTGACAGACGTCGGCTTCGAACGGATTAAAGGAGAAGATCCGATCTAGCACAACCAGCAAGGATGATGGCCTTTCGCCGCAAACGGCTTCGAAGATGATTCTGTACGACAATTCTATCCTAACCGTAAAGCCCTTGCTATCGTGAAAGGATGCCTGATGATGTCGGATCGGTTGGTGATTCCAACCAACCTTCACTATCGTATTCAGAAGCAACTTCGTCCAAGTCATCGAGTATACTCCTATATTTCGTATCCTTTAGTACACATATGTTAATACTTGGCAAGTGCTATGGCAACATATATTTTTGATAGGCCAACTATTTTATATTGCCAACATACTCTTACTTACCAGAGAGAAAGTACAAGAATGCTAATTTCAAAATCTATTTAATCCATACAATTGCATAAATTAGCGCCACCAACAAATTTCTAGTAAATTTAATATTTTTAAACAAAATATATGGCAACTATAAAGTCCCCACGATCAAACTGAACCTTGACGTGGTGTAGGGCTTTCTAACTAATCACTAAATGAACAACGATCACGTTTACTTCTGAATGTGGGTATATAAGAAAATACTTTTATGATTTCAAGTGGGACTCGGGGTAAAAATTTACCAAATGTGATTGTTGCGTCGTTCAGAAAGTGCTTTTATTCCGTTTAAGAAAAAAGCCAGTAAGGGGATTTCTGATAATTAATAGATTAATGTTTCTGGGGCACACCCTATCTATCACAGCTGTCACAAACATCTAAGGGGATGTATTGTGGTGACCTAAAACTACACAAATAACAGCTCAAAAAATGCTTGGAAAGCTACAACGTATGGCGTGCTCTTCAATAACTGGAGCAATGACCAGCACACCTTCCAAAGCACTAGATGCTCTTTTATATCTTCTACCGTTGCACCAATTCGTACAAGTTGAAGCAGAAAAAGGTGCTCTTAGGCTTAGGCGCGTTAAACATTTTCAAGATGGGGATCTCAATGGACACCTACGAATCCTCCGAGATTTTTAACTGCACACCCTGGTAATCATGAACGAAGACTGGATGGAAACTAGGACAAACTTCGATACCCTTCAAAGTAATCGAAACCGATCGCAGATTATGGGAAAAATGTGGTCCTAAGACTCGTCCGGGATCACTCCTGTTTTACACCGATGGTTCTAAAATTGGCAAATCTACAGGAGCTGAGGTTACTGGACCAGGAATCGACATATCAATTCCAATGGGACAGTGGCCCACAGTCTTCCAATGCCAATATCAACTTGTACAAACATTTGCTTGACTAGGAAATACAAACATGCCAATATCTGTATTTTCTCCGATAGTCAAGCAGCTCTAAATGCCTTAAAGGCATACACTTGCCAGTCAAAGCTGGTTTGGGAATGCATCCTCTCCCTAAGACAATTGGCTTTAACTAACAATGTTAATTTATACTGGGTACCCAGTTATGCCGGTATAGAAAAAAATGAAAAGGCCGATCTCTTAGCGAGAATTAGTTCCTCAACTGAATTCGTTGGACCTGAGCCAATCTGCGGGGTGTCTACAGCCTGCGTAAAAGCTGGGCTCAAAGTCTGAGAATCATCAACGATTGATGCCAACTGTAGAGCTGCTCCAACATTACGACAATCAAAGCGTTTCGTTACGCCATTCAAAAGCATCACTCACAGCTTAATCAGTTTGAATAAAGTGGATCTGAGTGCGCTAACCGGTCTTTTAACCGGACACTGTCCGAGCAGATATCACCTTAAAAATATAGGTAAGCTGACATGATATATGTCGATTCTGTAATTTTGAGATCGAGATCGATAATAATATTTCTAGTGGTAGGTTTTTGAGGTTTGGTGACGGAGATCCGTTATAGATACTCCGCACTGGCTCTTTGGACTCGAGGGTTGGAGGGCGGGTGCGACTCTATATTTTAAAGCTCCTGTCGGCTACCGCGAACGTCCAGGTCGTGTTCCATTTACTTTGTAGACCTGTCTTGGGACAGTGCTCAAAAGCTGGGACATGTAAGATGAAAAATTGCCCTGATAAGTTGATAGCCACTAACGGTCCAAAATTTGTTTTCCTATTGGTTCGTTTGTGGTTGTTTGTGTTGGAAAATTGGCAGTGGGCGATAGTGATAGTTTGGTTTGGCTCACGAATCTTCTACTTCTTCACTATACTACATTTTACAACTCAAGTAGTACAAAATGTCCAGGGCAAAGCACATTTATAAATTCGATCTATCATTTTTCTTCTCATCATCATTTTATTGAAAATATGACATTCCGGCCTTTGGCAGAGAGATCTCAGAGTCAGTTCGTGGAATCCACGCAGGGCCGGAACGCCTCCGCCTGTGGACATAGGCGTGTCGGCTATGCTTGGGGCTCTACCTGTGTTATAGTGGGCGACATTACCTGTCTCGTCAAGTAGAACCAATGTTTGAGGTCTCCCTGACGCTTTGTTGACATCACAAAAGGGCCCAGCGCAGAGTTTTACACGCTATTAAGTGACCAGTTGGATAACCCGAAAAAATGGAAAAGCAACTATAAAGTAGTTAGACCGTGCACAGTTGTATCGTCTGTGTTTGGGAAATTGAGCAATCGTGTAGAAAATGTTTGCAAAGTAGATTTCGACTAATTGTTCAAGAGCGAAAAAACTAATTTACTCTTTCTCGAGCGTACGTTTGTTTGCAGCTGCACTGACAATTATCAAACTGATGTCTGCGTTACTAAAAAAAAAAATGAATTTTCAAAAGTGCACGCCTAAAAATTAACAGTTTTCTTTATTGGGCACGATGCGTAAAAGATTTTCCAATCAATTGGCGCTAAAACAATGAAAATCGATCAGTAAACCGCTGAGTTATTAGCTCTCCAATTTTCATTACCCTCTTATACCCTCTTTAACAGGATGCAAAAGTTTCAAAGTTGCCCAAATTCAACAGCTTAAAAAACTTCCCATAATATATCATACAAAAGTCTTCAAATTAGTCTCGAATTACTACTTTGGATGTTCGTTTTGGCACATACTTACTGATCAAAAGAGGACTCTAGAACTATTAGTAAATTGGAACCCCGAAGTACAGCTTCCATCAATTCTCAGGTTCGACATCGACTGCGCCCAACAGCACCAGCAGCAGCAGTGGCCAGCACAATCCCAGCATTTTCGATGAGGATTTCCTGCTTGCCAACTACACCTACGATCGGTCTCATAAAAGAGCCTATCCGTAAAGAACCTGTGTGTTTAGTGTTTCCCAGAACAAAAAAAAAGCAAAACAAAAACCAAGACTGTTCACCCGCGCATGCATGCAATGCTTGCCAATTCGTTCCAAGGCGTCATATTCACACTTTACTTTAGTAGTCTCACTATCCTCGCTGTTGCTGTTTGTTTGCGAAGGATGATTTCATTTATCGTTCTCGATGAGGTAATTGTTGTTTCATAGTTTTCAAGAGCACACAATTGATTTCTGGTCTGCACGCTTTTTTTAGTATTTTTACTATTATTTTGTGATTAACGCTTCTAACTTGCTTGGAAACACTTTTATTCACCCCCCAAAACCAGCTCGCATCTAATGTTACATAACGTTGTTCTTCCAGAAAAACCCGTCGTCATGCTGAACGGAGCCCTGTCCAGCCCTCCAGCGAGCAAAGCGTCAACAGAGAATGTGTCGAAGCCGGAAGCGTTGGCGGCCACGTCGAAAAAGGCGACTCAAAACTAGGACTGGAAATAATCTAATGCCACTGACATCCAAGATGTTTGTTAGAATTTACTGTTGTTTGTGTGTGTGTTTGTGTGTGCGTAAGAATAAATATATATCCATAGAGCCACGATATTTGTACATACGGAAGCAATAGGCGTAACAAAAAATTAACCAAAATAGTCACTGGAAGGTGTTAGGCAAACACTGCAAGTACACAAGTAAGCCGAATTCATCGTCGAAGCCACAGGAGAATAAACGATAGTTTTGTTAAATTATGTTACTCCTTTTTCTTTGATCCAATAATTTTATGTTATTATTTAATTTTATGTTCTTGTTTCATAATAATGTAACGAAAAGTTCTAATTGATTCAATGAAAAGTGTAACGCGAAATCATCATTTACCTATCGGTTAAGTTCTAGTGATTAGGGAGAGGTAAAGTAATAATAAAAATCATTTCCAATTAGTATCAGTTGGACTTTCTAAGCGTTTTTTAATTGCGCCCTTTTGAAAAATTAAAACTCTGGAACGTGTGTGCCATAAATTCAAAAGATAATACTATACTTCCTTCAACAATATTGTAGATAATAGTCTACTCTACAATTGCCCTATTACACCACTTTTTTGAATTCTGTTTCACTGAGGCGCTGTAATCGAAAGAGCATAGCTACCTACTGAGCAAAAAAACAGCAAATGAAGCTTGTTGTCGACCAGCTATAAAACGGTGTCTCAAACTCGAAGTGTTAACTATTATTTGTTGATAAATGAATCCTGAATTTTCGTGGATTCGAAAGGAAAATTTTATGTCAATGAGCTTGTTAGACGCCAGTGCTAGCGTATGAAATTTAATACGTAATTTCAATGGAACTTGGGCCTTAATAGATCTCAGGTATTAGAAGAACTTGCCCAATTCCTGCCTAATTACACAATTCATTCAAAGTACAGGTTTGACTGCAACTGTAACACGCTTGAGCAGAGAGAGATACCGAAATGCCAGAGCTGCCGAAAATACTGGACCAGTTCCTTCAGAGGCGGAGAATTGCTTTGAGAAGCATGACACGAGAAGCTTCTTTAAAGCGTTCAACGGAATCAGAAACCGGACCGTGCCAACTCCTGTTATGTGCAATGACAAGGAGGGGAACCTGATTACCGAAAGATCGGCGGTGGCCAGGTGTTGGAAACAATATTTCGACGAACTATTCAACAGTGAACAAGATGGAGCTGTCAGCAGAAACAGGATAACGGTTGAGGATGATTGACAGACTATGGATCCACCAACACGTGACAAGGTTAAAAAGCAGCTAAAGAACTGAAAAATGGCAGAGTAGCTGGATAGCATCCGTACCGGACTTTTGAAAACCGGAAGGTTGGTTGGTTGCCCTTTTTACAAAAAAAGCCATCGACTCAAATACAGCAATCAGCAAACTTTCTTCAATTCTGCATACAAAATTCTCTCCCACATCCTGCTTCATATACTGAGGCCGTTGCAGGAAATCTTTGCTGGCGTTGTTCGCCTTGCGACAAATCCTCAATAAATTCCGGGAATTCAGCTTGCAGACTCACCATTCGTTTATAGACTTCAAGGCGGCGTACGATTCAGTTAAACGAAATGAGCTGCGGTGGAGCATTGTTGAACATGGTTTTCAAACCAAATTGATTAGGCTGATACGCGCTACCCTTGATAGTTCAAAGCCGAGAGTCAGAATAGCGAGTGAGACATCGTTTGTGACGTTAGATGGCTTAAAGCAAGGTGACGGGCTATCGAATTTACTGTTCAACATAACATTGGTAGCAGAAAAGCGGTACCATGATCACGGAATCTCATATGCTCCTAGGGGTTGCAGACGACATCAATATCATCGACGTTAACCGTAAAGCTATGGAAGAAGCGTACACGCCTCTTAAGGAGGAAGCTGCGAAGATAGGGCTTATAAATTCTACCAAACCAAATTATATGGTGGCTGGTAGAGAGCGTGTGTTACATTTCGAAATTAAACCCACAAAATGTCACACAATTGCTCATTCTGCACAAACTATCATTACGCAGCTCAATGTCTGCAGCAATTGCGTTAGAAGGCTATCTCAGTGCTGAGCACCCGAAATGTTGTACAATACAAATAGGGTAAGGAACGAGTTAAGCAGTGTTACCTATTTTAATCAGTTGAACATAAATGATCCGAAAATGCACTTTTTTATTCATATTTTCAAAATCTTTTGATAGGATCATCTTCACAAATCACTTAACCATACATTTGATTCACACAAACACAATTTACTGGGTTTCCGACAAGAAATATGATGAATTAAAAATTGTTGTCCAAAAACGTACATTTTTCAGCTGCTCTTCAGCAATCGCCACCTCGCTACTAACGAATTCATCAAATTTTCAGCACTGATTACAACCACTCTGAAAGTCAAGCACTCAATTGTCACATACCATATTATTCAGTCTCTTTTTTTCTATTATCTAAGGCTTTGTCACTAGCCAAAAGTTTTATTATTTTCTAACAAAACTGAAAACAAATTCTGAATTTACGGAACCTGTTCACCAGTAGCAGCAGCTGCAGCACAACTGATGAAATATCGTGTTGCCAAGACACTGTTTCGGTTCTGGAAATAAGAATTTTAAGTTTGAAATTAACTGAAACCTCCTATGGTGAAAACGTGGTTCAATACTTTCAAGAGAAATGTATGTTCATAATTAATTTTTCTTTATTAAAAACAACACAAAAGACAGCTTTTTCAATGATTTTCGAAGATTTTCTCAGTGATTTAATAAAGCAACGATGTGTTTCAATGTTATTTGCTTTGACAACACTGTTCGTCGGATCGTTTGTACTGCTATATATGTTTACCTCTTTTGTTCTCCCACCATCCTTATGAACAGCGAGTGAGACGTCAAACTCGCAGTTTCCCATAAGAACACCAGAGAATAAAAGAGACGACGAATACCGTTTGCCGAACGGTGCGGTGAGTGTATGCCCCGATAAACAATTTAGACAGATGGCATTTTACGCATCTATGCCGATACGCTATGCCGATTACGCATCAGATGCCGATTAGTAGGTCGCGGATAGGAACGCGAACTTACTGAATAGGGGGAAAAGTTCGAGGGATTTTTTAACGGGACGTAAAAAAATTCAGATTTCAGGATTGCTTAAAATAGCACCTTACGGGTGAAAATGGGTTCGGTGTGTTCAAAATTAGTTCCGCCGCTCCAACTTTTAAAGCGAAAAATCAAAAGTTTAGCTCAACAATAGTGTCTTCCAATGGTAATAGCTTGAAGAATTAAAGATAGCAAGAAGATTGGCATGCTGATATCCCCCACTTAGTCAACCCATCGCTTGTAATAAGGTAAAACAATCAGTGACCCGCTTAGACTGCTTAAAACTAGTTCTTTACCCTACTCACCATAACATGCGAATCGATATTCCAAGTCACAGTTACAGTACAAGAGTTCGAGCTAATCTAGTCCTCAGAATGCCGAACACGGAGCTGATGTAAGTCTTTCTCTTACTTCGCAATATCACGATACAACACATTGCCTGTCTCAATAAAAAATGAACAAATTCAATGAAAATTCAAAAGAGATGTTAAAACTCACTTGCGGAAAGATTTACGTTACTACATACCATAAACAGCGATCAAAACTCGTGTAACTCAGCATGCATCTCTGGAGAATGGATATGAATCTACCAACCCAGTTCCAACGGATAGAAGTGGCAGTTCAACCGGAACGCAGGCAACGAAGCACTATGAGAGCCCCTGTCCACTCTGACCCAGTCATGACCTTCAGCGGAAATTTGCCCATTCGTGACGATTATAAAGAACCACTACAGCCATATTGCTTGCTGCCAACAACGACGTCCCGGTCCTGAGGTCGGGGTTGAAACAGGAGTCTCTCAGCCTACATTTTTAGGCAAGTATGCGTGATTTTAAGATCTTTCCCTCCCTGAAGTTTTTCAACTTCTACACACTTAAAAAACTCAGCAAAATTTGCCGAGATTTGGACAGCCGAGCGTTCGGCAAAAATTTCAGTTTTGCAATTCGACGTTTACGGATCTTTACTAACGTTTGGCATCATAAAAAATTTTACCGAACGCTCGGCTGTCCAAATCTCGGCAAAATTTTGCTGACTTCGGCACTTTTTTTTAAGTGTGTAGCACTACGTCGAGCTCATCAACCTACTTCGCATCACTGGTGTTTCTCCTTCGTTAAAAAACCTATTGGCTATTGTTTCATTCTCAGGGGCTTTCGTTCTCCTATAATAATAATAAATAATACGTATTGCGACATTTGCCCCTATTTAGACTACCCCGATTTACACGCTTGTCACAGTCGAATCTCGCACACGATTCCGCTCAGGAAAAATGAAGTAAAAAAGAGGGCAAGAAAGAAAAAGAAGTCAAACTCATAAGTTGATTAAACTAAACACCACTCTAGTGTCAGATAAACAGTGTAAAATGCGGTATGTTTCATTAAATGATTATCACAGTGATCTAAATAGTCATAAAAGGGGCATTAAATAATCGCCTCTATTCTACATACCGATCGGACCCGAATCTGATCAAAAATTTCGCTTCGATCAGAGTACAGCGTATGCTTAACACACGTCGATCGGGATGTTTCTGATCGGAACAAGCCCGATCGGAATGTAGAATCGGAGCGAATCGGTAAATTCGCCAGCCAGCAGACGATAACCATCGTTCACGTCAAGGACCCACTGGTAAACCTTGGCAAGGCGAATCGACTCTATTCCTCCCGTTCCGATCAGAAACGTCCCGAACAACGTGTGTTACAGCATAAAGGGTGTCCCACATTGCATCACGGAAGAAACGCTGTAGAAAATTACCTACTGGGTATTTTCTCTTGAAAATTTGGGTAGAAGTAGTTTAGAGTGTATTGTTTACGCTGTATTTTTTATCGCGGTCAGTTTTTCGCAAATTGGACAAAATGGCGTCACCTGAAAAGCAACGTCGCGAATTTATTTTGCGCAGGCACCTGGAAAATTCTCAAATCTTTCAACATGGATAATGAGACTTTGTGGCCTCCCAGCTCCCCGAATCTTAATCCCCTGAACTTTTATGTATGGTCGTACATGCTAGCCAAGCAGAGCGAACATAAAGTGAGCATTATGGACCAATTTAAGAAGCTCATTTCCAAGATCTGGGACGAGATGCTCATGAATCAGGTGCGTGCCGCGTGTGATTCTTTTGAGAAACGTCTCAAGCTCGTCATAAAGCACAAAGGGGGGGGGGGGGGGGGGGTGCTTCCACCAAATCTGTCGTAAAGGTTCTCAATAAACACTGCTTCAATAAAAATTGACTCAGAAAAGAATACCATATATTTTCATTTTTAAAACACATTTTTGAAGTGTATTCGAACTTATTGAACACCCTGTACTTCACCCCCCAGCACAAGTTTGATGTTCTAGAGGCAGTAAGGATGCAGAAACTTTTAATGTTTGCCAAGAAATACATAATTTGGCAAGCGATCTACTCATGCAGCAAACAGAGTGCCACTTCTAGCTTCGTGTCACTATCCAAAGGATGCCCTGGAGTGGCAAAAAAAGGTAAACCATAACACCGTTCAAGTTGATTCTGGCCAACACCACTACAATCATTGCGGGTATTTAAACGACTTTTGCTTAGTCGGCTGGGCCAAGACTGGCTATACGGTGACTGGATATCGATATCCAGGCAAGGATCAATCCCTTATCAAGCAGAACAGTGAAGCATCGCGGTGCACTGAATCGGAGAAAATCAGTAAGGCGGTCGTAACAGATCGGCGGTGACGGAGCAGAGCTCGTTCACCTGAAATTTTGTAGCTGTCATCTGGATTGCGTTGGGGATGATACCTAGAGTAAGAAGAGCAGCAGTAGTTCTTAAGCCAAATAGACGTAAGAAAATTCATACGTTCCGTCTCCTTGTTTTAACAATCGGTATTCTACCATTAAAGTAAATGTCTCCTCATATACCTGCGCGTTTTGTAATCAGTGATAAACTAGTGAAAGAACACTACAGGTGATTTCTCGATACGTAGAGTGGCGTGACATTCGACATACGGGGTTGTCTATGCGCTTCATTTTGGTTAATCGAAACACATGGTAGCCCTCCGGGTGTTGGACCTGCTGAGGATAATAGATGGAAATACTTTTGAAGTGATCGACGAATTTGTTTGCCTTGGTTGACAACAGAGTCTTCTACGGATTACGTAGCCAGCTGAGGTCCCGTAGCCGTATAAAACTTGTGCTCTATAAGACGCTAATTCTTCCGGTGCTATTCTACGGTCACGAAGCGTGGACGTTGAAAAAGAGCAACCGGCGAGCTCTTGATGTTTTTAAACGTAAGATCCTGTGATCAATTCTTGGTGGCATATTAAAAAAAGAAGCGATGCGCAAGCGCTTGAATTATGAGACATACCAAATATACAAAGATGCGGATATTGTGAAGCGACTAAAACACGGCAGGCTACTATGGGCTGATCCCGTAGCATGAATACCGGATGAGAGACCAGCAAAAACAATAGTCAGCAGAGAACCCGACAGCGGCCGACGGCCTCAGATTTTTCCACAGATCCTGGCCCTGCAAGACAAAAAGGGAAGACTGCTTTTGAAAATTTTTCGACCGTGTGATATTTTAAAGAAGCTAAAACCACTCGGAATAAACGAAAGATTCATCTTTCGTGTCATCAAGCTATACGAGGACGCCGGAAGTCATCAAACGAGTAAGAGACCGAATTCGATGGAAACCAGATCAGTCTGGACGTAAAATGGCCAAGGAACTGGGAATTTCGCGGGCAACCATGAAGAATATTTTGAAAAATGAACTTCGCTTGATTTCATACAAAAAATAACGGGTGCATGATTTGACCGAAAACCAAAAGGTTGCAAGAGTCGAAGGATGTCGACAGTGATTGTGGTTTACGTACGATCAACAAAATGACCGGATATATGCAGCACATCTTTCTGATATTCCTCGCGACCAGGATTCTGCCGTGCTATGCAAAAAATCTCAATTCTCGGTGTTTTCCTGGCAAAGCGCAGAAGACGAATCGATTTGCTCTCTCTTATATGTCGGACCTTCTCCGACGCGACGAGTTTTGTTTTGCTTTTGCAGTGCTTTGCTCTGCCGGCAAGTGAGCATCATAAAACCGATGCTCATCTTTCTCTTTCTGCCCGAGCGCTACCGAATGCATGCTCTCAAGGTCACGGAGCAAATCGTTCCAATCCATACAATTGCCTCTCGCATATTCTCTTTGGGAGTTGGGACACGTAGCGAATAGTCTCGTGTCTCTAGGGTGCGCAGAAAATGTTAGTTCTGCTTGTCGTTATGTTTCTTTTGCGCAAGATGAGAGGTCGTAAGAGAAAACAGTATTCAAGTATCGTTCAGGAGGGAGAGGAAACGGTTGAACAGAAAACGAAAGCACTTGATCGTTGTGAGAATCAGATTGCTCTGCCTCTGTATGCAAGAGATGAGCAAAATGAAGCCTGCTCGGGACAAACTGATTGTTTAAAGGTTCCGGAATGTTTCCAGCGTTATGGTATGGGGATGTATCTCCCGAAATTTGAAGGTTCTTTGGTAATATTATAAAGAACCATTTGCTTTCATCAAAAAACACTACAAGAAGGCACCATACTGCTTCCAACTAGATTCTGTACCGTCTCACCAGGCGAAAGCAATCATAGGCTTGACGTGAGGACCACTTTCCTGATTTTATTTCTTTAAAAGAGTGGCTTGCCTCTTCGTCTGATTTGAATCCTCTCGACTTCTATGCAATAGGTTACATGCTAGGCAAACTAGGGAGCACCAAAGGATGGACTGTGGGTACTTTCAAGCAACGCTTAGAGAATATGTATTTGGGATGAAATGCTTCAGGACATCGTGCCTGCCAACTGTAACGCTTTTTAACAACGATTTTGACTGGTAATTAAAGCAAAGGAACAAAGATTTGAATTGGACTAATTGAAGACAAATGTCTTATTTTTGTGACCATTTACCTACCCCGTAACAAAGTGACAGTTATTAACAGTTTCCCATAACACCCGCCAGTGTCAAAAATGTCGCGACGATCGTTTTTACATGCCGTTCAAAATTGACGCACCTTCGATTTCCAAAGGAAATGTTAATTTTTGTTACGTTAAATGTGAACGCAAAAAGCTGTCTGGACAACGATTTGAAAAGTGCGTATTGATTATTTCAGCATTGTTTCATGTTTTCGATAACACTGTTTGAATTCTTGGTGGGTTGTTTGATTGATTTGTTTACAAGATAAAAAGCGGTATTTAGGCCATTGCAAATCAATTTAAAAGTTTTTGTCACCCCCCCTTGAAAATTGGCTTGAAAAATCGGGGGGCAAAAAAATAATTTGTAGGATATGAGTTAAATTTTTTTTTATAAAATCAATTGTCTGTGGGCTCTACAGCCTGAAAAATTTGAAAAATGAGTGTACGAGTTGAGTTAACACTTCTAGCATGAAATAGAAATGGAAATTCAAACAGCGGAATTTCCGAAAATCGGCCAAAAAAATTTTCTTTCGTTTTTGTCTTTTTTTCGTAGATTTTTGCATGGAAATTAACAACGTATATATTAAAAGCAAGAATAGATTTGGTTTTCACGTTTAAACTAAAAATAAAAATGCCTAAAATCCATATTTTTTTGCTTGATTAAAAAATTCACCTTGTTTTTTTTCGCCCCCCCCCCTTCAGTGGTCCAACACCGGAAGGACAAAAACTTTTTAAAATATTTGTAATGGCCTTATTACAAGATTGTCACTCTTGTGTACGAGTTGTCTGCTGTAAAGTATTTAAATATTGCGTGTTTCATTGAAAGTTATCCGCTGCGCAATTCAAAATGAAATGCTCTTTCATGATTGCTGGATCGATTTTGTCGTTAACAGAACAAGTTAAGCAAAATTCAAGAGTAAATCCAAGCAATAGAGAGTTGTACAAAATACACTCTGTTACATTACAGAACCAAATAGAGCATGTTATTATGACAGAAGAACCAGTTATGCTGCTATTGTCATTACCACGGAAACGTTTTGATACTTGACATAATGTTGTCAGTTCGTAAAATACTCTATTGAAATAATAAACCAATTCAGATCTTATATGCACAAGGGATTTTTTGCCAAAACAAATGATAATAAACTCTTTCTTCGATATTTACGCCGCTTTCAAACATCTGTCGTGAACCATGAACCAGCAGTTTTAGGTACGTTTGATTAGTATGGGAGCTGTCACATTGTTACCGGGTTGCCATTTACTTTACTGGCAGTTATTACCTACTCACCCTGTATTACTCAATATCGAAACTGCGAGCAATAATTAATAATATGGTACCGGTGATGTTCCATTGGAAAGTCATCATACCAACCCAAAGATGAACGCAAAAACCATGCAGGTAGCTTTTTGTGTAACTTTAATATAAAAATAATTCACATCTTAACCGTTGTCATATTACACCCCCCGCCCGCCACCCGGCGGTTGAATGCAGTTCAATGTTTTTTTTTCGTCTACCACGTGATCGCCCCCAATCCGTTATCATTATCATATGTATTCCCTCTGGCTGATGACAGGCGATTTGTTCTTTTTTTTCAGTTTGTAAGGTGCGAACGCAGACTTTTTTTCTGCTGCTTTTTCGTCAAATATTATTTGCTATCTTATCGAATCGTTTTGCGTTATCTATAAATTTTAACCTGCTTGCTTGTACACGCATGAGAAGCGACGTAACGATAGAAAGTAGAACACAACGCGGACACAAATAAGGTACGAAAACACATCTATTGAGCACAATACGGAAACATTTTTGCGTCACATTTTTGTATGTTTTTTGTTTTGATGGATGTTCTAAAAGGATTACTAGTACTGGTCGGCTGGGGACCGGTTTTTGTTCGAGAATGAAAGTAAAAACTATCGAAGGTCTGCCTTAGACCGGATAAAGTATTTAACAATGGCCTCTTACTACGATTAATGATTTTTACGAAGAACTCATCTTGTTTTTAGTTACACTAAATCCGCTAATAAATATATTGCATTATAATCTTCTCATCCCTACAAAAAAAAAACATTCCTGTCGCTTGTCTTTCTTTTCTGAAGCATGCTTTTTTTCTCTAGAAATTCGAGTTCGGCTCACAAACAAAAAGGGAAAATTACTCTAGATATCATGTCTGTAATTGTTGTCATTAGCCGCGCAAATTTCACCTTATTTAGTACATATTTACAGTGTTCTTCACATTCTACTTGTGGAGTTTTGCGTTTATTGCTACGGATTTGGGGAAAAAATATCTGAAATCATTCATAACGTTGAACAAAACGAGAATCAAACTGGTACTGTCAGCAAATTTGTCTGTTGTCTGTTGGCAAGAAAAAGCATCGATTAAGCGGGGTTTCCGATTTGGCACATTTTAGAATTGATTCAAGCTAATCGTCAATTTTTTCTCGTACCTTTTAATTTTTACGGCCAAAAAGTACCTATATTTTGATAAAACGCGTGAGTCCGCTTAAATTGTATTTGCTGAAATTCGTAACAACAGCGTTCGGAGCAAGATCTAGTATAGTATATTTTTTTATAAAACAACAAGATTGGTAAACAAGAAAAAATAAACCAAAAATGCAACATAAATGGTTCTGGTTTTATTGCTAGGGTACCTGCCGTCAGTTGTTTGTTGGCAAGCCGTTCTTCAATGCATGCTTTTAAATTTTGTTCGTCGTTCTGCGACTTGCTTTGCCGACTTTCTCAGTGTTGGCGCTAGCGCTAACCTGTATCACACAGCTTGTTCTGCTGTTGTTTTTGTCGGTGTTGTTATTTCGCTTAGTTTTGTTGTTAATAGTATTACTATCTCTAAAACTATCGCTAACGGTACTAAACCTACTGTTGCTGCCATTGCTGTGAGCGTGGTTGGCTGATGATGTCCACCAGCCGGTTCGACTGGCGGACGAGGTTGACGCTGGTTGAGCGCCGAACGACCGCGACCACCATCCTCCACCCGCCGACTGAGCGTTTGCAGTGCCACTAGTGGCGTACTCTCAAGAATATTTTACCTTGCCATTCAGCTGACGCATTCCGCCGGCCGACCGGGACGACGAAAAGCCTGCTGCCGTTCCGCCGGCCGCACCGCCGATGGCGTATTCGGTCGCGTGGCTTGCCACATGCTGGATACCCTTCTCCATGCAGGATTGATAAATCGGTTTCATGATCTAGGAAGAAAAGTGAAGCAAACGAACACCTCATAATAGCGAGCAAAACGAAGGGGCGACGGCGATAGCAGCACCGCGGACTCGTAGATGTCTACTGGGGCCGAGGCCCGGTTAGTAAGAAACATAAAGTGGACACAAACAACACAGGCAGTTATTATGATAATTATTTTAATCACTCTATCATTCTATCACTAGGTAGTTGTTCCTGAAATTTGAAACTCGAAGCTGTCACTCAGTCATTCCGCGTTTTATAAGTCGAGTGTATCTGATTTCACCCAGTTGTTCATTCGAACTGATAAACTTTAACTTTTTCAGTGGGACAGCTCTCGAAATGTCCATCGAGGCAGTAAGAACTGATAGCAAAGCATCTCATTGCCACCACCATTTTAAAACAATCCACTCCACCAAAATAAAACAAATTCATTCGACATTTGCTGGCAGTCTCTAGCTTTCGAGGAGCTGACTCATTCTCAGACTTCAATTTCACTGTTTTTTTTTAGATGTTTGAAATCGGACCAATTGTTCTACAAACGATGCCTTACTGCTGATATTTCAACTGACGAACTGTAGGTACATTGCCAGAATGTAAGTGGACTGCAACTAAGAAGTGAGATCATTTTATGTCTACATACATTCATTCCGGGTAGATGTTTGATAACCCATTTATTATCTATCGATGCATTCAAAGTAACATTAATAGCTATTTCTAGTTGTATTCACCATGCGGCAGTTTATATTACTTTTTATACGGACACTTGTTAGTGCGTTACCAACTGCTTCATCATCAAAATTAATAAAATTCTTACCGGAGGATCTCCCGTTAATAATTTTATATGATTATAGCGCAGACCTCAACTGTTTTCATCTGTTTTTCCGCATTGTGGCACTCGTTCTTACATGGATTTACCACATTGGCAACACAAATAGTTCATTCTTGAAGGCTAAATCCAAATTGGTCACCACTTTTTACATTTCCAGAGACAAATAATATTTATACTTACCTGTTTATTTATCAACAAAAATCGCTAATTGAAATGTTCACTAATGCCTGTGCTACGCTTTTTTTCTTTGTGAATCACGACAAAGTTACATCTTTTTCAGAACAGGACACTGCGTGCCAAATAAAACAAAAACCATAAATAAATCCAAAACCAAAACAAAAACAAACAAACTAAGCAATGAATCACACACAGCACGGTTGTTGGTTTTTCGAAAAAATGTTCGATTCATTATTTAACTATCTTTGTATCAGTGTACGGATTTACAGTAAATTCAACAGCTTAAGATAAAACACGAGCTCGTCCTGGTGCAGGTAGAGTACTATCCCGATACCGGACAAACAGAACAAATAAACAAAGTAACTTACATTTTCCCACAGCAGATTCGCGATGTCATCTAACCGCACGCCGAAATCGCTCAGCTCGCCGCTGTACCTGAAACGGGCATTGCAATCGTAACCAATCAAAAAAGCATTTGTTTTAGCTATCCGTCAATCCTACCTGATGTATGCCCACGTAGCGAGCGTCAGCAGGGCGATACCCATGATGAGGTTGGCGAAGTTGGCGAACGTGTACAAACCGACCAGTCCGAAGATGCCACTGAAAATGTACATTACTACGGCAATCGCGAAGTAGACGGCCGGTGTCCGCGCTGCTTTGAAAATGTTCTTGCTTTCGTTGTGCGCTTTGAAGGTCACATACGATTCATCCAGATCCTGCTCCAGTTTCTCACGGTATTTTTCCGAAAACTCCTCGCCACCCATCTTGCGTTTAGAAGAGAACTGAAACAAATAAATTCAAACGTTAATAATGTGTTTGTTGACTGTATAGAAAAAAAAGCAGACTTACTTGATGCAATGCTTTCTCCTTTATTCGATTGTGCTCGGAGTCCAGATGGGCTGTGCTCAGATATGGCTTGGCTCCGCCGCAGACGTCCTCCATCAATTGCGAATATATGTCTTTAGCCGCCGCTACCGCGGTCAGGTTGTTAGCTTCGGCGGTTGCCACCAGCATGCTTTTCGGTTCCGGTAGTTCATTACCTTTGTAAATTGTCATGTACGATTTGAAGTACTGTACCAGATCGCGCGCCCTGACCTTTTGTCCGTTGATTTCCTTTGCGATTATGTTCTGAGGTGCGAGCAACATCGGCACCAGCTCCTTGAGACTGTTCTTAAACTCGGTGGTGATGTCCGCCAACCGACCGTCGAACGTTTGATTCGTCGCTACAGTGAGACCGGGATGTGGCATCAGGAAGCACGCGATCTCGGTGAAGCACGACGTGATGTGCCTCCGCAGCGATTGCAGCTCCGGGTGTTGCTTGTCCTGAACCTCCAGCCGCCGCTTTAGAATCACCTCTCCTCCCAAGGCACCGTACTCCGCTTCGTATGGGAAGCTCCAGTCGCGCACCAGAAACTGCAACCGCTGGAAGGGCTTTTTACCACTGTCGGCCAGCGCCAACCGACCGTACTCTGTGAATAGCTGTCAACAGAACGGCATGAGATATGGTTGTTTAATTTTAGTTTCTTTCAGTCACCTGTAAATGCTGGAGGTCATCTTCCTGGATGTTCTGGGAAAGATTGTAAATCTGTACGGACGAAAGCATTGTACTGAGCGCGAACACTGTGGCGCAATCCCGAACGGTACTCTGACTGTCGAAGGCACCCTGGGTGTCCATCAGAAGAATTGCCAGCTGCAAAAATTAGAAAACAGAAGAACCGTTGAAGATTATCTCGTAACACGTTAGACAAATTCGCCTAATTTAATTTTATTATTGAATCAAAATATATACGAATTTATTTTTGATTAATTATTAATTATTATTTATTTTTTAATTATCAGGCTCAATTTAGGCCCGACGATTGTCAAGTTCACATATAAATAGTCAAGTGGCGGTGGCAGATAGAAGTCGAATAACTACTACACTTGATTAAAAACCCCCTACAGACCGCCGATAGCACGTTCATGCTGTAATAAGTGCAACCAGGTGGTAATCTCAGTATTGCATTGTTCCGCAGCGATCGTGGTTGAACATTTATGTTAATCTGTCCCAATAGCGCGGAACAGTCAATTCTGCCCTGTAGGTTATCCGCAATAAACAGTACTCTCTAGCAATGCATTTTAAGATCATCATCTGCATGCGAGAGTCGTTGGCCCTTAATGACCAAATTTACGTCGTTGAAATTAAGCAGAAAAATAAGAGCGCCTAGCTGGGTTCCTTAAGATGTCTCATAAGGGTGGATGGCTATCGGACCGATAATCTCCAACGGCAACCACCAACTGTCGATCGGTACCGCTCGGTTACCGCTAACATCCAGTCTTTGTGGTTTGGCAACTGTGATGGCGTGACTGGTGTTTTAGCCTTAGTTTAATCATAATATTCAGCTGTCAAACCGTCAACTGTCATCTGACCTAGAGCTCGGAACGCACACTCACGTCGAGCCTTTACAGTGGTCCCAGTTCCAATTTTACTGTGAACTTCTATGACTCGTCCTCTAGTCACCCGTCCGAGTGTCGTCTACCACCACTACCGAATCTCCAGGCTCTAACGGCTTCACTGGATGGAATACTTCGTACGTATAGTGATCGTAAGAATATACTCCTTTATCCATCTTTCCCAAAACCAATCTATCAGGTATTGCGCCAATTTTCAGCAATCTCGAAGGGTACCCCCTTCATACTCCAAGTGACTTATTAGTTGCTTGATTCCTTGTGATCCGTATAGAAGGAAGTGATTTGGTGTTAGAGCCTCTTGTTGTTCCGTATCCAGGGGAATATAAGTTAGAGGTCTGCTATTGACGATCGATTCCGCTTCCAACGCTACCGTCTCCAAAATTTCGTCACTAGGATGATGCGAATGATCTGCCATTGCCTTCATCGCTGTCTTTACGGATCGCACTAGGCGCTCCCACGAACCTCCCATGTGCGGTGCAGACGGTGGGTTGAAATGCCAAAAAGTTTGAGCATTAGCAAATGTCACCGCACATTCTTCGCCGATTTTCTTCAACTGTGCTTTTAAAATGTTGCTCGCCCCTGCGAAGTTAGTCCTGTTGTCGGACATGAATGACTGAGGAGCAACCCCTTTGGCGAGCAACGAATCTCCTGATAGCAAGGATACAAGAGTGTGTCGACAAACTATAGGCAACTTCCAAATGCACCGCACGTATTGTCAGGCATGTAAATAAGACTATCCAGCGTTTCATCAGGCTGCGCCCTGGTTTGATCAGTATTGGTCCGAAATAGTCAATCCCTGTGTGTGAAAACGGTTTAATGAAGGGCGTAAGCCTTTCTGCAACGGTGCCATCATCGGATACTTAGGCACAGCCTTGTAGACGTGACAGTACTGATAGTTCTGGGAAACTTATTTTATGACGCGCCGCAATGACGAAATTTGGTATTTCTGCCTTATTTCGTTGCACACGGTTCCATTATTGCCATGAAGAAAGTGACGGTGATAGCTGCCGACAAGCAATAACGTACCATAGAGTGGTTTTTCGGTAGTATGATGGGATGGGCAACTCGTAAATGCTTACTTGCTGCAGCTACAACTCTGCTATTCATTTTTATCACCCCATACTCGTCCAAAAAAGGCGACAACTTATACATTGAATTCGATTTCGCCAACTGCAGCGAATTTTCGACTCTGTTTTCCTTATTATGTTTTAATATCCGTAGTTCTTCGTAATATACCTTTACCTGCACTATTTTCCACAATCGATTCACGGCCTGGAAAAGCTCTTCGCTGGGAAGTGGTCCAAACACTGCTTCTTTTCGAAACCGCTTAACTGATCTCAGCAAAAATGCTACAGTACGCAGGAGTCTCTCCCATTTGGAGAACCGATTTAATTGTAAGAGCGGCTGACTGACGACAGAACCAAGCACGTAGAGATGTGTAGGTCGTAGCTCCTCGTCCGTATAGACATTTTGCTTTTGTACGGGCCATTGGCTCTCAGGAAGGAACAAGAATCTTGGTCCTGTGAACCATCAGCTTGTGGGGTCGAAACTAGGGCCACTTCCCCGTTTGGTCGCACCATCGGCAACATTTAGCTTTGAGGGCACGTACCTCCATTCGTCAACGTTTGTCAGAGTCAATATCTCCCCTATTCTACAGGATACATACTGGTGATATCGGCGACTGTCTGACCGAAGCCACGAAAGTACCGTGGAAGAGTCGGACCACAGGTAATGCTGCCGTATAGGCAAGTCATAGCAGAGCGTACCCTTTCTGCTCAGACAACGTGTGACCTGTTCTTGAACCCTTTTATACAACTCTGGATTCTTGCTAAGCTTTCTTTCCAGAGAAACCAATCTTAGAAGTGCCATCGAATAACTATCAGGCACAACGGGATCCTCCTGCCTCCAGAGTAATCCCGTCTCGTACCGGCCGCCAACGTGCTTAGTGGTCGCTTCAAGTACTTTGCGTGCTTTCAATTCGCTTTCCGGCGTAAGATTCCTTGTCACAACGGCTTCTTCAACTAAAAAGAATTGTCGCATCCGCTCATGAAGCTCCCGATTGTTAAGGTCGTCGTGAAATTCTAGTCTTACCGAACACGCACCAACCTAGTCATGTCATCGCTCCAATCAGATCGTGGTCTTTTCCTTCTCGTACCTTCAGCGTCGTTAAAAGACGGGCATGCTCCACACCAATTATCATGGATGGAATCGCGTTTGAATAACTGCGGATGGGGAGGCCTTTCAAGTGCGCATACATATTTGTAAGTACCTCGTACTGTAATGTTTGCGGTGGCAGCTTCAATGCGCTTACTGTGCGTGCGTTATTAAGGGTATACTGTTTCAGCCCCAGCGGTCCCGAAACCGATACACTGATTCGCTTGGAATTTATCTCTTCGCGCGTTACGTCGCCAGTCCAGCTGAGAAGATGTGTGTCGATTGGACCTGTGATTCCTAATTCTGCCACGATGTTATCTTCAATAAGTGTAGCTGAGGAACCACCGTCTAAAAAAGCGAAGATATTAATTTTCCGGTTATTTGCGTGGATGGTAACCGGAAGATATCGATAAGATACGCGATAAGTGTACGAGAGGAAACGCAAAGAGAATCTCTCATTTGCACATTGGACGTTTTGAAATGTTGCTCGTCAAATATGCAAATTTCCAACACGATAGGAATATCCCACTGGAGATGGGCATTCGAAATAAACGGAACAACGGTGTCTCCTCAAAAATATGGAATGTACTTCATCGGGTCCAGGATTGAAGGACGACTCGAGCATTGAGAGGTCACGGCCTTCGAAATCATCTTGATATTGATATCAATGGACCCAGCATGTGACCATATATTGGGACATTGCTGACTGCTGGGGCAAAACGGTCCACGCTCAATACCTCATTGGTGAGAAAATATTTTATAATGCCATTTTAAAAAAATTATTTACATATTGCCATTAGTTTCTATTATAATATGCAAATTGTATTAGATTTATTTAGTTTTATTGTTCCCTGATTTAAATTTTTGAAAGTAATGTGACTGACACTCATCATTAGTGATAGATTACGTCTGTTTGTTCTTATATGCTAGAAGGTTGGTTTCATAATCTCTGCGAATTCAATTCTTCGCCATCCGTTGAAGAATGAAGCACTTCTTTGGCAAGGCTGCTGCAACGCGTGGGCATTCACTATATTTAGTTCAAAAATCTCAAATATCGACCCACAGTGTAGACAGTTATTGTTATCTGCTCTACCGATGATGTGCATTAAGTATCTGTATTCAGTTTTTCTGTTGATTAGCAGATATAGGCCGCTACGGATAACAGAATTAATCCTTTTCGACAAGATACTACTGCATATCGTTGACCACTATGCTGCAAGATCATTTCGCTCTACTTTGGCGATTTCTGTTTCACAAAGAAACGGTGAATTTAATCAGCTGTTGGGTTTTGCTAGTTTTCAAAAGGCAAACGACTGTAACTTTGGATAACTACTTTAGCGCATGGACAGTCAGCAGATGGATTCAACCTTCTGGCCTCGTAGAAAGATTGGTAAAACGGAGTGCTATCAATTTCTTGGGGGTGTCTTTTTTACACAGTGATTTGCGCGCCAATGGCTGCATCGGTACACGAGCTGATAGTAAACCCCTCCAAAGGAAAGTGCCCATCGTTTCTGTTCGTTTACCTTCATGTACGGTGTAAGAGGATAGCATTGCAGACACATAACAGATTTTTTAAGTGATGAACGTGGTTAGCAGCGTCACTTTCTGATGCAGCGTCAATGCGCGCATAGAGTGGAGAAAAACTTGTTGTGCGAACTTGCTCACTAGCGAATCCCAATTTAGGATTGTCAAGAGCCGAAGAGAATTGGTGTATAAAACATTTTAAAGAATTTATTTGATTTTTTTGTCATAAACCAAGGGCATTTCCTCGATGTATTCAACATCAATGGCAACATCAGTTTTTCACATGTTTAATTTCACATCTGACTCTCCTTCAAAGTTCATAAAGATTAGTCGCAATGAACTTGTACATTCGCCTATTTAGTAGCGGATGAGGATTGGGTCCCCCTGTCTAATCGAACATTGGATCGGAAAGCAGGATGCGAGATGTCCATTCACAAGAAGGCAAGATGAAGAGCGACTAGCAATATAGCCGGGCAGTTCAACGAAACGGTCGTTGAAGCTGAGCGAGCATATACGGTGCAAGAAGTCCACTCGCGTTCTATCGAAGGCATGATCCAAATCAAAGAAGATCAACTTCCCCTTTCGTTTTCCGGCAATTCTATCCTCAAGAGAGAGAGTGTAGCCTGGAAGATGTTTTGTTCGGCATTAGAGCATTTTTGATTACTGCTCAAGTGTTAAGTATCTGATGAGTAGTCTTGACTTTCTCTAATCTTGCTTATAGAATTCACGAAAAGATTTTGTATGACGTTTGACTCTCTGCGAATGATGTCGAAAGCCGATTATAGGAATACCACCCGATCCCAGGGATTTTCTCCCACTATTATTGATAACGACAAATATTTTTGTTGTATTTATGTTCTCCATGGAAGCATTGTTGGTTGGGTCATTTTGAGGTATTATCCGGATTGGAACTCTTCGGTTTCCACACTGCGCGATTCTGCTTCTGTATAGAGATTTGAGAAGTATCGGAGCATATGCTCTTTGATCTCTTCAGTGCTGCTAGCGATTATTTCACCTGCTTGATTCTATAACTGCGATATTGTAGTTCATCTTCTTCTTGTTTCGCCCAGTTGAAACATAGAAAGTGCTTCTCTGGCAATGTATGACTCAGTTATTTGAACGAAGATTAGCGAGAAGCGTCTTTGAAGTGCCAACATTTCTCCTTTAATACGATTTACAGTAGGAAGTATTGTGGCGTTACGGTATTATTCGTCATACGGTGCTCTACGGTGCAACGGTGCGTATCCTGAGCAACTTTCCCGTTGTATTCCATTGATGACAGGAGCCCGAACTCTTTGTGTTGCTCTTTCACATAGTTCTAGAAAGACTTCTGGTGATGCATCGTTGAATATTGCTTTATACCGCGAAATATATTGGTAACTGAATCGCCTGTACAAATTATTCATCTTCGCACAATGAAGTTTTAGTAGAGGCATGCGATACTTCGTGAATCGCCTTAAAGCTGATCTTGTGTATGACCTTAGCAGCTGGAAGTTCATTGAAATCCCAGAGGAGATTATCTTCAATATAGACGATCAAAGGAACTCTCTTGGTTGACGGACATGGAGCCGCTGAGCTGAATTGGGCCTTGTCCGGCGAAGTCACGAAACAGAAGGTCTAAGGAACGGTTGTTCTTGTTAATGATAGATATCAGGATCTCATCAAGTGGTGAAGCGGCCCTAATAACTGAGTAAACTGACTGGCAGTGAGCGTCAATTAAATCTCTGTCACGAACACGATCAGGTGCTATGTATAACGCACATAGAACAAGTAAGTGACCACTCAACTTAATGGTCGTCAAAACCTGCTATACGCAGTTCTATGAGTTATGCCTCTCGCTTCCAATCCACGACGCAACTGCTATCACCAGAACACCACCGCCGGTAGTTTTGCGGGTGTTGTTAGGGTTTCGATCACAACGGAAAACGTCGTAATCGGGTTCAAAACCTATAGGTTTGGAAATCGTCCGGTAGTTGAACCACGTTTCGCATAGGATAATGACATCATAGCAGCGGTTCAATACAACTAGTCGGTAGAAAAGTAGACAGATGGAGGCGCATGAATATTTAATGCATTCCATGAGCCCGTTTAAAAATGTTGTAAAAAGAACTACTTAGAAATAATCGACCCGTTAAGAAGGTATATTATGTGGTATGAAAATATTTTTACGGTAGAAAATAAAACAAAATTATGACAAATCATCTCAAACTTAAGATAAACACTTGAATACCGCAATTTTAATTCTTGAGACCAGAAAACGCAACGATACCAAAAGATTTCGGTGTTCATAAATCGTCATTATTCAACAATGCTACGCAGGTTCGAGATCTGTAGCAGTGCATCGTCGCATCGTCACTATAGTCGCATTCCAGCAGCAAACTTACCTTTTCGCCGTTAGCTGTATCATGCAGAAAGATGTCCGACCACATCAGAATACCGGTTGTGTCGCGTTCGCTGCCGCCCCGCCACGAAAAACCGGTCAGCGGTTCGTTTTCGTCTCCCAGCCACTCGGAGGCGTTCTGATGGTGAACGTACTGTAAAAAGATAAATAACAACATTGATTCCATTCCCCCTTGCTGTGCAATGCCAAACACCCACCTTCGAATACATGTAGCGGAGGAAAAAATCCAACAGGAAACTTTTGCCCTTCCGGAACGCGCCGGCAACCGACACGACGCACACGGTTCGATCCCGTACATTCTCCTGCAGCAGAATCTCGTTCAGGGCATCCTCGTTCAGCACGAAGGTGTGGTCCTCTAGGGTTTCGATCACCTGCACCGGTTTGGCCTCCATATTACCACGAGCGTGCCAATCGTGCCACCGGTTCGAATCGTTCGCTGTCACTGTCGCCTTCTATCGGCGTAAGTCCGCAGTCCGAATGTTTCGGGCACGCCGTGCCTCTCTCTCTCGTGTGTAAACGAATTGATGCCTATCACTGCGTATTGTTGTACGGTTTATTTTTCTACCTGTTGCTTTTGACACGCTGCAATCTGTCGAATAGTCCAAAACAAAGAAGAGTAAACGTTAAAATATTTCAAACGAAAATGAAAATTCCTTATTATGATCAGATTGGTATAAAGGTGCGTTGCGGTTTTTGTTTTCTTTGTTTCTCTTTGCTGATTACCCGCCTAATAGCCGACAACATTACGTTATACACCGTATGATGATCGCAAACATTTCTTCACTTTTCCGGCTCAAAAGATGCACACCACACGCTGCTAGCGAGGAAGAGGTGAAGTAGTCCGCTTTATTGCGCCGGCGGGCAGCGGCTGGAAAATGGTTTATCAAGGTCGTTTTGCTTATTGTTTAACTCGACACCATGTGTAAATCATGTGCTTTTTTTCGGGGCCCATCGTCAGTAAACGGACTGTGCGAACCGAACACGGCCGTCGTAGTGGTTCAGTGAATCGAGCAGAAGGTCTCGTGAAAAATTCATCTGCTCCGCTAGCATAAAATAATTCAAACGGTTGCAGGGACTGAATGATCTACTTATGTATGATGTATGAGTTATGTTGTAGTCACATTTTAGCAAGTAGGTATGAGTAAACTTTGCAACGATCATCACAACGGTCTGTATCTTTGATTTATGGTGAGGTATTATATCGACATACTATCCATCTGAATCTACTTAATAAAATTTACTGGCGATCCTTGTAAGAACAAAGTAGAGGTTTCACTGCTTGATCAACGAGAGTTAAAGTGATATAGTTCTAAATGTTATAAATATCTGTTATGGCCCTAAGAAAGGTTAACTTCATTGATTAATAAAATCTAGCAGGTTTTTTATTCCCATTCTGCACATCAACATGTTTTATAATAAAACAGAAAATTAGAACAATTAAATATTAACTATTGATAAATGTATCAACATCAAGTATTGTCACAACTGATGAGTCAACCAATCTCGTGCCAGAATTATTTGATTTTTCATTCGTTTCTATTTCTGAAAAACAGTAGTCGGGTTTCCTCGTCCCAACAGGTCACGAACT